>NW_027270903.1:3872500-4472500 GCF_040938485.1 Diadema antillarum
ACCCCTTACACACTAAGAAAAAAAGGTTCAATAAGGGAGCTAGAAGGGTTCGAAGTCGCGAAAATGGGTGCAAACTACACGATTTGAGAAAATGGTGGAACTTTGCTTCTTATATGGTTCATTTTGGGTTCGATCTTGCCACGGTCATTGACGGTGCAATATTACGCCCCAAACTAGTCTCAAAACAAAGGCCATCCCATGGTGTTGCTCGGCACTAAAATGCAATATTACATATCCTTGTGCTGATATTATGAACATATATTTTTTGATATCAGGAAACTTAAATTTCTTTCATATTCTATAATCATTCATCGAGAGTATATTTTCACATTAAGTTGAGTCCATGATGAAAGGGGTCTACTAAAAAAACAAAAGTAGAATACCTGATTGCTTGTCTGGTATTGACCAATCACATTGTACACATAACCTAGGAGGTTTAACAGATGAAGTTCCAACTGGATGTAATTATTCAAATAGTCGTCAGATTTCTATTGCTGTACAAAACAATTCCACAGGTGCATTTGTGCCTTCGCTGATCGGGATTCGATGCCGCCTTCTCACTGAGCAATCTGAAGATTCATTTTGGACGTTTACATAATTTTGGCTATATTTTGCTTCAAATGAAATCCTATACTTTAAGATAAAAACATATAAAACAAAAGTCAATTCTGAACAGAAATATTATTGTGCAAAAGTGTTAATCAGAGCTGCTTCATGTGAAAGTGTTTAAACTGTACCCTGGATAGCCGGTTTATTTTATCACTTTTCCTCATGATTCTGACAAAGCAAACTGATATGAATCTTCAAATAGAATTCTCTATCAATAGAAACATCAGATTACTGCCCAGGCATGCCTATTAGAATAATGTTCGTTTTATTTCTTTTTTTTTTTGAGCAATTTCTATTCGTGTATCCCCGTGCCTTTAACATTCACCTAACTTATCTCTTATTGGTTGGGATGTCGAAACGTAATTACCATTTCAAAGACATATCTTCCTGTTTGTGGTTCATTCTTGCTGAGGTGCAATATTGAGCCCATAACAAGTCTCAAAGAAAGACCCATATGGTGTTGATTGACACTTGAATACAATATTGCATACCGTCGTGGTGCTACTATGTACATGTTTTTTTAAAGACATCATAAAACTTGATGTTCTCCCATAATTTCATAATCATTCATCGGAGCATCTTTAAATGAAGTTGAGTCTTTGATGAAAGGGTCTGCGAACAAGCTAACGAAGAATACTTGACTGCTCGTCTGGTATTGACCAATCGAAATGGAATATGTCACAGCATTCCCTGCATGCTTACTGTGCGATGATGGAATCAAACCCTTCTACACGCTAAAGATTTTCGTTGCGACTCGATCTCGGGACAGAAAAAAAAAGTCAATATTTTTTCAAGGCCCTCAAATCTGGAATTCCATCCACTCTGATGTGAAATGTAAGAAAACGGTACAAAGTTTTCAGGAAGCTTTAAAACGTATTTTACTTGAAAGGTTTTCTGGAAGTTACCAATATCATTTTACGAATTTATAAGAGACTAGCAAGATAGGGTGTGTTTGTGAAAATGACATCTTGTGTATTGCTAATATGCGCTGGTCCATGTTTTTGTCTGTGTATGCATGTGTGTGTATGTGTGAGTGTGTGTGTGTTTGTGTGTGTGTGTGCCAATGTTTTTCTCTGTATATACAATGTATTTACTTTTCCGGGATTAGTTTTAAATAAGGCCAATTGCCTTCTCACTCACCCCTTCACTTGATATCTTTTGCTGTTTGTTTGCTTTGTTTGTTTGTTTGTCACATTGTCATTTCATTCATACCATTGTCACATTTTATGTATGCATATTTTATTAAGTGAACGTAAAGGAAATGATAAACTAAAATCATTTAGAGAGCAAACTCGCGGATATATAAGAGTGCAAACTACACGATTTATTTGTAAGGGTTGATTTTTTCCCCTTTTTTTCATGGATTCATGCACGGTAAAGCCTAAGGGTAAAATGCATGCACATGAAAAATGTAAGCACATGTTTCCGTGTGCTTGCAAACACCACATTTTAGAATGAATAAAGACTAGCTGTGATAGTGGAATTTCTCATGAATAAATAATAAAGCATTAAAACCCTGGCTATTGTTCAACACCAATGTCAGGGTGTTAACCCCATACTCCCATACACACCCATTGACCCTTGTGCAAAGTGAAAATTTTGTACAGAGGGTTGGAAATAGAGCAAATTCTGTAACCTAACTGTGAAATTGATCATGGATTTCATGAAACTGATTTGTGTTTTAAACCACCTCCAACGAAATTGTACACTATACAACTATCTCCCATATCAATGATAGTGTTATCTGATATATAGTTACTGAATTATTAAGAATCAAAAGTGGATTTTTTTTTAAACGCCTATTAATCCATAGAATACATTCGATGCAAAATAATGACATGGATGTTTCCTAGAGTGTCAATTCACGGACCCAGTAGTTTGGTCACCTGGTGTGGGCATGTTCATTCTTTTCTTGAACATGATTTATGAATTCAATGAATTGTTGAGTCGTGCAAACTTATGTGCACATAAGTTGACTCCCAGATGGCTCATTGTACAGCTCGTTCATGCGTGTTTGAGCTGAGCATCTAGCGCAAATTCCATTTCCATAGCAGATCAGCTCTTCTGAGGCTTTTCGTAGCGGCTTACTGCAACTCTGACTTCAAAATTATTTTGTCCACTTCATAATATCAAGACCCAGCAGATTCCTACCACGTGGAAAATGGTGAGTTAAAACATCATCGTAAAGCATGATTTGAAATATCCACAATGTTCTCGACCAAGGCCCTACTCTCGATATTACCCTTCATCAAATTTCTTGTATCTGTTATGTTTTTGGTTGTATAGCCATGTCTTATAATGTAGGCTTGCAGGCAGTAATATTAAAATGTTCATTTTAGAGTTCTGTTAAAACTGGCTAGTTTTATGCATGCTGTTTTCTGTTCTATTTTGTTTTGTTTCGTAACCATTCTGTGGAATTAGAGCAGCTTTAGCGATAAAATGTCTTGCTAAAGACGTCATGGCATTCCGATTTCAGATTTCAGATTCATTGATTGTTCATTTAGGAAATTCTTTTTGTTGGTACATGGGCGTGCACATAGGAATATCTACATACATGCATAAACTCACATATATTCATGTACATGTACACATTATAAATGATACAATTTTTACTACATACACAATTATACAAGCATAATTTATACTCACAATACAGTGAACACTTACATAATCACAAATTTCAAGTAATTCTTTATATTTACCGATCAACAACAAAACAAAATAGTTAAGAAAACGTGGAATCGGATATTCCTATAGGAAGTGTATCCTTAACATAACCTTTACGCCACCTCCCCCCCCCCACACACACAAACACACATCCCCAAGGATAATACATCGCGTCGTGCCATACCACATTTGATTAATAACGAATAAAAGGAACGGAACTGAAGTTGATGAATAATTGTTGATAAACTTATGGATAAATAGACTAGTGTACTAACTACACTTATAATGGCAAACATTGCACGCTTATCTTTATGCTGGGATAATTCTCTGTAGTCAGGTAGTGTTAGTGGTAGACTTAAGTTCACCCTGTATGCAGCAAGGCAGTGCATAAAAATTTGAACTATACATTAAGCTGCCATGGAGAGAGTTATGTAGTCACATTTACATAAGTTAGCTCTTCTGCAAAATTATTACACACGCATGAACAGTGGCCTTGAACTCATGACACTTGATTTTCCTTTTCAGGTATTCAAGCAAGATACAATAATTTGCGCGCATTCTCCTGATCACGTAAACTGATATGCAATTCTGAAGGACAGAGTGATTCCTCAACAGAATATGTAAGTTTCATTAATGGATTAATCCGTAATACATGTACACTTGTATATGTATTTTCAGGTTATTGATTCATCTAGATTTTCAGCATGTGATATCCGTGAAGTATATTATATTAAAGCGTATTATTACACATGAACGCAGTTTTATCAGTTACTATAACGTAGCCACCGTTTAGTGGGTTGCGGAAAATTTGATAAGACTGTAGTGCAGTTTTTGATACCATCTATAATCGAGAGATATGTTACTCAAGTGGACCATTGCGATCATTCATTCTTGCCTTTTCCGTTCTACGTCTTCTCAGTTTTTTTTTTTTTTTTTGGACTTTTTCCTGAAAACTCCAGGATGGATTGTAACTCATACAGGCAGCATCTCTACCCCGCAAGAATCTTCATTTTTTTTCATTTTTTATTTATTTATTTATTTATATATTATCTATTTTATTTTATATTATTTTATTCATTATTATTATTATTTTTTTTTTTGGGGGGGGGGTAATCTTCTTTTCTGTAACCAGTATTATCAAAGTAAATCAAATCAATGTTATGAATAAGTAGAGGGGGCTATATTTTCACTTTTTTTGTGTGTGCGGTAGCAGGATTAGAGGTGTCAACCATAATGGGCATCATTACACCCATTGCCATGGCCAGCACCCGGACCATCATCTGTGGCAAGCTCAGCAACGGCTGAATGGCCGAGGTCTATAAGTCTTACTCCTTTCCTAACTGTGTAAAATATACTGCAAACTGATGTGAAATTGGCATGTAATTTGATGTTGTCTTACTTTGTTATTTTATGTTATGAATAAGACTTTGAGTTGGTCAGGAAAATGTGGGAATATTTGAATATGCCCTATGTCATAAATGTATGCAGGCCTAGATAAAAGGTGTGCATTTTCATCTCAGTCCAAATTCACATTTTTCTTTTCAACATGACTTTACTCAGGCTATTCCACATTTATTCTTTTTTTTTCAGCTCTAACTTAGTGATGTCGGCATGCTGTCTCCTAATTCCCCGTCTGCCTGGAGAGGACATGCTGTATGTCTGTGACAAAGTAAGTGCTGCACTTTTATTTTTTTATGGGAGACGGGAATTCCATCTGCTTTGTGACTAGAAATATAAGAGGAATATTTCTTTGCAACATTATCATGTTTTACTTATATGACAAAGAGCTGAAATAAATCTATCCGACCGGATTTGTTTAGAAACCAATATCAAAGCTTAAAGGGATGGTATAGTATTGGTGGAGGTGAGGATTTGGGCTTTTAACTTTTTGTGATATACCAAGAACCTACTTATGATATAATAGAAAGTATGCCATTCTAAGAGGAATTCTAAAGATTATTTGATGAAAATTGGTTTTGAAATGGATGAGCCATCCAAAAACAAAATAACACGCAGCGATCGTGATAAAAAGTGAGTCCTATATTATATTATTATTGCTCTGTTTTGGATATCGCAGCTATTTCAAAACCATTTCTCATTATTTCAGCAAAAGACGTTAGAAACCTGAAGTAGATCTATGCAATCAATTTAATTTTCCATTTTCTGGTCAATGGTCATAGTTGCAACCTGTTAGTTTATGTAAGCAACAAAACCGCCTATAGTGTAAACGACCTATTTCCTTCGAAATTTTATTCAGTCATTATTTATTCATGCCAAAATCTCTTTCAGAACCTGGCAGGACTAAATCCCACAATCTTCACTGTGAATGCTGCGCACTATTTGGCTGGATGGTTGTGAAATCTGCCCGAATTCCTGTATACAATCGTGTCTTCTTCGCTACAATGTTTCCGGCCTGCTGTGCTCTGTGGCTTTCAGTATCCCAGACAAGGCAGAAACACCCGATGCATACTTCAGCAGTACATTGCAAGCCTTGATCTGAACAGACAACTATCACGAAGAAAAACCTACGGCATTTCATTAACAATAATATGTTCAATAATTGTCTTGATATAGTTTACCAGCCTAAAGTTTTCATGGTGTATATTTTTACAAGGAATTGTCACCAGAGAAATGATGTTGTTCAGCTTGTCCCTCCGTTCGTACATCAGTCTGTTATCGATTATGGCAACATTGTATCACGAAGGGAAATGAAACGAAAAGTACAAGTGGACAAGTTAATGCAGGGAGATTACTTTAGCAGTTGAACACATCGTCACAAATTGAGGAATATCGGAAAATCCGTTGAAGAGCTATATATACACATATATTTAGAGTTTCAGTGCCGTCATTACGAGATGAGAAAGCTACATCTTTGACGTCAACCATGGAAAATTATATAAAGAAATGTAAAGAGAATAGGCATAGTTTCACGTTTCTAGCATTACAAAAGGAGCACTTGATTTACTTCTTCCAGAAGGGGGTGGGGGTAATATTACCCCTAACATTATGGCAACGACAAATAAGTGGAGGCAATTTGTACTTTTCATTTAGAATCAGATTTTATGGAATTCCCTTGATATTTTCTTCATATACGTTTCCATACATGAAAGTGACACTGAAACTTTAGAAAATGCATAACTTCCACTGGATCATACGATTTTCCATGTTCACTTATGTGTTCTTATGATATTGCTCCAATCCACGGGTACATTTGGGTTTCATAACCCTTTAAGTACTGTTTGAGGTATCCAAATGAAACTTTGCATATGTATGTACGATTGGATGAAGTTACTTCTACCACCTTGTGGGTGCCAGCGTTCAAGGTCAAATATTGTAGGTCATTGTCAAATTCTACAATGTCATTTCGTGCTCTTTCTTTGTATCTCACCTTGTAAGCACTGTCGACATAGTATTGTGGTGTTCTTTTAATAACTTTCCACACTTTTGAGCTATATGACCACCAAATTCACTCCCCAGAACATCTAAAGATGGCTGTCAAGTGTTGATATTGGTGAAGTCCGACTCCGTCAACAGTCAAAAAGTCAATGAGCTTACATTTGAAAATCAGTGTAATCACAAATTCGATATGTGGGCAAGACATCACTTCGCTTTTACCTTGTTAGATGGTGAATATTTGTGAAGCTTCCGTTTCTAATTCATACAGCATCAGCATACCTTATGTCTGAGAATAGTGGTAAAGAAGATTAGATACTTTGGCAACAGCGTGTAAAATTCGCAAAATCTTATTTTGTGCCTTATTTGCTGAACAAACGTCGTAGGAGGACTACAACCTGCCATGCAGTATGGCGGAACAATTACTCTATTATTAGCGTCATAGAATAAATGACAATGATGTAGTTCTGAAGCATGCTATTCATTAGATACTTTTGCAATGACTCCATGTATACTTTTAATCGAACTAGGTATATAATCATCAATGTCTTGTACTTGAATAACGACAGAATGATTTCGGTGAGGAAAGTTTTCTGTCACGTCATTTAGGAATAAGGGAACGTGTCAATATTATGCTATTTGTTCCATAGTTATTTCTGAAGTGGTTAAATGTATTTTCCTTTAAAAAAAATCATTTTATATATACCTAAGTTGCATCCAGATGCTTATTCGTTGAAAAATATGAGCAATGTATTCAAAGGACAAAGATCATACACTAATGGGCCTAGGGTATACAACATTTCACTCGTTGTTGTTGTTTTGCTTTGTTTTGTTTTGTGTTTGGTTTTTTTTTGGGGGGGAGGGGGGGGGGGAACACGGTTCAAAGTGTCCTGAAACCTTGTATAATACATGCATTTAGTCATGTATGATGCCAAACTGTTCCCGCTCATACAAATGCAGCCGTTCCAAGGAAATAACATAAGATTATTCTTATACTCCATGATTTGGTAATGCTTAAGTGGTTCATAAGAGTCCAGTGAGACTGTGTACAGAACAAAAAGTGGATTTGACAATGGTATACGATATCCGCAATTTACTCTTTGACGGGGTCTATCATCCGATTAATATGTATAAGCACGGTAGTCCCCTATTCGGAAACTACAAGTTAGATAAGCTGCAATCATTTTGCACGCGACCATGGCGTTATAGCCAAAGGTGATCTGCAAATCACTGTGTGCCTACAGAGGATTGGAAAACGTAACAACTTTCTATGTATAGAACAACGAAACAGAAACTGGTGCATGTATTATTCTCAGTCACTTTGTTAGTCATTATGATGATTTGCTCATTGCAGTTCCGGAATCTCAGCTCGAGGGACTCGAGTTGATCACCCAAAACAAAATCTGAATACATAACCATGATAACTGCGATTCTGCCTAGTCTCCATTGGTAGCCCATAAGGGCAGGTATCAAGTTCGATTTTCATATCATAATTATACCTTGTATTTAGATGTTTTCATCGAAATGCCCGTATACCTGAATATGGTATGCGTATGTCAGTTAAGTATCTAAACCATAATAAATTGTAGTGGTAATCTAAGTGCCAAGAATCTCATGATTTGAATAAGTGTGAACACCAAGACATGTCGTGATAAGGACTTTAAGACAATTGGCATCGTCATTATAAAACAAACTCCTAATTGTAAGACATGTTTTAAATTTTAGATAAATTCATGTCTATGCTGGAAACATATCTTTCTGATGATTCATGATGACGTCACTGTTACATGAATATTGTACGCATGGAAATATGTAGGCCTATTCGTTTAAATGCATACAAACAACTTGTTAAATCCTCTTACATTTTTTTTTAATAGATATGGTGCATACTTTAGAATGTACGTAGCATGCTTTTGTTTTTTGAGGCTTTGTGTACTGGCAAAAAGCATATCTTATATAGATTATGTGAATAAGTACGTATTCAAGTACGTTTTGAATAAAACGTATCCAGACAAATGTATATCATATTTTTACCTCTTCCTTCATGCAGATGTATGCTCTTGCTTAGAGGGTTTGTTTGATAGATAGTGATAGTGCTCACCTCATTGGAAAGGTAATTGGGTAAATATTTGGTTTTAGTATGTCATTCAAACACAACTATAAGTTAACTTCTACATTAACATTTCAAAACTCACGAATTTCCACGCACACATTTCATGATTCACAGGATCCAAATTATACCAATCTTATTTACTTTGCAGAGTGCAACAACAGCATAAGTTTGATATACTGAGCAAACAGGCTTGCATTAGTTCTCACTATTCAAGGTTTAAAGTAGTTAAGTAACCAAATTGTACCTTGTTATGTGATGCTCAGTATATTTACCTTATAGGTATAATGTTGCAAATATGTGGTGCTTATTTCATCCATAACTGCTGCAAAATTGCTTCTTTAAAGGAGCCAATCAGTGTCACTGCCTGTTCCTCTAGAGAGGCAATATTGCCCAGTAATCTCAAGGTTCACTTGAGGTTATACTGGGCAACATTGCGCCTCTAAAGGCGTAGACAGTGACACTGACTGGCTCCTTTAAAGAAGCAATTTTGCTGCAGTCATGGATCAAAAAAGCACCACATAGGTGCAACATTATACCTATATATATGGCACAAAATCGCACCCTCAAAAGAGGCTACAATCTTGGAACTTAGGGTGCTTCTTTGCACCCTCACGAAAGGTGTAAAGTTGCACCAAAAGTAGAGGCAAGAGAGGGTGCAAAGTTGCGCCGAAAATTAAAGGGAGAAAGATCGCACCCTCAAGAAAGGTGCATCTCAGCACCAATTAGTGTGGGTGGAATGATGCACCCTCAAGAAAAGGGTGCAACTTAGCACCACTTAGTGTGGGTGGAAATATGCACCCAAGGGAACCACTTCGCACCCTCAATAAAGGGTGCAATGTTGCACCTCCTTTGGCGGTGCAAAGGTGCACCCACAGGTTGCAAGGTTATACCCTTGCGCAAGGTACCACTTTTGCACCCATTTCTCGAGGGTGCAAGATAACACCCATAGGGAGCCACCAGTGTGACATCACTTTGCACCCTTAAAAGGTGCAAGAATGAATCATTTTTTCTTAGTGTGTAACTCACACTTTGAACTATTTTTAAGCACTAAAACTTTTCGTGTGTCATCTGCAAATCGTAAATTATGCCTTTAAAGTGCGAGGATTCCTACGAACTTTGCAACAACCGGTTTCGAAGAGCACAATCATGCTCTAATGATCCTGACGTTACAAGTTTTCTCCAATCTGTGAGGCTATTTTGAGGGTTGAAGCGACTCTGCTTCCTTCTCCTCCTTGTCACTGGACTTTTGCTGGTTGAATAAGGTCAGTTCCGCAGCTACTGAGGACGGGTCTATGACCAGGAATGCCCGTGCGATGAAATCAGAAGCATCCTATATATGAAAATAGAAGTTAGTAGGGTTCCAATTTATTTTTTCCACATCAGAGGACATTCATATCATACATACACTATGTTGAGAGGAACAGACAGACAGATTTACCTGTATGTATGATACTTTCGTTATGTAGAATACTATACACACGTTTGCGTTTGTGATTGCGCCGCTTTGTACCATAACCATACTGAAAAACGGTAGAAACTTAAGGCATAATGATTGCTACACACTAACCTTCAGTACAATGAAAATTAAATTCTTAACATGGCGACTGGGCTCACCGTTTGGACAGCGACCGAGTCCAAGTTCAAGAAGTAGTCTGCCTGAATTCCTCCTTCGATCAGGTGACTAGCGGCTTCACAGAGGTCATTGGTCAAGATCATCAGCTCTTCCTGGGTAAAAGGTCGCTTGTTTCGTAGTAGCCACTCGCGCATGCGCTCTGACCCAGTACTCAGTACACCGTTGGATGATGTGACCAGCGAGGAACAAGTATCGTCCAAATAGTTCTTCCCTTGGATAGGAAAAACAGCAAGACATCAATGAAGTATTGTCTTCACCCGAGATTGTTTTGGTTAGTGCCGTTATCAGCTCGTCATTCTGATTGCTACCCCTACAATTTATCATCAATTACAGCTGTCATCTTTACAATTATTTATATCGTCATTTACTGCTGTCACACTTTCAACTTATGATATCCTCAATTACTGCTGTCATCCTTACAACTTTTGACATCAGCAGTTACCTCTGTCATTCTTACAACTTATGATATCGTCAATTACTACTGTCACCCTTACAACTTAAAACATCGTCAGTTACTGCTGCCATTATTACAACTTATGATATCGTCACTTACTGCGGTCATACTTACAACTTATGATATCGTCAATTATTGCTGTCGCACTAAGAACTTATGATATCATCAATTACCTCTGTTACATGTCATCACTTCTCATCTTCAGGGGAAATAATGTTCTTCATATTATAGATTCCAAACTTCAAACAAAAGAGAGAAACAGACACAACAAGGATGTAATGAACTGATCAGAAATACTCCCAATAACTTCAAGCTGGAAGGTAAAATTGCGTGCTTGCACTACCTTTCGTGTGATCACCGCTTGATTTCCCGATAAACGGAAAGGCTCGTTTCCTTGACCCATTGACGCTTGATAGAGTGTAGAGGTACGGGTTCAGGGAAGAGTTGACAGGTAAGATGAACACAGAAATCCATGCATACACCTGGTGAAGACGGGAAAATACGAAAGTAGATATTTCATCTTTCCTTTTTGTTGACTAGTGTAACAATCAACGAAAACGATTTTGGAAGAAAATACATTGACGAATTACTTTTCGTTGACAATTCGTTATTCCGAGGGTTAGTAATTCCGAAAATTAAGTAAGGACGTTCATTATTCTGAAGGTTCCTATATCCGAAAATGAAATAAAGTTTTCGTAATTTCGTCAGAGGTTCGATATTCCCAAAATGAAATAGGGTTCCTCATTCCAAATGTTTGTACTTCCGAAAATCTCAACGAGGTTTGTCATTCCGAAGTTTCGTTAATCTGGAAACGAATAGCGTATAAGGTTCCTTAATCCGAAAATGAAACAATGTTCGTTATTCGGAATGTTTGTCAATTCGAAAATAAGATAAGGTTCGTTTTTCCGAAGGTTCGCAATTCCGACAATGAAATAAGGTTCGTTATTTCAAAGATTTGTTAAATCTGGAAATGAATGAAGATTCGATATTCAGAAGATTCGGTAGCTCGAAAATGATATAGATGTTCTTATTAACGAACATTCAGAGTAACGAATATTCGGAATATCGCCACAAATGTTCTGATTAATGAACCCACTTTATTATCACGGTAACGGACCTCCAGGAATAGGGAATTCGCGTGTTTCGGAATAACGAACCTTATTCCATTTTCGGATTAACGAACCGTCGGAATAACGGACATTACCCGACTTCATACCTGTGACGAGATGGCAAGTTTACCAGCAGCAGACATAATGCCCATGATGATAACTGGCATCCAGCATAGTAGATCCGTTCCAACGACCAACGCCATTTTGGCCGCCATCTTGATTTCGGTCCCAAGTCGTCTCTCTTCTTGGCTTCCTCTCCCCACTTTACCAAGCTTGTGCTTGGAAATTCGGAAGGAAACAAAGATGGCGACGTAGCACATCAGTGTGACTAGAAACGCGCAGAAAGTGACGCCGATGAAGAGGAGAACAGAGTAGAGCCATCCCGTGTGTCGATTGGCGGTCAAGGGTAATGCTAGACACACCCCAGATTGGCCATAGAAGGACCCTTCGACGTAGGACGGTATCAGCGCCGGGGGCAGACTAACTGAAAGGGCCAGAATCCAGACGGTGAGCTCAACATAATGTGCTCCTCTGAGAGAAAGGTGTATTTTTTGGTTGAAAGGCGCCATGACGTGACAGCATCTATCTATACTGATCATCATAACAAGACACACAGAAGCCTCGCTCGAGATGACTGACGTGATCCCAGCAAGTTTGCAGAGAAAACTTGACTGCCACTCATCAGCATAGAGGGCGTATTTTCCTCTATACTGGAGATCTGCTGCCGCTATGGTAATCATGTAGAGACCCATCAAGAAGTCCGAGATAGCCAGGTTGGTGATAAGGCTGCCCTGGACGCTACTCTTTCTGCCGCGTTTCGAATGGAGCAGTCTGTATCCAACAACAAACGCGTTGCCGATGAAGGCACTAGAGCCAAGGACCCAAATGAAGAGGCGCAGAACAGTGTTGGACATCAGATCTTCACAGGACGAAAACTGGTCACGTGGTGCTTTGCAACCTGCGTCATCATCGCGCAGTCCGGCCAAGCAACAGAATTTGTACTCGTCTGCATGTCTGCCGAATAGATAAAACGTGTAGGCAATATTTCTGTGTGATATATTTCGCCCATGCAAATTACAGCATATCATGGTCCAACGGTTTCATTGCACAAATAGCGACAGATATTTTATAGTTTCGATCACATGGCATGTAATCTAAATGTAATGTTGACAGATATTTGCCAAAAGGGAAAATTTTAGAAAGGTCTATACGCATACTTTTACAGCATTTTCCATGTGGATAGTTGTAAATTCAATTACAAAGTCACAAGTAAGACAATGTGCAGATTTCTGAACTTTCTGTTATAAAGGCGACAGGCATTGTATCATTTACTGCTGTGCACAATATAATGTATATAATGAATCCAATAGAAATTATGTAATCATAAGCCTACCCAGTTAGCAAACTTTACATGTCGTCTCATTATTTGCAAAGCTTATTATACTTACATCGTTGTGAGGTGTAAACCCTCAAACAAATCCGTGTTGGAAGTCGCAGAAACGGGAATTGAGGCACCTCTGATATCTCTATTGGTATGTAAAAAACAAGAAAGTTTGTTTTTGACTGCTATTCCCTAAAATCACTTTTCTTTTGGCTTTCTATGATACTCCAATTGACCACTGGTGAATAGCGTATAAATGCACGTAGCTACATCATTCCATATTATGCAATACAGGATAATTTTTCTTTGTATATTCTTCTTAAAATATTTAGACAACTTTTGAAAAGTATTGAGGCGACTCCTGAATTGGAATACAAATTTTACTTACAATTCCTCCACACTTGACAAAGCGGCAAATGTCCCTCTGTCCACTGCTTGGAGAGGATTTCCGGAGAGATTTCTGTGGACAATATAAATGTGGGTTTAAACTTAAAGAATTTCAAAAGATAACACTGTTATCTTCACCTGCAGGCGACTGAGTGACAATGAACATTTATTTGCTTTTATAAAATCCATCACATGAAAAAGTATTCGCTTTAATCAGGATATAATAGTAGATATACGTTGAATTATTAATTTCTTAATATTCTGGCCTACTCACTTGAGATATCTTCCCTATAATAGAAAGCATACAACTTACTTCTGGTATAAGGTTGGTTTTTGGCATTTGATACCACTATTTAAGGACCTGACATTTTATATACATATGGACGAACGCTCTGGAATGCACATAATATTGTTTTGAGTGTTTTGACACGCACTATGCTATTCATTGTTTAATCTGTTACCAAAATATCTGAAATTCGGTGAACATTCAAACTTACAGTTTTCGCAGTCGTTGTAAGCCATGAAAAATTCCAAATCGCAGTAACCGCAATCTATTGAATGCTAGGTTTCTGAAATCAAGAAGAAATGAAAAAAAAAAACAACAACAAGAAGAAATGAATGAATTAATTATACATTACATTCATATGTTTCACACAATTAAGGGCTGGGCAAAATAAGGTGTAATCATTGTAGTAGCAGTAGTGGCATTTTAGATTATCGTCACCGTATTTTTACAATCAGAGTCAACCCAAATGTATCTGTAAGTAGGCCCTATGTCGAAATCGAAGACTACAGTTCTTCGAAAAAAAAATCACAGCATGCAAGCATTGCTAAATCAGCATTAATCATAGGGACATTCCCAATAGTACCATAAAAAGTGATAAAGATGCAAGAGTTCGGGGCACACAGAAAGAGGTAGAGAGAGAGAGAGAGAGAGATACTGTCAATTATCATCGATACTACCATACAAACCACTGGAAGAGAGTTTTCGGCAACAATTTGAGAAATGAATGAGATTCAGTGATCGAATGGAGCGTGGTAACCATAATTTGACTTATTTAATACTGCACAGGTGACAAATTTCTCACCAACATTATCATGCATGCTCACGTGTAAATACATAAACGTATGTATACACAAAGTTGATAAAGTCATTATATTATATGAGCATTCCTTTTACTCACAGATGTAAGATATTTCTTGTTTCACTAAAGGACCCAGGGTTTATCCAATGGACACCGGTGTTCTGCAAATCCCTGAATAAATCGAAAAGATCAAGGAACTGTTAGGTAATTTTGAACAACTCCGTAAAATCCGTACACTGAAATCAAACAACGTTTGATAAAAGAATTAGAAAGTGTCAAATAGTATAGTTTTTATCAACTCCATGAATATAAATCAACAAACGATTTATAAGACGTCTATGAACTGTTATATAATATTGATCAAAGCTGGAAGTTTATAGATCAACCAACGTTTTTTATATGAGAAAGGTCATTACTATTACATCAAAAGCGGAAATCTTTGAATTCAACCAACGTTTTATCAAAGATTAACGAACTGTTATGAAGTTTTGATTAACTCTGTACAAATATTGATCAAGCAACGTCTTTTAAAAGATCTGCAACTGCGATGAAATTGGACCATCCTTGTGAATTTAGAATCAGATCAACCATGATAAAATGTGAACACATAACTGGGCTTAAGGGTAGGTGATGACGCCCTTCTTTCCTTATCTCTCAAAAGGATGCTTTATTTCTTAAATTTGATGGTTAGGTAGTAAATCTTAGTGACATTCAACGTTACTTACAGGAACATCAAATTCGGCAGGGGCGGCAGTACAAACGTGAAGTCTTCCTCAGTAACATTAGGAGTTACTGTTGGTGTTGCTACAACCAAAGATGAGGTGTTACCTTCGAGTGACCTTCAAACAATAAGTATTGAAAATTATTTACAGTTACAGAACCCAATATCTATATTTTAGCTTGGAGACATATCTTCTAAAGATATCTGTGTTAGATTGTTTACAGATTGAATTTACCCAAGTATATCTCAATTGAAAGTCACAACTCACGCTAGTCACTACAATCCCTACATAAATCGATGTCGTAATTCATGATATTAAATCAGCCTCTATTGATACCAAACAAGACACGTTTTCGGTCCGCTGGCCCCCGGTATGGAATATATCGTATAGAGTTATGACTGGACATTAAAAAAAAGGGACACTTGTCAAGCTTGTAAAGACTATATATCACTGTCAGCACAAGCTGACGCAAATCGGGAAAGAAAAACAATATACAAATTGCTCTTCTTCTTCTTCTTAAGTGCGGAGGTTGGCGACTATGGACCTCTACTCTGTTCTGTTCATGGCCGCCTTACTACATGCTGCCACACTGAAACTCTTTCCTGTCCACTCCTTATGTTGTTACACCACACACTGCGCTGGCACGCTCTGCATCTTCTGCCTTCTATAATCCCTTCCAGTACACTTTTTGGGATGTTCTGATGTCTTTTAACATGGCCAAAATATCTGAGTTTTCTTGATTTAATGTCTTTCATCAAGGTTTATGTGACATTCAGCTGATCTAGAACATACTGGTTTGTTTTCCTGTCTGTCCGTGATATACGGCCCAGGCGTCTGAATATCCGCATCTCGAATGCCGCCAGCCTTTTCATATCATCCAAGTACAATGTCCATGTCTCACAACACTAAAGGAGAGTTGAATGCACGTAACATTTTACTAATCTGAGCTTGGTTGCAGTAGATATCTTCCTTGATGTTAACAGTTTACTCATTTGGGTAAACTTAGTTTTAACCATTCCAGTTCTTCTCCTAATTTCTCCACCGTTCTTCCCATCTTCATGAACATTTTGTCCTAAATATGTGAGTTCACTTACTTGTTCCAGGAGAGTGTTGCTGATAGAGATGTTTACCCTTTGTATTTCCACCTTTGATAATACCATCGTTTTGGTCTTTTTCACATTCATGTCCACGCCAAATGCCTTACTTTGGCGGTATGTGACATCAACAATTGTTTGCAGATCTTGTTCATTATCAGCTAGCAACACACTATCATCTGCATATCTCAGATAATTTATCAATACTCCACCAACGTTCACGCCAGGCATGCCTTCAATGCCTTTGAAAATGCATTCTGTGTATAGATTAAACAAACTAGGTGACATGATGCGTCCCTGACGAACACCTCGTTTGATTTCTGCATAATCAGAAAATTCATTGTCAATCCTGACGCATGCCCGTTGGTTCCAGTACAGGTTTGCAATCACTCTCAGATCCTTACTGTGCATCCCGGTATTGCGATGGACAGTAAGGATCCGAGAGTGATTGCACACCTGTACTGGAACCAAATGGCAAATTGCTCACAAAGTATCAAAGTGGTCTCTCTCTCTCTCTCTCTCTCTCTCTCTCTCTCTTGGAAACCAACCTACGAAATCAAGCAAACTAAAGACTGAATGATTTAAATTTGTGTGCCAAGATGCTAATACCTCATATTCATTTAGACTTCAAAACTTCAAAACTTCAAAACTTCACTATTCTGACACAATAAACTTACACTACCTCATGTATGCAAACCTGGGAAATTAAAAGCATGCTTTAAACAATTAGTCTCACAATTTCCGGATTTGTCTTGACATCGAATCAAGAGTTGACGACGAGACATTACAGCTGTAGGACAATCCATCACAGGTGCACCCACTGGGACAAGAATCTGTGACAGACAAAATATGTCTAAAATTCACCAGATATATTGAACTTTAAAGAAGCATATAAAGATAAACACAAAAAAGTAATGAATGATGACTAAAATCATGCATATTACGCAAAGTTCCGCATTTGGTAAAAGGAAGTATACCATTAAAGTATAGTGTTAGTCGAGGTTACCACAGTTTGGGAGTTATATGTCTGCATAAAAAGCAATTAATTTGTATGTATGTGCATATCACTGTGCATTGCTCCGACGTTCAGCAGGCATTACGTCACACACACACACACACACACACACACATACATAATATATAATATGTATTTATATATATATATATTATATATATACCAAAAAGACGAAAGATTATCATCATCATAATATATCCATCTATTAATGTATCTTTTCTTTAGATTACATACCCGCATTCACATGAATACAAAGACAACCACATTTACATAAGTCTTTACGAATTTGATCCTTTACATTAAAAAAAAAAAAAAAATAGGTATGCTTTAACGTCAGCAGACAATCTTACCGCAAAAGAGTTCATCGTCCCTTTCTGGGCAGTCCGTGACGTCATCGCACACGCGATGCTGCTGGATGCAGAATGATGCTCCATGGCAACGATATGATGCAGGAGGACATACATACGAATCTGATGACATATACACGGCCATGTGATTACAAATGGTACTGCTCCAATCAGCACATGCACAGGACTTTAATGTATGATTTGATGACTAATCAATAGTGCTTTATCATGAATATCATATAATGAAAATAAAGTTGTGTTTTAAAGAAAGAAGAGAGAAAAATTTTGGGACCTTACACCAAGTACTTTGTCCTAGACAATATTAAAATAAAACAAACACAATAAATCTTACATGTATTAAACAAGAGTATCTGCTATCAGATATACCGTATGTTGTCTCCACGAGGGAGCTCATAATGAAAGTCTCCGCAAGGGAGCTCACACAAAATAACTCCATAAAGGAGCTAAAGCAATTATTAAATATTAATATGAAAATAAAGTCATAGAGCTAATCACAGCATTTTCCGTAAGCAAAGATCAGAAACTGTGATACCTCCTCCCCCCCCCCCCCCGATAATGATGATGATGATGATGTGAACAATAAGAATCATATAGTTATAATCATAATGACAAACTGCTCGAAATGCTCAAAAATGAGATGGAGGTTCGGGAGATGTTTTCAAAAGCATTACTTTTTTTTCTTAAATAAAAAAAGATCTAAATCTGTCACTAATTGTTTTCATTCGTCGCTCTTCTATAGAATCAAAACTAACTATAAGGCACTGATATATAAATTGATTTATCTCTTACCGCAAAGTTGTTCGTCTTCTCCGTTTCGACAATCCATGTTTCCATCGCACCGATATCTCATTGGGATGCAGTAAGAATCGGGACACTTTATCGACCCGATGGGACATGTAAAATTCCCTCGAATGTCAAATGAAGAGACACAGATATGTTTCGAGTTGTATCTCACATTCACCACATGGTATTTACCGCAAATATGATTTATCATGATTCAATTCAATTCAATTCAATTCAATTTTTTATTTGTTCAATTCCACCAAGAATAACAAATTACAGAAATTGTAATATTGGGCGAAGACAAGAAATCAATGATTAGACAAACATGACAGATAGCTAAAAAGAGTTAAAATATAATACATCAGGTGGAAAAGATAGGAGACCTGTTGAGAAGCAAAGTGTGTAGATTGCAGAAACTCAGAGAAATTAGAATAACACAACAGTTTTCTGTTGTGTCACAAGTTCATGAAAATCGGGTGTATTCAATTCAGTTTAATTCTATTCTATCATTTATTTATTTTTTCCGCTAGAGACATACGTACGCTTCACTTTCTTGTGTAACAGAAAATGGTATATCACAGTGAAATTGGAAATGAACAGAGTATACGACAATAGCGAAACATTATCATGAATAAAAACATTTCAAAGAAAAATCAAGTTGAAATGAACAAAATGCAATGTACGAGAAGTGGATGGACCCATTCGACGGACAGTCGGAAAAAAATGAAGGTATAATTGGGCAATTCAATTATTATCTTTTACTGTTTATGAGACGGGAAAGATTTAGTAATACGTTACATCACGTAATGTAATGAAATATGAAATTAATTTCACTGATGGTCATGATTCATGAATGATACACATTCCCTCCATTTGTTAGTGATAAAGATATTTCTTTTTATAGGGTATATCATTCCCTCTGTCTCCGGAAGGGAAGAAGTCAAGGAAAAACAATAGACATTCTTGATATAATACTTACTGCAATTGTCTAAGTGGGTGAAATCACGACAGCCCTTCGGAAATCCATACTTATCACGCTCGTAAATGCACTCAAATCGACGATCCACGCAAGCCTTCTTTCTGCCTTTGCATGTTATTTCAGTTACGGTGTCGCAATTTGCTGCATGATAAAGAAGAAGGAAAAATCAGGATAGAAAATGATGTTTTCAGAGTAGGCGTTCCTATAAACTTACTATGATGTTCTTAATATAAAAAGATAGATACATAGGAATATATACAAAACTATATACATATACTATATACTGTATACATTGATATGCATAAACATATCATGTATACTTTATCTTTTATACGTCAAATAATACAGATTAGATTTTCATAGTCGTATTCATCTAATGAATCCAAAAGGACACTGTCAATCATAACAGCGTAATATGCGTTGTACTTGGATTAAAAGCAGACACACTCGCTATAGGATAACCCTTGCCTAAACTTGAAACTACAGTCTAAATACATGACCAACAAAAGGACATTTTCTTGTAGTCTCTAAGATCCATTCCTGTTAACCTTTGTACCACGAAGTCATAATAGCATCAACAGTGTAATCATCCCTATGCATTTCTAAGAACTCTCTATCCCGTTGTTCATAGACCAGTCTACGTGCAGTGGTACAGGAGGAACAAATCATTCAATCATAATATTTGCCAAACTAAACATCACCTGTCTACCTGGACATGAATTAGTTGATTAACCAATCGAATAATCCAAATTCAGGTGACATGAGTAAAGTGAGTGAAATTTCTTCATAGAGAAATGAATCGGCATAATGATAGATCTGTGAATGAACATTTTACGTAATTATATGTACATAAATATTAAAATTGATAAAGAAAGTAATACTTCTCGAAGTTGACTGTTTGTCATCTTTATGCAGAAGTGTGCGTTATAACCTTTTACGACTGGATAGGATAGCCATAGAAACAGTACGTACCTTTGCACGATACTTCGTCCTCTTGGTTGAATCCAATACAATCCCTCTCACCGTCGCATCTGGCTGTTAGGGGAAGCAGGGTTCCATCATAGCACCGGAAGACGTCCGGGTGTGAAATCTCGAGGTCTGGCGCGAATGAATAATTACAAAAGAAAACTTGAAGTAGAATGAATGCTATTCTCGCATCCTAAAAGGAAAGGTGAGGTAACAGAAGAAGCAAAAAAAAAAGTAAAGAGAATGTAGTTTTTAGTTTTCAAAAGGAGGAATACAGAATGGTACGTATCAGATGATTTGAAATCATTTTGTAAGATCTTTTAAACTATTATGGCAGGCATCTTATACGAGCTCTGCGCAAGGTCTGTGGGAATTTCAGGATCAGGATGATATCAAATCAGACGAGACAATAAGTTATTAATCTCAGTGATTTATTACTCGTTGATAGGTTTAGATACCCACAACATTTAATCTCTTAAGGCCACCGCACACCATATGACTTTCAGTCGCAAGACTGACCGACTTTGGATCCGAAATAATCACGATAGCTTCAGAATGAACACGCTGGCATTTTTCAGATCCAAAGTCGATCAGTCGTGCGACCGAAAGTCGTATAGGCCTGCGGTGGCCTTTAGATGAAATTAAAGTCTTGAGATTCTCACCACAATCTTCTTCGTCCGACGAATCCCGACAATCTTCGATGACGTCACAGCGCCTCGAGAGGTCAATGCACTCTCCGGTGTGACAGGCGAACTCGTCATCGCTACACTGAGGGTATTCTGCATTCATCATTTTACCATTAAAAGAAGAAAAAACAAGAGCGGTTGATTTGATTTCAATTCATTATTGAAGAGATTAATAATCAATTACTTGATGAAGGTCTGTGTACAAGTCAATAGGATAGGGTCCTACAAATAAAGCAATTACATAGGTATTAACCCCATTCTATTAATATTCATATCAAATCGTCGCCAAACTCCTACAAAACTGTGTTTCTTTGAGAGCTTGAGAGTACTTGGAACACCAAAGCTAACTTGAACGTTACGTGAGCTGTCCCAAAGATCTCAGCACATTTGTACCGTGTTCATCAAAGTTCACTCTCTTTTATATCAACATTTACAACACACTAAAAATGTTTAATGTTCTTGTTCATTTTTGAAACTTTGATAGGCTCAAAGACTTTCCTCATGCATTGTGGGTTAAATACATTCTTGCACGGAGACATCCTTTTGGGGGACTAACTATGTAAATTACTGTTGCACCAATGATAACGAGGAGAATGCAATTATCTTCTCTCTTTTTTCAAAAATGTGGTGTAAGTATAGTTACCACACGTTGTCTCGTCCGAACCGTCTTGGCAGTGGGGAATGACGTCACAAAGGAAAGAAACTGAGATACAAGTCCCATTTGTGCACTGAAACTGGTTCTCTCCGCACCCTGAAGGGTAGAAAACAAAAACATTACAAGCACTTATACATGACTTAAGCCACTTGCAAGTGAGGGGTTTTAAAGTGGTAATAGCAGTAGTGAAAGTAGCTGTAGCAGTCTAATCATTATGATTTTAAGAAACGTTGCACACCATTGACAGCCTCTTTCTTGCAAGCAGACTTCTATTACTGTGCCCAACGTGTCAAGTTCTCGGTTCGGCAGTTTTCTGTCATCATAACACAATATCGATACTTCATTATATCCACATAAGATAAAGTATATAAAGGTACAGATAATCAGTATGGAGCTTTAACTTTCCTTCGTTGTAACGAGAATTCCGTTATAACCATGTTCGTTATAACGGCACAGTGGACTGTATACGGATCTTGAGAGGCTGAGAGGTGTAGTATTTGGGGCCATCGATGTATGCGCCCAAAAAGATTCAAAACCACAATCACTTTATTGACGGGACGGTTTCGTTGAGAATTGATAATGATGTTGCTGTTCAAATTTTGTGCGTTATCTTTTTATTCATTCATATCAACATATCCAATCACAAAATTGTCGACAAGTTGTAATTCCATCCACATCTTTAGCTATTTTTGGGAGAGAAAAGATGTATACCTTCAGTGCTGCAGTTGAACTCGTCACTTCCGTTCGCGCAGTCCCATTTTCCATCGCAAAAAAACACGGATCTGAAGCACTCACCGGAAGGACATTGAAGTAGCTCTGACCCACAGGAAGTAATTCCTAGATCTGTAATACAATATATCATTCATTTACGTGTTTCAAGCATAAGACGAAATGGGAGGGGGGATCAAGTTATCACAATCATGTGGTCATTTGTGTGTGTGTGTGTGTCTAAGGGTTTTTGACACAATTATATACATGTTTATGTTTATATTGGGAAATGTCCCCAAAACAACATTCAATAAATCTAACAGATGACAGATTGAAAAAAAAAAACTAGGTTTGTGACATCAATTAGGCCATAGTATATCTCCTTTACGTTAAGATC
This sequence comes from Diadema antillarum, assembly GCF_040938485.1. Classification (NCBI taxonomy): domain Eukaryota; kingdom Metazoa; phylum Echinodermata; class Echinoidea; order Diadematoida; family Diadematidae; genus Diadema; species Diadema antillarum. The sequence goes on from NW_027270903.1 coordinate 3,895,705, forward strand.
ACATCGTTATGATCACATCAATATGCTACTTTTACCAGTGTATACATCAAAACATGCAATCCCTCGTAAGAAAAGTGGTTTAAAACTTGATATTGTATTTTCTTACCAGCTTGTACGGATAGTGCCGTTATGTTGTCTTCTTTACCTGAATACGAGTGGGTATTGAAAGATGACAAGAAATATATTAAATGTAGTTTTGATGTGCTGTGCTGGTCTTAAAAGAGACGTTTCCTAACTTTACAACACATGATTACCATAAGTGAAATCTGTAAGGGACACACCAATCAAAGTTCTGTCATGATGTTGAGTGTAACTCAATTATAACATCACAGCTTTTGTCTTTAAGCATGTATCACAGGCATCGATCAGATCTCTAACGCTCAGTCCAATGTCTGAACAGCATAATGGGAAAAGGCAAACTAAAGCACTAATTTTAGTTACTCTTGTTTTATGCTTGTTGGTGTTTTTGACTGATCTATTGACAATAGTGGTGTACAATCAGCTTGGAAAAGTATTTTCCAACGCCCCCCCCCCTTGACATGCTTGAAATTATAGCTTTGAAATAAGAGGATTGATGACACAATTAAGAATTCAGATTCAAATGTCTGATACATTCGTTTCTGTCACATAATCGTTATCTTCCTTTTTCATTTAATGTTTTCATTAGGAATTTGATAATTTTTTTTACGTTCTGACTGCAAGACTGAAATTCTGATAAAGAGATTAAGACAATCACTATACAGTCAAACCTGCCTTAGCGACCACCTGTCGTATACTGTTTCCACCCACCCTCCCCTGAGAAAAAGTCATGATGAAAACCCTTTCTACAGCAGCCATCTGTCTATACCGACCACTTTCCCGTCTCCCTTGGGTGGCCGCTACAGACAGGTTTGACTGTTCTGTAAACAGAATACCAGTGAAGAGTTTGTTCGCAAAAACCGTAAGTCCATTTTGAAGATTTTGAAGTACGGTCTCTGTCATAAAGTACAAAATGATACCTTTTAAATGATATATTGGTCACTAGATACAAAGGTACATTTTTGAAGTTACGGTCAAAAGAAGCAAACATTTTCTTATTATTCTCTTTATTTTTCTTGACCTTTAATCGCAAATATCTCCATTCGGCAAATATGGACTTATCGGTTTTTGCGAACAAACTCTTTAGATATTATTCCGACCTTCTACGAGGATCGCGGGTAGCTCGCAGATTAAGTTCGTGGTGTCGTGGTAGACGCATGGGATAATCTTTCCAGGAGTGGACGCCAAACTTTGACTTGGACAGTTTGCTGAACGCTGCGATGGTACAGGCCTCAACGATCCCACCGTTTGGTTCGGCTTTGCCGAGACTGTCCCCTATAGATGAGGAGTAGAAGAACGTTCATTAGTGTTTAAAAATCTTTCCTTTAATGTTAGTGTGTCCTTGTCAGAATGCTGTTAATACTACAATTCATAACTGGACACGTATAAGTACAAGCATAAGCACGAATGTGTGTCTGTCATGGATACATGCATCTCAACATACCGGAATGTATCATAAGATGTAAAATGTAATTGAGAAACCTACTGCAGAGACAACCTTTAGTGCTGTTTGCATCATGCAATAAGGTGCAGTTGTAGGGAAAGCACTCAGTGAATGGACGTTATTTTGGTGAGTTTTCAAGTTTAAAACAGAAAATGTTCATCATTCCGCGTTTTTTTTTTTTTTGTGGTTGATAACATAGTCATATTTGCAGACAGCGAATGCATTGCTTCCAGTCTCTAGAGAATGTACATAGAATGTACATCCTATATTGAAGTGTGTGTTTGTGGGAGTGGACGTGTCCATTGGCTCTATGAGTGTATTGAAAATATGAAGCGTGTGAGCGCTGCTGGCAAATGTGCAGATAATCTGGATGATTTGATATAATGTCAAGCCCTACGGATGCCTGTCACAAACGCAGTATTTTACTAACACCTGAATAGTTATCTTCAAAGAATGTACTGACATGAGGGACAAATGAAATCAACGTACTTGGTCCAGGACGTGTATGAGAGTGGAGTCCCGTCGGTCCATCTTGAAAAGCCACGCAGCGTTTTAGATCCCAAACCTGGGAAGGGGGGGGGGGTGGAAAAGGAAATTGGTACGAGAAATAATTGCACATTGTGTTTCATACTTATTTATACATATCGTACGTATTACATTGTATACTACATACAACTGTTCATTATATATGTAGTATGCACCTGTAATAAATGTACTCATTAAAGAAATAGGGGCCATTTCCCCAAGCAAGATTGACCTATAAGACTGATGCAATTAAAAAAAGCTGCGACGAAGTTAAGCATAATGAAACAGAAGTGTGATCAGTATTGATCTTGACGTTTAATTCACAGAGTGAGTCGAGTGTAAGATCAATCGTAACTCCTTACAACACAGACCCTTGGCATGATATCAGCAGTAGTTGTTGCAAAGATACTGTATTGGACCTACCAATATACACCCTTATGCTGCTTCTAGGAATGGTATCTCCCCATCGGTTGTAGACCATGTACTGAATGAACCTCATCTCGGCGTCGTCATGGAAACTGGCGAGATGTGCGCCCTCTCTCGTCTGGCAGTACTTCTCTGCCTCGAGCCACGACAGACCTTCGTCGATATCGACGAATTTATAACAGGCCCTGTGAGAAGTAATCCCAGCCATCCTGGCACGCGTAGACCGCTATCAACGAAATAGATATACATGAATAATGCTTTGGTATAAATAATATTGATGCATATCCATATATCTATGACTGTGCATATGCATATTTGGGGTGACTATTATCTTTGCTGCAAAAGGAATACACAGAGGATCTTCTTGAGACGAAATTAGTTCCTCCCAATAATTATATTATATATTTCTTTCATATGAACATTACTTATGTATGAACATAATATATATAATATATAAACATTATTTGTGACATCAAATACAGTAAATGGGGTATAAAGGACCAGTTTCTCATTGTTTATAAAGTCGTGTAATGATAACACTTTGCCTGGACAAAATTCATGATAGTGTATGAAAAATACTTTTATAAAAAAAAATAACCAAAATAAGTATATTCTTAGCAATTTGATATGGCCTACACGTTTATGGGGAGAAAAAAAGCACGAACGTCTACTACCTCGAACTTTTTCACTGTCAAAAAAGTGTTCATGTACCATGATTTCTCGTTGGTCAATGATATGCTTTGAGTGATAAGAACATTGATTATTCATAATCGAATGTGAGTGGCTGACACATCTTGACATAATAATAAAGACTTACGTTCATGCTTTTGTTTCAAAATCTCAACATCGTTCGGAGTCGGTTGAGTTGGGTCATTCGGCCTCCGTTGAGACGAGTAGTTCAGATTTGAGTGGTATTCGACTAGGAAACTAAATCCAGAACGTCTCTGCGATCGGAAGTGAATTTCTAAGTCGTTGGTCGACGAAACAACGCTATCGATAGGCCAGTCGTCAACACAGTATCGCCCGATAATATCTAAAGTCTGCAAGTCATTGACTAAGAAGTGGTCCTGATTGCAATTCACGTTGAGTTCGATAAAAGAGAGAGTGATTGTTGAAGAGATATCGGTAATGATGTGCCAAAATCGCTTATCTTCTGTGCGGTAAGTATCGTAGTAGTTGGGCATCGACACGATTCCCTGATCGGGTGTGCACGTGATCACCTTCTCCGTTGCTAGAGTGCTGTCGTGAAAACAGCTCGGCTTGTCTGAAAAAAAGTGGCACCACAAGAACATTGAAAGATGATAGCACCTCTTTTTGAGTGATGTACAAATCTGTTATTGTTTTGTTTACATGCTCCTTGCCTCTTGCGCCTTTCAATCCAAACTTCTCCCATACTCAAAGTTATTAGGTTTCACCAAGTGTGCATACTCGTAAGTCCACTTGGGGAAGCTACAGACCTACTGACTGAGCAATGACATTTGTTAGGATTGCTTAAGAATCATAAAATAATGCATTGGTCTCTGTTGTGTAACAAAACCTTACTACATACACTGTCTTATGGCTGTGGTCTACAAGCAATAGTCTCCTACAGCAGAGACCAACGTTTTGATTTGTAGATACATTGCTAGATCAATTCTGTGGCATTAAAAGTACTGTTTCCACTGCACCACTGTACAGGTGAGCAATATACTGGAAACAGCATTAAATATAAGAGATTCCAGGCAAGTGAAGCAGTGACTCTAGTCGAGGTCTTTGATGCTTATAACCTGCCAGGACAGTCGGCAAGTGTACTACCTTTGGCTGTTAGGAAACTCACTTAATAGTGCAGCCACTGCGGAGATTTTCCCCAAAGGTGACCGGAATCCTGGAGTCAGTGTCCGTCAAACACGATCCGTCAGCAGAGCTCCGGACGACTGTCAGCCAGTTGGTGGGGTCCGAACTCAGTGAGATGGCCTCTGTATGGCTAAAGTCAAGGCTATACCTCCATCACTAGTCTCTGATGTATGTTTCTACTGATTACCCCTCAAAAATAATCAACAGTCATCACTATGTATTTGAGATCTACAAAATTTGGAAATGTTGCATCAACTGACACCAACTAGCATTTTTGTATCATACACTGGTTTCCAGCTGTATATTGATGACAAGAAACACACTTCACCTCCACAATAATGCAATATGAATTTTGGATTTATACGTGAAAGTCATCTTTTAAGCCAGGTCTGTGGATGGTCATTTCCTGACGTATTTAGTGTATACTGTACCATATATACAGTTAGAAACACAAAATCTTAGCTGCATTTAAAGCAAAAGTGTCTGAGGAGAACAATGCTTACATCAACAAAAATTAGTAGCAGCAGCAGGGAAGAGCTTGATTGCAAAACGAGTTAACTCCATTCTTTTTAATTTGAGATATTCGTGATTAAAGCTGCTAAAAACTAAGAAAATAAAAAAAATATTGGACATTTTAACAACTTCAAGAATATTCCCTGTTATGCAACAAATGAGGTTTACCTGGAAACGCTTTATTTTGCTCTGATGATGGACTTGCTTTGAAATCTTCTAGAATAGCACTTGACCTGTTTTGCGACTAAACTCTTCAATCATTATGAAAAAAAACTGCAGCAGTATTAACAGTAGAACAGCAGTAGTGACCATTGTTGTGTTATTACAATCATTACTGCTCCCATTACAAACAAGGCACTATGGGCAATGGCTAACAGCAAGAAACGGACACCACACACAAAGCTTTGGTAGTGTGAGGCAAGGCATACTGAGATAAGATAATTTACAGTACATCATTGTACTCTTCCTGACAAAGGATATAAGATGGAGCCATCAAGTTGAGTCTCTTGGACAAGGTTCCCAGCGACAAGGGGCTGACCAATCACGTAACCAGGATTACCACTTCGGGGAAAGGTGCCTGTCTCTCCTAGCTTTAGTAATGAAAGATGTCAATATTCAAGAAAAAACATCTTTAATTATATTACTGTTCTTCAGAGAGTCATACCGGGGTAATACCACTTGCAAAATCTTAGAACAATACCGTCTCTTACTAAATATATTACTAAATTTCTTACTACATATAACACAAATTTGGTCACACAAGACAGTTTCGTCAGTGGTTGAATTCAGGCTTAAGAACAAAGGTGACAGAGTGTGAAATAGGAATTATCCCTTTCCACCAGAAAACTTACTGATTTCTGACATTAGGGATGATAAACGGCTTTTGTGTTACAGGAGGCAATAATTTCATTGGTTGTTAACATCAAAATTACCAATCAACTTGCATAATTCTCATAAATAAAACCTTACAAAAAACAAACACTGTATACAGAGTATTAAGACTTGACAAGTAGAGCTGTTGATGCTAATTTTTGATGGCATTTTTTTTAAATGACCAAGTCCGCCCCCCCCCCCCCCCCGAAAAAAAAAAAAAAAAAAAGTTTGCCACCTTATAAACACAGCTTTCAGTGGTGACTTGTGTGTCAGTGCAATAAAGCATTCTGGAGATTAGTCTGGTAGGCATTCAAATTCAATACAGCAAATTAATGTACTACATTGTATATGGTCTTTGTCATAGACCTCTTGCTGTAGTGATTGCAAGAGGAGCAAGCAGAGGGTTGTTTCACAAGACTAGTCAAGACACCAGCAAGAGTCCAGAACAAGAGCTTCTTTGGAGATCTCTCTGAAGTTCTGAACTTACGCCTTTGAATCACTAAATTTTGCTACCAGTGTTTAGTAGCAAAATTCAGTAAATTAAGCAGAAATCACAACCAATCAGCAGAACTCCATCCAAAGAAGCTCCTCCATACATGTTTCGCATTGACGGCCAATGGGCAATTCATGCAATTTCATTGGTCCAAGAGACCGACTGGATTATCCAGTGACTAAATATGTCAGGAGTGGTGTGTTGGTTAGTCTTTCTCCCAGTCATGAAAGATAATCACAATGGCAGATCTCAGAAGGCCCTCTCACTTCATGCACTTGACTGGACTAGATTCAGCTCTCTAGCTCTTCACTTATGACTGTCATTACTAACAACAGCATGAGGGATTTTCAAAATGGCTACATATCACATTGAATATACTTCAGAAACTTATAAAAAGATAAACATTTCCAAACATTCTAAGACTCTACCATTCCAACAGGAAGTTAATCAGACACTGAACCTACATTTTCACCTATTTCACCAAGATTACTGCAGTACGTGGATATTTTCTGTCAGGTAATGAGTTTCCAACTTTACGCGATTATGTGTCGTCAGGCCCAATAAAAATATCATAAGGCATTCCACTGACTACAAATTATTTCTACAACGCCCCCCCCCTCCCCCAACAAAAACAAAATTCTCACCTTGACAAACTCTGTAGAAAATGTTTGTGAAGGCGAAGTGTCGCTGGAGGTCAATGACCCCAGAGTAAGTCCCACGTCCACAGCCTTGATTCCATTTGTTGCATTGTGAGTAATAATGTACTTCACCTGGTAGCAAAAAAACAAATTCTAATATTACTTTGTCAGTTATTGTAGAGCAACCAAAAGTGTCTGGTTGGAGGCAATTGCCTGATGTATTCTTTATATCAACTACTAACATATGGACCAGCAGTCATTAAAAAATGATGCAACCTCTATATAACAAAGTTACAGCACAACTCACCTCATGTCTTAGGGAACAAGGGGCGCTATGCATTAGATATATCAGATGTCAGGAAAGCAAAAGGAATCTAAATCTAATTCAATCTAACTTCATCTACTTCAATTATAATTTAATTTAATCTGATCTTTTCCAAGATAATCAAAACTATTCTACTCCACACAAAAATGTACATTTAAAACATTTTAGATACTTGTGTTGAAGGTTATCACACAGTCATTCAACAAGGTAATAGAAAAATATATTAATAGATTTCTCTTTCACCATACTTAAACTCACTGAAACATAGCATGTCCTTGGGCAACCTTCTACATCTCATTTTGCAAGAGCATCTATTCTCATTTTTAGTGCACGCATGCTTAGTTGAAACAAGGCAATAATTCAAAGTACTTTACAAATGCAATGATAACTAATCCATATGTCTCCTAAAACTTCTAGCCTTGTTTGCGCACTTTGTCGGAATGAGATGTCCCTTAATTAGATTTTTATACTTGTTGCTGAGGAGGTTATCATTACACATTGTATTTGGTAAGTTACTGTACTTACAATTATCTTTGCAACAGAGTTTGGAAAGTTAAGAAATCTTAAAAAATCAATGAATAAAATACATTAGTACCTCTGTAACTACATTGTCACAAGTATCTGTTGAGCTGTTGTAAAAGGGGACAGGGATCTCATCCACAGTGTAGTTGCAGTCAACGATGAAATCATATTCAATCCTGCACATGATGGGTAGCTGGACCGATATGTTGACCAGCTCTGGGTTGTCATAGAAACCGTATCCAGGAAATTCTGTGGTCGGTCCTGGCTGGGGGAGAGCTGTGGTTGCATTGGATACAAAGTTGGAGTCTGTAGTGGCACTCCCTGTGGTGAGCAGTGAGGGCGTGGTGAGGTTGACCAAAACCGGTGGTGGGAGTGGATTGTCTTGAAGAAACTGTGGCGTCTAGTATAGAAAGAATAGAAAGATATATAGCCAAAAATGAGTACTCATCTTTACCTTTGATACAAACGGGTGAATCCTCACTATAAACTCAATCAAATCTATCTAATAGTTTAAACAAATTTCTTGACAGTTTTCCAGTCACGCCAGCTACACATTCAAACATGTTTATCAGTATTCATTTGACCCAGTGGAAGTCATTTCCTTTATGCACATAAGCTTGTTGAATGCTATGATATATTTCAGGAAAATTATGTCACTTTACACTTTCATTATTTGGCCTGAAGGTATCTTCCATATAAAAGAAGGTAAAAGATCAAAACAAACAGTATGCTCCCTCCCCCCCCCCCCCCAAAAAAAGGTACCATGTTAATTATGTGCATATTTCAGTATCTTGTAATGCGGAAAAAGTTGCACTGTATGGACTTTGCAAGAAAAAAACAATCCAACTACTTTACCAGACAAACTTGTGAATCCAACAGGGGAATTTCAAATTGAGGCTCATAACACACACTAGCAATCTGTGAGATGATAGAGGCAAACTCTGGTATAGCAGACAACAACCAACAAGATTATGTCATTGTGGGAAGATTTTCATGGTTAAGATTTTTCAAACACACACATTGGAACTCATATGGTACACCAAGCTAATTTCTGAAACTTGACACGACATTCTTTGTACAAAAGGATTTTATCAGTAGAACTGTCATCATTTCCCTCATTTGCTTTGCGAGATTTGAAAAAAACCAAAACGTGAAATGTTGTTGTGACCAAAAATTCAAGTGTAAGGATTAGCCTTTGGTATAACACAAGTCAGGACAAAATACAGTAAAACCCTATTATGATGAACACCACCACAACATGGGTAGTCGCACATATAATGTTTGTAGTCCTACATTTGTGTATTTATGTAGCAACCTACAGAGGTTTCCACTTTTAACAAGAATTTGTTATACTGTAACTATAAAATTCATGCGGTCCAGACTATCTCATCATAACAGGGTTTGCCCGAACTGCAAATCAATATGACAGATCATATACACACTGATGTATATTTTAAAGAAGAGGCAATGCTCACAGGAATAATCTTGAAGCCACTGTAGTAAGTTCTGGCAGATAGGAAAGGTTGGTTCTCACAATCCCTTCTCAAGCTGGTCAGTTTCCTTGTACAGACTGATGTAGCAGCATACAGGTATGCTGGTTACAAAGAAAAAAACAAAGAAAATATGTAGGATTGTGATTAATAAATTTGGGGTGTGTAGATGAAACAACAGATAGACAGGCAGAAAACTATAAGGGCATGATGTATCCAACTTCCTAAGGGAATAGAGTTAAAGAATATTAAAAAGATAGCATGAAAGAACTACAACATTTTATTTCTTTATACACAATCACTATATCTGCCAAAGAAACATTTCGTATTGAATGTCACACACATAGCTGACGGTATATGGGCATAGATATTTGCCATAATCTAATATCTATTTGCTTGAAACACATCCAAACTTACATTAACCAAGAGATTGTCACAGAAAGAGAAAAACGACAGGAAGGAATGAAATTAGATGAAACTACTGACAGTAAAAAAAAAACAAAGAAAAAAAAAAGTTGTAAGAAGAGCTCTCTAACCTATCATAAAAAACTAACCAGCAGGATTGTTGTCATCACAAATGTCGGACACTAGTCCTTGTGGTAGCCCAAGTTGGCCCAGTGCCAGCGTCTCATACAGGGTGTAGATCGTGTCTCCAGACTGTCAAATAAATGTCAAAAAATAAATTATGCTATCGAAGCCAATGTGATAGAAAGTTTACTGGCTCAATTGAAAGAAGAAGAACAAATGTGTTGCAATATGATTAAAATAGATAATAAAGCAGGGTGAACAATGAAAATAGCATACAATATATAACAATAACACCGAATCATAAAACCCACAAAGTCTCATGGGTTGATTTTCTAATGCACTTACACCCATTGGTGCATAAATCTGTTTTGCGGGAAACATTCTTGAGGTGAAAACTGGACGCCCCATGGCCCAAGACTCCCACTTGAGTTGCAGACAAATCTAGCACATCACAGAGCTCCTTATAGAGACTCATATTTTGTTATATTTAGATTACCTATTTTTCAATGCTTCTGATTGGTTATTTTACCTCCCAAGGGTATGAGCCTCTTGCAAAACTAATACAAAAATTTAGCTAAAGGTCATGTGACATCTTGACTGTTCAAGTGATGGTCATGCGCTGTTGTGCACTGATAGCTGTTTACCTGTTCCATGTGCTTGACTGTGTGTGTAATGAAAGTGTTGCTCTGAGTCGTCAAACAAGGTGTCCCATGGACCAATTTCTGCCTTTTTCTCTATTTTGCTTCTAAAGTTAGTTCTGGTACAATTGTACCTCCTCCAGTTTCTTTGCTCTCCCAAGTACAAACATAATGTACTTTCAAAAGTGCTAGCCAGGGCTGGAGTATTGCTACATGCACTGTTACACTTCTTACTGAACACACCACTGAATGTAACAGGCATTTTTTACTCTACAATTTATCTCATGAACAATCAAGATCACTTGTTATCTTGTCATCATGCTCTCCATATAGACACAAATAAAACTGTAATCCAAATCTATAGACCTATACACTATCAAAAACAACAACAACAACAAAGATCAGAGCTACCCATATAAGACTTTAAGTGAAAGAGAAAGTTTTGAATGAAAGAAAGCAGAATATTTTATAAGAGCAATCATCATTAATGAAATGTATATCCCCATGATATATCACGGCTTGACACTAACTTTTTGCTCTGATGGCCTGTTTGGGCAACCGAGCCACCGGTACCCTGCTAATGTCCAGCTGTGACTATGAAGCGAAGATTATCAACTACAAAATTCTTTAAAATATATATGCAGGAGCAACAAAGTTGCTGTACAGCTGTTGCAATGTATAAAGATATGATGCCACATATGAATGGTGTGCAGAAGTCAATTAAATACTACACACCACCCATATTCAGGATCATGAAAATCATTCTGACAGTCTGGAATTTTGGAGGACTAAATCATGATTTGAGGCTTATGAGAAACAAGGCAATCGCCAAATTGAGTCTCGCCCATTCGCGTACAAGGAATTAATATCTTTTATAACTCCCAGAAGTTAATTGACCTGCTTATGACCTTTGACCTTGTGGTGACCTTCAATACCCTAAGGGACATTTACCATCCAAGTTTGGTCACAAACGGACAAAGGGATCAAAAGTAATGAGCCATAATCGAAACGCGCCATAAAAACTTAACATTGGGCCCTAAAAATTTGTTGACCCCTTTGTGACCTTTGACCTTGTGATGACCTTTAATTCCCCAAGGGACATCTACCGTCCACGTTTGGTCACAAACGGACATAGGGATCAAAAGTTATGAGCCACAATCAAAACGCGCCCTAAAACATAACATTGGGCCCTAAAAGTTTGTTGACCCCTGTCTGTGACCTTTGACCTTGTGACGACCTTCACCTCCCCAAGGGACATGTTCCATCCAAGTTTGGTCACAAACGGACAAAGGGATCAAAAGTTATGAGCCATAAATGAAATGCACCCTAAAAACTTAACATTGGGCCCTAAAAGTTCGTTGACCCCTGTCTGTAACCTTTGACCTTGTGGTTACCTTCAACTTTCCAAGAGACATCTACCATCACCCAAGTTTGATTGCCATTGTAGCAACATGTGCTGAGTTATGTGTGATAAGAGTCTTGCAAGTAAACTTTAACATATGACCTCAAATGACCTTTGACCTTATCATGTGACCTCTTACGGCACCATAACATGAAGGTACCCCCAGTGCATCCATCACCCAAGTTTGATTGCTATTGTAGCAACATGTGTCGAGTTACGAGTGATAAGAGAGTCTTGCATGTAAACTTAAATGTATGACCTCAAATGACCTTTGACCTTATCATGTGACCTCCAACGGCAACATAACATGAAGGTGCCCCCAGTGCATCTATGACCCAAGTTAGGTTGTAATCCAAGCAACTTATGTGAAGCTATTTGTCAAAAGAGAGTCTTGCAGGTAAACTTTAACATAGAAAAGAGGGTCTTGCACATACCCTTTAATATATGACCTCAAATGACCTTTGACCTCATCACATGACCTCTGACAACACCATAACATGAAGATACCCCTAGTGCTTCTATCACCCAAGTGTGGCTGCCATTGCTGTAACAGTTGCCAAGTTATGCATCATAAGAGAGTCTTGCAGGTAAACTTTAACATTTGTGACGGACGACGGACGACGGACGGACGACGGACGGACGACGGACGGACGACGGACGGACGACGGACGACGGACGGACGACGGACGGACGACGGACGGACGCCATTTGGATCCCTTAGTCTCGCCTTCACCTCCGGTGGGCGAGACAATAAAAAAGATTGTTTGCTAAGGTCTTCCATTCAACACAGTAAGGATAACCCCAAAGGATAGGCAATAAAATCATCAGCTAAAAATTGATAAATGGGCATTCGTATTGGAATCAAACTTTAAGCTAACATCTTTCTACATTTGGCACCAGCATTATCATTTAATGCCTGGCTGAGGAAGCCTTGTTTGCTGACCTTATAGAAATCACTGTAGGTGTCATTGCTGTCAGAGGGCTGCTGGTAGGATGTGTCCCCATATTGCTCACTCAGCTCATAAAACCTCTCCACAGTCTCTACCTCCTCAGGAACGGAGTAGTAGTTCCTGTCAGCGTCTGCACATTTCATGAAGTTGTCAATAAAATTGCTTATAAAACAATTGCAGTGATAGGATTGGATATTAGTGTGGGCCATGGTCAGTAAAGTGCTACCAAACCAACACAAAAACTTGCCCACAACAATACGAACTCACTACTGATAAGGAAAACAAAACTCACCTACTTGTTTTATGGACAATAACATTGTACTGTGTACACTTACTGTGTACACGCTTCCATAAATCAGACACTGTTGCAATGTTTCTGTCATATTTTTGACCATGTAATCAATATGACGGGGAAGTTTGTAATGCATTCTAAGTTCAAGTGCAGCTTGAGAACAGTACATTGTAGGTGTTCTTGTGTAACCTGACAGCATGTCAAATTTTGTCCCTACAAGCAAAATCTAAGAAAGAAGATTGACTAGACTTCAACCTTATACAAGAGGCATGAATCAAAATCAGCAGTGACACATTTTAAATTTGTGCAGAACACACTTGTCTAAAATTTGCAAGACGGGTGGACTACTGATCTGAATCAAACTTTATTGCCACTCCCCATACACTGGCATCATTGCAGCAACTGTTACAGGCAGCTTTGGTTTGATAGAGACAACAGTTTCATGGAGTACTTAACAAAGCATCTTATCGAATGAATAATATCCTTGCTAAAACTATTGTCTCAAAATTTAGTTCAGTATCTATTTCAACAAGTTATACATATTTCTACAGGGTAAGCAAGCATACTATTTGCTGAGGCACATTTAAAATGGAAAGTAAGTAAAACAGATTGATAGGACAGGTAGACCTGCATTTTCTCAAGGTCTGGATGATCATCTATTTTCCATTTTTAAACAATAATTCTTAGAGTTTGGTAGGCAGAGTGCTCTACGGGCAGTTAACCAAAATACTGACAGACTTGAGACACTTTTTCTGTTATCACTCACTGTTGTCTGTTGAAATGCAGAAGAGACTTGGGTCTGTCACATCAACTTGCTCTGGTGGGGCATTGGTGCTGTATATAACAGTACTTCTCAAACATACTCTAGACTCAACACTGTTGAAGCAGAAGAAAAAAACGAAACAAAACAAAAAACAATAAAGAACAACAAAACATAAATGAAATGCAGTTTGTACTAAACACAAATTGCTTTTCCTTCCGTACCAGGACACATTTACGTGTTATTTCAATATATTAAATGCAACCTGTACATGCTCTCTCTTTGTCAACCCGGTCTCATCAAAATATTCTATACAGAACTGACAGATATTGTAAAGATGCAAAACCTTTTTAGTATATTTGTATAATTTTCATAGGAATGTGTAATCCAGAAATGTACAATATGTCACACTTCTATTCGCCAGTTTTATGTACATAAAGTGTTTATAGGGCCTACAATTCTTAAGGCTCGATCTGTCAGAACACTGAGTTTGCAAAAGATGGTAACCGCGTTAGAACTGAGTAATGCACATGTACATGGCTATTGTTTCTTCTGAATTGCTGTACAGATATTTGCACACGCTTCTTCATGAAATGATTATCACATTTTTCAAGAACAGATATTGACCATTTAGACTTTTGGAATTGCAATTGATGTGAGTGGTATTTATCCAATGAGCCACTGCATTCCATAACAAGGTTTTAGTAGAGTGAGTGCTCACACATATGTCTGATCTTCACACTGGCTGAATGTAGAGATGTCTGCAGATGTACAGTCAGGATCACAACAGCAGTTGACATCACAACCGTTTGCTGTCAAATCACAAATGCACCTTCCAATATCTGGGGAAAGGCAAAAATGGTGGTCATGACAAACAATAGAAAATTCATCATGCAGCACATTTGTATCCACTGCTGCCAATACACAAATATTCTATGGGACTTTTGATATTGGTAAAAAAACTTGGGACAAATTTGTCAGCACTAACGCAGTTTTGTATATAGTACCGTACAACTAGTACATGCTCTTAATCTTACAACTACTTCAGAATTATAAAGTTTGGGTTTATTTAAAGTATTTTTTGTAGGTTTTGGGATACAATTTACAGTTTAGGGTTTAGGTTCCAGGCTTGGGATTAGGTGTAGGGTTAAGGAATGATCGAATCCAAATAGGGTGACAATGTCAAAGATTGAAGTCAATATTGGCACTTCAAGTCACTCAATTTGGTTCAATTCAAATTTTTCTGGAGCTGGGTGACGCGTCACATGTGTTGTTCAATATTCTACATGGAAAGAATTCCTTATGTCCCCCCCCCCCCCCAACTAAATTACTTTTTTTTTTTTAAATTATAATGAACTAAATAAAGGTTATGGCCATGCCATTTATGGGAAGACTTCCTTTTGAGACATAACCCTAGCATAACCTTTATTTAGTTTACCATTGACATTAGTAGACTAAAAAAAACCAGTAATTTATCAATTTTGTGTAGGGGGGGGGGGGACATATGGAACTCTTTCCTTCTACATTGTCACACAAAGAAAATAGATTGACTGGAACATACACTGACCACATATGGATAAAAAACTGCATTTTTAGGGGCCTAGTGCAAACTTTCTAGGATAACGCCAGATGGTGTTGTCCATTTGTTAGCTACCCCTACTTCCTTTTTCTGTATTTACTTATGGCATTATATTACTTAGACCTCTAATTTTACTATGAATATTATACAAACAATCCCCTATGGCCCTAACACATGTGAATTCGTAATCATAAAATTCTGCACAGTAGCCTAAAAATATCATAAAATTAATAGGCCTAGATTCTATCGAAACGTCAAAACTTAAATTTACACAGAATCTGAATTTTTACCTGAACTGCCTATCATGACATCAGTTCGGGAAACCCACTCACAAGGGGGGCCCCTCCTTATAAGTAACCCGTCCCCCTTATAAGTAACCCCGTCCCCCTTATAAGTAACCCCCGGGGCACCCCTTATAAGGAGTCTCCACGCTTTTTTGCAATGCAACGCGAAAATGAAAGGACTGCGGCAATTCGCTTGATTATGTCCATAAAGCTTCACAAGTTTTCTAGTTACTCACGAAATTTGAGCAAAATCGGTTCGAGGCATCATATCTAAAATCATGGATTTAAATGCGATGTCAAACGACCCATGCGAATGCTGAAATGCGAGCGATTACTGGCGTGAGTGTCGCCAGGCGCGGCGGCGCGGCAATGCTTGAGTGTAGACGTGGCGACTGAGTACGAAAGTCTCCGTACTCAGTCGCCACGTCTGCACTCAAGCATTGCCGCGCCTGGCGACACTCACGCCAGTAATCGCTCGCATTTCAGCATTCGCATGGGTCGTTTGACATCGCATTTAAATCCATGATTTTAGATATGATGCCTCGAACCGATTTTGCTCAAATTTCGTAACTAGGAAACTTGTGAAGCTTTATGGACATAATCAAGCAAATTGCCGCAGTCCTTTCATTTTCGCGTTGCATTGCAAAAAAGCGTGGAGACTCCTTATAAGAGGTGCCCCGGGGGTTACTTATAAGGGGGACGGGGTTACTTATAAGGGGGACGGTTACTTATAAGGAGGGGCCCCCCTTGTGAGTGGGTTTCCCGAACTGACATGACATGGTGTGAGTATTCTATTGAATCCTACGATTTCGAATTCACATAAAAATAATGACGAAGTAAATAAGTGTAAATTTCATTCACCCTTAGAGTTGTCTACTCATGAATGAAATTAAGTTGAAACTTGTAGTTGTATTTAGAATATCGACTGTTTCCTACGGCCCCATTGAATTGGCGGTGATGATCAGACGCCGAATATAACGCATGGGACCGTGAAAACGGCTGTCGCTGCGGTGTGTACTTGGGTTACCTGTGTTCGGTGGAATTTCAGTTGCATCTGTTGGTGGTGGTTGTGTTGTAAGAATATTTGCAGTGGACTGAGGTTGACCCTGAGTGGTAGTAGCTCGCTGTGTTGTGGGATTCGTGGTTAGAATCTGACCAGCAGATGTTCCTGCACCAGTAGGAGTAGTGGAAATAACCGTTGTTTGAGGAGAGCCAGGCTTGAAGCTCACAGTGAAAATTATCACTAAAACTATTTTGGCGTCCGCTGACAACGGCGCCATGATTACCATTCAACGCAGGTAATGGGACAAACGAGGGTCTATAAAATGGCTAGCCAGTAACAGGCTGCTGAATATTAATAAGCAACTAGTTCTACGTCCACATGTGTTTATGAATATTAATGACAGCGGCAAAGAGAAATTTCGGCCTATTGATTATGTGTGGTGGGTGCGCCGTCAGTTCACATGCATGAGAACCTGAAATAAGAGCCTCAAAACAACCCTTGTGCTATCACAGGCCTGTACGACTAGGATTTTTATGGGGTGAGTTTTATATGGTGGTTCAAAATTTATAGAAAAAATAGTATTGGTTGAGATGATGATTCAGCTTTTAACTCATCGCGAGATGCTTAGAAACCACTTTCTAAAATGTTGAAGAGCATTCAATTCTAAGAGGAATCTAAAGTTTATTTGATGAAAATAGGTTTTGAAATGACTAATATATAAAAAAACAAAGTATTAAAAACAGAGTGGATCCTAATAAAAGGTGGGAACCACCTTTTATTTTATCAGGATTGCTTTGTTTTGGATATCTCGGCAATTTCAACACCAACAACATCAAAGAAACTTTGAATTCCTCTTCATGCTTTTTCATATTTCATAAGGGGTTTCTCATTATCTTAAAAGATCATTATAAAACATTGTAAACCTGTTCAAAGCCCCATCTCAACCGAAACTATCCATCCCTTTAACGTTTTATATACCACTTTCAGACCTTTCATCTAGAGGGGCCCAATCAGGGACGGACATATTTTCAAATTTAAAAATCAATAGCCTATATAGGCCTATGATTTGGCTTCAGAAAAGTTTCAGCTCTGATCTTCACTTTGCCATTCCAGCATAATCCTTCATGGGTTTGTACTGTTGAATGTATAAATCACCTCTTTCAGGTTGATCATTTCCTGGTAATGAATGGAAAGGACAGTGCAAGATTTGAACAATGTCACTTTAAACATGATGATACGTAGAAAATAATTGTCCATTGAGCAGCGCCGTCAATGATATGAAAAACTCAAAATGGCTATCAGTAGTGCAGATTAGCTGTAAAAGCCTATGGCTAGTCAGTAAAGTCATATAACACTGACAATGTGAAATGCAAAAAAAATAGAGAGAGAGAGAGAGAGAGAGAGAGAGAAAAGAAAAGAAAAAGATGAGTAACGAATTGATGACTTCGCCCAGCATGTGGAGAATGATTCCAGACCAGAATGCAAATGATTTCATTTTAACCATTTTTTAACTACTAAAAAGAGTTTGATGATTCAATTTGTCACTTATGGGCCTATACCACAGGCTATGCAAACTTTCTTTGGTCTGTAAAAGTAGGTCTAATGATAATGCGACATTCCACCCACGAATATCCTTCAGGTTGATTTATGTTTTTATTTGATATCTATACCTTCAAGAAATCTTCTTTCCTCTATTAAAAAAAAAACAACCTTTCAGTAAGAACCTCATCAATGTATTAGTATCATTTTGCCACTGCTGCTATAATTCCATGGAAAATAAAGACAATTTGACAAAAGTTCAACTTTTATAAAACGTTCGACTTCCTTCCACTTGTCTCTGACGTATGTTGAGGGTGACATTATTTCCCTCCCTTCAGAAAGAGGTAAACCAAGTACTCCTTCCAAATGAAAATATGATTATATTTTGAATCCTTTTTATATTTTCTTTACATTATTATTCAAATGTGACATCACAAAACATGGGAGTCTTCTTGTCCATTCATAACTTTTTACCCAACGGATGGTCTAATTTCCCTCAGTCTTGGTGCTTTAGTAAAATTTCTGCATTTTTACTTCGCAATCCACAAATATTTGTTACCCTTTTAATCCAAATTGAGTTCATTCGGACTTGGCGATTGCGCAGAAGCTCGATATTATAATTATGTACATGTATAAATACGTGCACTCAGTATCACTGCGACCAGGGAGGTGAGACCTCTCACCTCCCTGCTGCGACCAGCCAAGCGTACTGTATTCACAGCACGTTCGTCCGTCCCCCCCCCCCCCCCCCCCCATTATCTTTTTGCTCATTCATATTCAGTAGCCGGCTAGCCCGTTACTGGCTAGCCATTTTACGGACATACATCTTGTGCTAAGATCACCCAAAACCCACCATGAGTACGATTTTACGGAGATCACTGACTGCTTTTTGCCGTAAGAACGATACTATTTTTGGCGTGCCCTATTATTTATATACGTTTTTGTCGTACGTATGATTTTAAAAATATAATGATTTTATAATTTCATCTTGAGAGGGACAAATTAACTATAAATGACTGTGCAGCTCACTGCCATTCTCAGTGATTGTCACACTTTACGCGCTCCACGGTAGTCCCATACGCTCACATTTCTGTAGTAACTAGACATGAAAGTATCAGAGGGGTCGGGCTAACTCGGCCCACGGGACATCTCGTCCCACCCGTTGAGGGTGGGCCGAGTTGTCCCACCCGTTGGTATCGATAGTGATCGTGAGCGCTTGTCTGTGTTTGAGTTTATTTCGTCTTTATGACGTCTTTTCTAACCGTAACTTTTATGGAATTGTGCTCATTGGTTTCTGTAAAGAATATTTGCCAACTTTTGGGGGATACAACGACGTAAAAATGAAATTTCAGACGTTTTTATCGCGGTTCGCGATCCCCATAGGTTCACGTTCATTTCGCGCGGTGGGCTAACTCGGCCCAGCTAAGTTTTAGCTGTTGTTTTGTCAGTAAATCTCCGTAAAACTATCGATTTTATCATGTATGAAGGTGTATTCAGGGTTCCTTCAATTAATTTCATCTTCGAGGGAATTTAATTTTGCACATGTTTGGTGAAATGTTGGATATTTGTTCGCATGATTTCATCTTTGCCGTGTCCGCACCGCACTGGTCTCGCCACTGCACAGCTCGCTCACAATCTCACACACACAGGGGCAGAGCTGAGCTGGCAGCGCCATGCCCACTCGGGGAGGCGGGGCGGCGGGGCGCGGCGCGTGGGGCGCGAGCGGCAGAGGGAGCAGCCGGCCACTCCGTACCCGTATTAGTAGAAAAGAAATCAAATTATTTCTATCATTCGATGTGAACTACATGAAGGTCATTATATGCATTTGATTTTAACTGTTAAATGTTTTGTTGTTGCTGTTGTTGTTGCTGATTTTATGTATAGATCTGCGTTCTACTCAAAAGTTATTTCTGTCCAATAAATGTTACCTTTTTTCTTAATAAAAACAAACAAGCAAAAGTCAAAGGGGTGAGTCTGTTTATGGGCATTACCGTGGTAATTAATAAATTGTTTGATATCCAGTGGTCAGTTATTTGACCTGTAGATATGGATGGTTTGGTTGAGTGGTTGATATCATGAAACCGGTAATGAAATGTAGTGCTAGCTAGATTGGCCTTGTTTATGATTGTAGGGCCTACCTTTTGTGTGTACTTTCAAAAATAAAAAGGAATTGTTTTTGTTTTGATGACATTGCCATTTTTGCCATGGGAATCCTTACCCTAATTCAAGAGAAAAATCCTCTGCCACCTGTACCTGCACGATAATAGCCAACCGTCAAGTTCTTTTTCTTTTTCTTCTTTGTAATTTTCTTTTTATATATGTACTGTATATACAGTGTATATCTCTCTCTCCCTCTAATGTATACTGTGATGATCTATTGAACCAAACTTGGACTTCATATCTTAATCTTTTCCATGCCTTAGCCCTATTACATGTGTTAATCTTTTACATTTTTATTTATTTGTACAAAACAAGGCTGATTATAAAATTCTCAAATCCTTGCTTGTCCTGCACTCATACTGTTGAATTCATGCACATTTTTTTTTCTTTTTAACAAGCAGCAAAGATGAATAGCTTCTCAAATGGTCTTCCTTCTCAAGCACGGTACTCAAAGTGTTACCTAATTTGCAGTCATGCAGGGTCACAAAAGAAACATTACAACATGCACTGGTAGGCATTGGTAAGGTCATGCATATAAGCTCTCATCTTCCTTCACAAAAGAATCTGTTGTTTTGTGGCCATTGCATCCTTTCGACTGTTGCCCTGCCTGCCCTTGATAACAATGTACCGGTACTGCTCTTTCCAAGACTGCAAGATCACAGCAAATTTCGAATAATATTAATGTGAGCATGTAAAGTATGTTTTGTTTTGTTTTGTTTTGTCATTTTAACATCTATTACTTTATTATTTCCTTTCTATTTTTTTTTCTTGAATAACAGAACATTCTCATTTGACTTGAAATAATACTTTCATTTTCAATTATCACATTACCAAGTATCATCTGTGTACAAAGCTTTCTTTCCACAACTGCTTTGTAAAGTTCTGTATTTTTTTATGATTCTTCGTCTGGCTCTATAGATCGCCTACTGCCAATATTTCTGCTTCCTTTCCCCGTCTCTCTTTCACTCTTCCATCAACCCATTCTTTTCTTATGCGTGATGAATGTGTTTGTCAAGTGTCAAATGAGATTTGATTTGAAACACTGCATACTTCATGTGAATTGCACACCAGTATTTTTTTTACCGAATTCATATTTACATAGAACAACTAGTGTGTGCATATCTACACTGATGTTCAATGTAGACAAATTTGATATCTTTAATTTAAAAAAAAAGTCTCAAGTAGCGCTGTACTATGGATTAAAAACATATGTGACAAAAACATCATTTTTTTTAGAGTCATCACACTTCATCATCAGTGAATAGTGTGCATTCATAAAATGTGAATTTAATTCCACCACATTTTATAGTGTGTTATAACGGTAATACAACATTTGTTCCTGTGACCTTGTAACAATTGCTCTGGTGTATTATTTTCTCCAAGGACTTGGGATCAAGGTTAGGATTGTGATAGGAGTAGGGTTAGAGTAATGCTCCTTTGTAGAATTTATGTTTGGTTTAGCATGCAGAATTTCAAGTGAACAATGTTTGCAGGAGCAAATGTCATGGAACCATTACGACACTGACTTCAGTCCTACTTCAGTTGATAGGCCTACTTCAGTCGATAGTTTGCTTTCTTCTAGATTTTCACCTCTTGACTTACCTGTAAAACATACATGTAGTTTACCAGATAGTTGCCAATTGATGAACTCTGCCCCAGGAGAGGTGCATCGCAGGAAATGAGATTGTTTTACATATGTCAATCCACATACACGTCATGAAATGTTGCATTATTGTAACACTCATTTCGGTGTCCAACATTATGCTCAGTCACTCCGCAAAACCAGACAATGTCCTCTCAAAACTGAATATTCACTACAGCTGTAGGGGCTGAAGAAAGCAGATCTGTTCTCAGTCAGTTCCAGTGGTAGACTCTTTTTAATTCTACCCACTTACTCTTTCCAGAGTAGTTAATTTACATATTAAAATCATAAGATAGACAAATCAACCAAAACGAAAGGAGGAAAGTAGTTTCACCCGAGGACCGAAGGAACCGATGGAAAATAAAGGTAGGGCCTATAGGTGATCACAAGGTGAAGTTGAACATGAATGGAAACAGATCAAAAGAGTTTGAGGACGTAGGTGTGGAGGTGAGTGGAGAAAATTAGGTTGTGTGGAAAACTAAATGTGGATAATTCATTAGGGGTATGTCTGAAAAGTAAACTACAAATATGGAAAGCTACACAAAACAACAAACCAAAGCTACACAAAAAATTAGTTTCTGGTCACATTAATGCTATGACATCATTGTTAGGTGTTTTGTTGATATTTTTTGTATCTATTGGTTTTCCACTGATTGCAATACAGTATAAGACAAATAACCATAAATCTTAATGATTATAAATAGTCAAAATAAGAATTACAGTAAAGATAAAAAAAAAGAGCAGCTTACAAGATTGAGGCATGGCCACGGAGACTTTGCAAAACATATAAGGGACTGAAAGGATATCCAAAACACACCAGAGACAGCCCCACAAACCAACATGAACTTACTCCATAGCTACACCGTACAGAAGCCAGATCCCATTTATTATGAAGTTGGAGGTACCGGGTACACATCGGTGTTTTGTTGATTTTTGCTCTATGAATTTGCACATTAGTCTTGCATGCTTCAAGTCATAAACATAATTTACATAAACTTAACATATCTAAATTAACTAATAGGACCAATATCCAACATGTCAGAAGGATGCATATCACCTTCCATGTACCCGAAACAATTTACGCCAAAAAAAAAAATTAAAAAAATACATTGTGTATTATGTTCACCATGGGCCTAATTATTGGAATGAACTTCCCAATATGCTGCACCGCACTACCTTCTTTCAAACATACTCTTAGGCTGCGTTCACATAGGAGTATACTATTTGGGTACACTTATAGCTTGAATCGAACGACAGGATTTCCTAACACCGGTTCACATAAGAGGACACTATTCGAAAATGCCAAATAGCATAGAATAGTATAGTGGTGAAATGATAACGATTTTGGTCTCGATTTGCCCTTTAGCAAAAATTAAGCATGTAGACTGACATTCTGATGCAGTTTAGAAATTTTTAATAAGATTGCTGGGATGGTTGTGTACGAGGAAGAAATCCGGATGGTGCAGGTGATGGTGTACTGGGTCGACTTGACGGCGCATAGCGAATAGCGAATAGTGAATACCGTATACCGAATACTTCTATGTGAACGCAGCCTTAAGTATTCGTTATTCGCTATTCGGGCACCGAGTACACCATAACCCGCACCGTCAACTCACCATCCCATGCAGTGAGGATTTCTTCCTCCTACATCCCAGCAAATCTTATTAACAATTTCTAAACTGCATCAGAATGTCAGTCTACATGCTTTTTTTTACTAAAGGGCAAATCCAGACCAAAAGTGTCATTATTTCATAAACGAGAGACGGTATACGCTGCAAGAAAATCGAACAAGCTCGATTCCCACTTTGCTATACTTTTCGCAGCTATTCGGTACTTTCGAATAGTGCCCTCCTATGTGAACCCGTGTGAGGAAATCCCATCGTTCGATTCAAGCTATTCGCGTGCCCTCGAAAAACGAGCCCGAATACCCGAATAGTATACTTCTATGTGAACGCAGCCTTAAAGCAACATCTTATTAGCAGCTACGGCACGCAAGTGCATCACCGGGTACCTGGTAGCAAACTTGTTGCTTTTTTCCTTGTCTATTCTTCTACTCCGGAGGGATCCTAACCAGGAATGCAGGTATTGATCAGCCTGCCTGTTATTCCACAAGTCCTTCATTATTGTACCTGATTTCAGAATTCTTGTACGTGGCAGCTTGCTGGTTACCATGGTCACACAGTCTCAGGGCGTCACCAGCTTTTTTTCAAGGGGGGTGCGTTTTGACACTAAATTTTTACGAGATTTTTTGGACAGACATTTGGAATAAATAGGAAGCTCTCAATGCCTAGACTTTTACTGTTTTTTTAGGGAAACCAAGCGGGGAAAGGGCACCGGCGTAGCTAGGATTTCATCTGGGGGGGGGGGGGGGGGGGTTAGTATGCGAGGGAGCGAGCAAGGGTGGGGGGAGGGTGTGGAAGTGCCAGAGGGGGTTGTACCGCCTATAAATGGATTATGGAATGACGATGTGAAACGACAAATTACTGGCAGCGATATCAGGAGAATGGCATAACAACTACATGCGAGCGAGGGGAGCGAGCGAGCTTGAAAATTTTGACATTTTACAGTCCAAAAACTGCCGTTTGCAGCCATATTTTTTTTTTGCTTTGTAAATTAAGGGGGGGGGGGCGCACCGGGCGCAACTAGTGGCAATAATTGGCAGCAACATCAGGAGAATTGCATAATGATTGAATGCGAGCGAGCAAAGAGAGCGAGCTTGGAAATTTTGACATTTTACAGTCCAAAAACTGCCGTTTGTAGCCATATTTTTTTTTTTGCTTTGTAAATTAAGGGGGGGGGGGGGCGCACCGGGCGCAACTAGTGGCAATAATTGGCAGCAACATCAGGAGAATTGCATAATGATTGAATGCGAGCGAGCAAAGAGAGCGAGCTTGGAAATTTTGACATTTTACAGTCCCAAAACTGCCATTTGGAGCCATATGTTTTCGCTTTGGAAATAAAGGAGGGGTGGGGGCGCAACGGGCGCAACTGCCGGTAATTACTGGTAGCAACATCAGGAGAATTGCATAACAATGAAATGCGAGCGAGCGAGCGAGCGAGCGATCTTGAAAATTTTGACATTCAACACTCCAAAAACTGCCGTTTGTAGCCATATCTATTTGCTTTGGAAATTAAGGGGGGCGCACCGGGCGCAACTGCTGGCAATTACTGGCAGCAACATCAGGTTAAATGCGAGCGAGCGAAGAGAGCGAGCTTGAAAATTTTGACATTTTACAGTCCAAAAACTGCCATTTGGAGCCATATTTTTTCGCTTTGGAAATAAAGGAGGGGTGGGGGGCGCAACGGGCGCAACTGCCGGTAATTACTGGCAGCAACATCAGGAGAATTGCGTAACAATTAAATGCGAGCGAGCGAGCGAGCGAGCTTGAAAATTTTGACATTTTACAGTAAAAAACAAACAAACTGCCGTTTGTAGCTATATTTCTTCGCTTTAGAATTTAAGGGGGCGCATCGGGCGCAACTGCTGGCAAATACTGGCAGCAATATCAGGAGAGCATAATGATTACATTATGCTCTTTTACAGTCCAAAAACTGCCGTTCTTAGCCATATTTTTTCGCTTTGGAAATTAAGGGGGGAGGGGAACCGGGCGGAACTGCTGGCAATTACTGGCAGCAACATCAGGTGAATTACACAACAATTAAATGCGAGCGAACGGAGCGAGCGAGCTTGAAAATTTTGACGTTTTACAGTCCCCAAACTGCCGTTTGTAGCTATATTTTTTTCGCTTTGGAAATTAGGGGGGGGGGGGGCGCACCAGGCGCAACTGCCGGCAATTACTGGCAGCAGCTTCAGGAGAATGGCATTACGACTAAATGCGAGCGAGAGGAGCGAGCGAGCTTGAAAATTTTGACATTTTACTTTCCAAAAACTGCGGTTTGCAGCTATTTCATTTCATTTTTTCAATTTGGAAATTAAAGGGGGGGGGGGGGCGCCCGGTGCGCCCCTCCTCCTGGATCCGCCACTGGTAGTCAAGGGTGTGGGTTTATGTTCATGACTGGGGGAGGTATGACCAGCGATGTGGCGTCGAAGTGACCAAGCGGGTAAAGGATGTCCAAAATCTGCACTTTAGAGCATCCCCTAAACTAATTGTGCGTGTTTGTTTGTGTGTGTGTATTATATACATGGAAAAGTTAGGAATTAGCCCAGGTCAAGCCTTTTTATTGGCAATGCAAGACATTTTTATATAGTATGTAAAGCAACACTGCAAAATCAATGATCTAGCTTTGATATAACGAGCGTAAGGTACAAAGGTGTACATTCTACATCACATTGCGCAACACTGTAGCGACTCTTCGTTCGGATGTACTGAGTACACTGATGCGCACATCCTGCTTATATGCAGAATGCCAACCAGGAATCACAATCTTTTGTCGGGTCCGGGCTTTGTGAACAATGTTTCACACTATATACCTATTTAATTATGGTTAAAAGAAATCATAGAAAAATATCTTATATCTGGATCACCCTTTCATTCAAAAGCAGTTTACTAACACTTGAACTACTATTTCGGTAAATCTTTTTTTTTTTTTACCAGCGGATTGGGAGGGGGGCGCAACCCCCCCCCCCCCCCTCCGTAGTTACGCCACTGCTTTTGGGTGAAATAATTGGGCAGATTTCTTGAATTGTAACAAAAAAGCAAGAAAATCTTTTCATCGCGGGAATTATGATTATGTGGGATGGGGCAAATGGTGCGCTTGCCTTCCCAATATTTTTATGGGGGCAACATTTTTGATTTCTTTCAAAAGCAAGAAAATCTTCTCATTTCGGGAATTATTGATTATGGGGGGGGGGGCAAAACTAAAATATGCTTGCCCCTCCATTTTTTTTTTTCTATGAGGCTAAAGCCCCTTTTACACTTTCACGGATCGCATCACGGATGACCACGGATCGTCGATCCGGGATCATCCGTACTGTTTCCGGCATGACCGTGTTGACTCCGTGAAGTCATCCGGCATTATCCTTGACCACCCGGCATGTCCGCGGGAAAAATTAAGCTTGCTTAATTTTTCATCCCGGACATCACGGATGAAAATCAATACGAACTCTTCCTTGTCGGCACCGTCTACTCCGTGTTGCCTCCGAATTCCTTCCTTGTAGGCATCGGCTATTCCGAGATGCCTCCGTACTCATTCCGGGACAATCCGTGGAGACATCGGGATTTCCGTATTAGCATCGGCTCCATCTGGGATGAGACATTCGTGTGTTTTGCCAATACAAGCTCATAAAGTCCATGAAATTTGCTCACATCTTCCCCCATCAGTACAGCCAGCAACCCCTCATACTCTTCGAATAATTGTAGCCTGAGAAGCTTCAGTGACCCACACACATTTCCTTGATGGTTTTGTGTGTGTGTGTGTGTGTGTGTGTGTGTGTGTGTGTGTGTGCGTGTGTCTCGATTTGATTTTTTTTTGTTTTGTTTTGCTTTGTTTATGTCATGATGTTCCCGCAAAATCAAAGTTTGCAAGTAGAGATTTGCCTGATGTCTACAAGCCCAGGCGTATGTAGGCTGCTGTAGATTTTCTCACGGTGTGCTTGTTATTAGCTCTGGAGGCATGTTGCCCGAGAATGATAAAGTATCAAATGCAAAAGTAAATGTCATCTGTCAACATTTTAGAGAATTCCGTGTAAAGACCGCGAAGGGACCCAGTTGCATCCGTGTTCTTCCTTGATATCCGTGTTAGCTCCGTATCGTTTCCGCTTTGGTCCACGTTCGTTCCTTGCCTGTCCGTGTAGGCACCGTACTTGTCCGTGTAGCCTCCGTACTTGTCCGTGTAGACACCCAGTTGGGATCGTATTCACACCGGCATTGAGAGGAAAATTGATCTTTTGCATGCCGGAACACCACGGATGACGATCCGTGTTCATCCGTGAAGCAATCCGTGAAAGTGTAAAAGGGGCTTAAGGCTCGCTCTTGGGCTGGCAATATGGATTGGTCAGAAGTAACGTACATAGACCTACATACTTGTAAGTAGCACACGTACATGCAAACGTGTATAAGTGCTCCGTATCGTACGGATGTACAGTACGGTCGATAAATAGTAAACACTGTAGAATACTAATAGTGTCACGGGGTCTCTCTCCGGAACATAGTCGTATGTGGCATAGTTATTAGGAGATTGTGAGTGTGATGTACTGGGTCGGAGAAGTGTGAGAAGACATGTATTGTTCCTTTGAGATTCCGTGATAGATGAGGTTGGTAGCGGGCCTCACGGACTGTAGAATGGATGTTGAAGCATGACAGACTGCACTAAGACTCAAGATTCCGGTTCACAATGACTTTATTAAGGCGACATGACACTCGCCTTCTCCACATGACGTTCAATACATGTACACGGTATAACATTGCCATTCTTGTGATCTGCCGAAGTCTGACACTAATCCCAGAGTAATCGTATTCCAATCCTATCCCAGTGTCAATGTAATCTGCAAGCTTGTCTCAATCTCAATGTAATCTGCCTAACAAAGAGAAACCCTGCTCTATTTATAGTGGACATGACAGTGACCGTCAGTGTGGCCAGCTGTCAATCACGTTTACAAAGCAGACGGTCAAATTAGACACACCAGACCCAGCGTAAACAAGAAACAAAGAACAAGAAGGGAGAAGAGGAGAGAGAGAGACTAGACGGGGAACAAAGAACAACATAGGAGAGGGGAAGAGAGGAGGACCGGATTACAAACAAAGAACAACATAGGAGAGGGGAAGAGAGAGAGACTGGACGAGAACAAAGAACAACATAAGCGAGGGAGAGAGGGAGACGAGGCGAGAGACAAAGAACAACATAAGAGACAATAGACGAGCTAATTAAGGCGAAGAGAAGAGAAGAGACAGAGAAGACGCTGAGCTGGCAGTGTACCTAGCTTACACAATAGAAACACACAGAGCATATTACCTAGCTTACATAACAAAAACACAACAGATTACTGAACGCTATACTTAATCATATACGTATAAATATAAAACCGTTACAATAGATATGTATAAAATCAATGCTGCCAGAACCAGGGGTGCGAATTGTTTTTGCCGACGATTGTGTGTGTGTGTGTGTGTGTGTGTGTGTGTGTCCCTGGTGCAGACTGATTTTTTTTTTTTTTTTTTTTAGGATCTGAAGGGGGGTGCGTTCGCACCCAACGCACCCCCCCTGGTGACGCCCATGTAAGTGCTAAATTTCAGCATCAGTTTTTTTCAGCATCAGTTTTCATCTTTATTAACAATGTGTTCTCACAGTACATGTATAGGGAGGGAGATGTTTGATATAACGTCAACCTTTTCACGACTGAATGACCTCAGAAAATAAAACCAAACCGACATTTTATTTCACTTTACATTTTGATTTAAGAAGGAATTTCAAGAAGAGCATTCATAGTGCTATTATTGTAGTAATTTTTCCTTATCGCAGTCAATGATTTCTTTTTATTCTATACTACACGCCCCCTTTTCATACAAAAACGAAATCAAAACAATGAAATTAATTCTGTTTATTTTTACCACGACGTAATGCATGGCTTCAGGACGTCACCAAACATCAAGATCTTTACGCCATATCAATATCCATTAGCAAGGTCCCAAGGATTTAATTTCCATTATTGTTCATCTGTGTGCTCACTGGAGCGTAACACAGTGGAATTTTTATCCCAATAAGATCAGAACAGAAGAATGTTTCAATGCTTAACCAAAAGTACCTATTGAATTTCAATCCATTGGCATAAAAGGGGTTTTCCGGACCCACGTGCTCATTGAGGCGTAAAATTTTGAACGAAACGCCAGAGGAATCCTGATCGACATTTACATCTGCTATTTAATATTTTAAAAATGTAATTCAGTTGATTTTCAGCGCACGGAATTAAAGCCATTTATACAGCACAATTTCAAGGTGGTAATCTTTTGCTTTAGAATGTTCTCATTCAACCGTGAATTGACACATTGTGTGCAAACATCGTAATCAGCTTTCCAAACCATGAATTAGGCCTCTTAGGATAAAATTTATCTCAGGAAACATGTGCAAACTGCCATTTAGGAAGTTTTTACCCTGTGGTCACTCAACCGTGAAATTTTGCCCGCAAGTCATATGGTACGATATGAAGCACATAAGTTGTGTGTTGCTAGCCTCCTTATGCTGGAAATTCGAAATTTGTCCCGATATCATTCAATCGAAGTTAAGAAATTGAGCTTGTGAACTCTAAAAATTGACCGTTTTGCCTTGAGAGTATTGTCTCCTGAATATCACATGGGAGGTCGCTGAGAAGTACAACTACATTCCTCTGTATTGAATTTTCCCAATGGGTTCCAGACTTAACAGCAATTATAATAGCAATAGGGGGGGACTTATTTTTTGGTTTAGCGTTTAAATAACTTATTACCAATGTCTAACAGAAAACCCCATCCGATTTGTTTCAGTGGTCAAGAGAAATGTGGGTCTTCGTAGAACATGTCAAGAATCTCTTCCATGCAAGTTCTAAATATACACCTCCAAGAGCATCTAATTACTACACTTGGAAGAAACAGACCAGTGACATGCTTTACAACAATTTACATTTCTCTGTGACCACTTAACCGAATTGAATGGGTATTCATGCAAAATGTAGGTAAGATGTTATATGTTCAGACCCTGACATAACATTCAGACAGTTCAATCCTGTTCAGATTATCAATGCAGAAATCCGAATGTAATTTTCTTGGGGGACATCGACTGTACAGTGTATATCCAAGAATGAATCAATCCTGGTTAGTATAATATGATAAAGTGACACAAAATATGGAATGAGGCATATCGTGAGTAAAACACCTTTTTCAAGTATACTCTCCTATGTCTTGACGTGTAAACAAAAGTGGGATTTACTCGCCTTGAACTCGGAAATATGAGGATATAGTGAGGGTTAGTGACGAATGTGCGAGAATCTCAAATATTCATTTCTACAAAAAGAAAACAAACAGAAACAAAAAACAGAAGGAACAACCATTAAAGAGAGAGAGAGAGAGAGAGAGAAAGAAGAACATGTCAGAGAGACGTATTTAATTTGGAAGGGAAGCAGAAAACCATTTCAATGGGAGGTCGCCTAAAAACCTGCCTCTTTGACATGTTGGAAATTGTTGTGTCCCTGACAAGCGTAGACACTGAATAATAAGGGAGAGATGAACGGTCATTACGTCACGTATAACGGAAAGAGGGGAAATTAGATAGACTGTTTGCTATGTTAGAAATAAGCAATCAAGAAAATTGCTTTCAGAAGAGACATTTTCAATGATTACTGAGAGTGAATGAGATTAAAAGTGTAATATGATAACTAAAAGGAAACAAAAAACCCGGCAGGAAAAAGTAATGAACATACATTATTAACAATCGCGGCAGACTGATGTGTCAATTTTTTTATCAACCCATAAAGCCATTAAGCGAGAAGTGATGGACTCTACCTGTCACCCTGCTCTTATGCTTCACTGATCTTTTTAAAGTTTTTATTTAGTCGTTGTCAAGGTCATGAAAGAACTGACTGACACTTGCATCCTGGAAAGCGTTTTACAAAGATTTTAAATCGAACTAAACATTTCAGATAGACTTAAAAATTTTGGTATGCTGTGTGTGTCTTCAATGTTGCTCAACTTTCTAATAAAAATGAAGATTTTGGACACCTTTTCATGTAGCAATTGATGATACAAGATCAAATGAAATAACAATGGAATTATTCTGTAAACATTACTGATAATTTGAAGTGGGTGATGATTAGTCTAATGAAATTGAACAGGAAAAGCAGTGGCATACCATAATTTTTAGTCAATCATAAATTAAGTTCGACTTCAGGGGAAAAAAAAACTGTTCTTGTAGTTTGCCAAATGGGATATTCGTCTCCGTATTTCTCAGTAACTTGGGTGTATCAATATCACTTTATATGGAATCCCCAGTGTCCCTAGCTTGACCGTGATAATATACTGGAGGTACACACCCTCGTAGTAGTTCGAAATGTTAGTAAAACATGTACTTACTAGATTCATTTAGATTTTACAATCTTACCAGCTAGTAGTTATTATTGCAAACGGGGAATAAACCAACATTCTGTTTTCAAGCGCACGTAATATCATTCATGTCTTGTAATGTGCTTATTTCGACACATCTCGAACAAAAAACATGTTTCCATGAATCCTCGTAGAGGGCAGTTTTTTCTGGAGTAATATTTTGTGTGTGTATGTGTGTGTGTGTGTGCGTGTGTGTGTGTGTGCATTGAAATGAAATCAAACAAAATTTACCATTTGCAATTAACATCGATCATGTCACACCCAAATTGTAGATACTACTCTACGAAGCGTGTGGCTTTAATAACCACTATCACTTTAAAAGAAGAACCTACACCTGTTGTATTGGTCATTGGTAATTATACCCTACCAAAAAGAAGTTTGAATGAGGTATGAATGTTCTACTATGCTATTTTTCAAACATATGTAGCAGTGTTATAGAATACGGTTACTCCTACAATACCACAATCTCTGAACGTTTGACGTGACATCAAGTGTACAAGCGAAAGATGAAGTATGAACACGTGGAAGTGGGACCATGCTCTGTCAATAGCATTTTAAAAGATTTATTATATTTTGATGAAATTGGTTTTGAAATGGTGACTAATGTTTGCTTCTCTCTGTATGTACGTACAAATGACATTCATGACATTTTCTTCAAAATCAACCTGCTTCCAGCGATTAATTTAAGGTTATTAAAGCATTATGTATTATGTGGATATCAAAGTGCTTACAGGTAATTAATTACATGAAAAAAAAAAACACTGAAAACGGCAAAGAAAGACTTTCAACAAGCGACATTTGAAGAGTTTGTTTGCAAAAACCGATAAGTCAATACTTGCCAAATGGAGATATTGGCGATTAAAGGTCAAGAAAAATAAAGAAAATAATAAGAACATTTTTGCTTCTTTTGACCATAACTTCAAAAGTATACCTTTATATGAAGTTACCACTATATCATTTAAAAGGAATTTTTTTGTACTTTATGAAAGAGACCGTACTTTAAAATTTTCAAATTTTCATTTTTTTGCAAAGAAACTCTTCATTTCTAAGTTAAAAAAATATGCTTAAAACAAAAGTACAAGAAGCGATGCACAAGATCATACCTGTCAATTAGCAATTCCTGGTTAAGAGTTATTACTCGATAAAATTTGGCGTCGGCGAAGACAATTCAAGCGACGTGAAGGAGATGCCACATGTACTCTACCAAGCACGATTAGATAAAACCACATTTTACCACTTAGACATTTTACCCTTTCTGCGAACCTGACTGAGAGTGTTATTCGCTATAATTATCACAATCAAAGATTATTATATCCTCGGTCTGTTTATATCCAATATACGTTGTCTATGGAAACAAGAATTTCACAACTTGGCTTTGGAAACATGAACCATTATTGTCAAGATGCAAAATCTGTACTGTTCAAAATGGACAAGTCGTCATCTTCATAGTGTTCATTTATTGTTTTTAAGGGGTCGAACAGTTTTGTTTGAGACCTAACTTCATGTTTCTAACATTTTTTTTTTTTATTGCTGAGACATTGAGAAACCTCTTATGAAATGTGGAAGAATATGTAATTCCAAGAGGAATTCAACTTTTATTTGATGAAATTGGATTTTTAAAAGGCTGAAATATCTATATACAGAGTGATTGTAATAAACCGATAATAGGTGGGACCCACCTTTTATTACAATCACTTCCTTTTTCTTTGTTTTCTTTTATGTCTCAGCCTTTCCAAACCGATTTTCATCAAATAAACTTTGAATTCCTCTTAAAAAGTTAAAGGCCCACTTGTCATATTTACCAATACTATTGCATCCACTTAACATTAAAAATATACAGTGCGTATCAAAAATGGTAATTCAACTTTGGAAGGCTGCCATTTCATAATTTTCAGCTCTGGAGAGTGCAATGTTAATTGTAAGGGAAGAGAAACTCTTCTCCTTTCCATTGATACCTAATTATGTTGGCAAATGCCATGCATGACTGAGCACATGAACATTAAAGACAACAATAACAAATTGCTCTTTTTCCAAGTTTGCATGTAATTGTGGAGAAACAATGCATGTCCTACTGCATGCATGTGATCTATCAATGAAAGTGGCCAAATCTATGGGCCCACCTGCACGACTGCAGGTTCTTCTTTAGGGTTTCTTCTATTCCTTTTGTGCTTCATAACCTTCAACATGGTCATATTGTCGATAACTTGGTCCTTCCCATAAAGGCTAAACCATTACTCATTTTTCTCTCTTCATATTCAAGACATGGTTTGTCGCTGCGAGCTGTGTGTTGAATATGAACAGAGAAAGTGGACTGTCTTGGTTGGCCTCAGTCTGTGGGAGTGATCAAGTTATCGGACAGGTGGCATGTTAAAGGAGAAATCCTAAACACAAGCCCTAAACACAAACCTGCATGCTATACAGGCTCAGGGGTGGATCCAGGGAGGACAGCAACCGGCGCACGCCCCCCCCCCCTTTATTTTTTTGTTGTAACAAAAGAAATAAAAAGAAAAAAATGGGGGGAGGGGTGCGTGCGCCCCCCCCCCTTTATTTTTGTAAACGCCCCCCCCCCCCCTTTATTTTTGTAAACACGCCCCCTCTTTACTGAATTCTTGGATCCGCCCCTGAGGCTGGCTTATTTGGTCACTTTCATTCACAGATCTCATCCATGAAGTGAGACATGCATTGTTCCTTCACAGTAACATACAATCTTAGAAAAAGTGCAGTTTGTTATTGTTGTCTTTAAAGTTTATGTGCTCAGTCATGCATGACATTTATCAACATAATTTGGTACCAATGGAAAGAAGAAGAGTTCCTCTTTCCAGAAAAACCCAAAACAACAACAACAACAATATTGTGCTCTCCATAGCTTACAATTATGAAATAGTAGCCCTGCAAACTTTGATTACCTTTTTTTTTTATACGCACCGTCTAAGACAATCAGAAATACTGTAATAAACCTTCAAATAACAAGTGACTAATGTTTGCTTCTCTCTGTATGTACGTGTAAATGACATTCATGACATTTTCTACAATGGCAAAATCATCCTTTCTGCGGTTAATATCTTAAGTAATTAAAGCACAATACATTTACGTGGATATTGTAGTGCTTACAGGTAGTTCACTACAAGGAGCAAACGATGAAAACGGCAAAGAAAGACTGTCACTAAGCAACATCTCTGAGTTAAAAAGATATGCTTAAAACGAGAGCACTTACCAATGCACAAGATCATACCTGTCAATTAGCAATTCCTGGTTCAGAGTTATTACTCGATAAAATTTGGCGTCAGCGAAGACAATTCAAGTGACATGAAGGAGATGCCACGTTTGCTCTACCAAGAACGAGGTGATAAACTACACTGCCACTTACAAATATTACTCCGCCCTGATGAACAGGAGGTCGGTGTTAAAATGGCACCGAGAAAGGGCATTTTTTTTTTAGCATCAGCGCGCCGGCGCGGCGTTTACAATATGGCATTTCCCGGTCAATTTCAATCACTTGCCAATGAAATTTGTACTATGGTACAAATTTGTACAAATTCTAGTCAACCATATACTTCCTTTTCGCAGTCAAAACTTTTCAAGAGTGTGTACTTTCTTTATATTTTTAAAGGCTTATTTAGGTTAGGAAAGTCGTTTTTTTTAATGGAATTATGTACCTCCTAAAGCTTAGCCCTGTAGTCTGTTTGTATTTTTTCTTAAGAATCTGCCCGTAGCTGAAAATCCATATTTAACGAGAATTTTTAGTGGCTTTGAGATTCAGGGTCACATAGATAACATACCTCAATTAGAATCTCAGGTAGTATTAGAAAAATTATCTCCTTTGCCAGCTTAACGTATTTCTTCTTTTTTTTACATTGAAGTACTGCCCCGAAGAAAATTCACTAAGGATGGATATCATGGACAAATTATATATGTCTGGAAAGGTTGAATTATGATGAACAAGATTAGATTACTTAGAAGTAAAAAAAAAGAAATGTCATGAGGAGACAGAAATCGCAATTTTCTTACTCCATTCAGACCCTAGGCCTAATGTAAGACTAGCGGTTCGCCGGTAGACTGTGGAGAAAAAGTAGCAGAATAGGATGACGTCACATCGGAGACAATATTTTTATCACAGCCGGCCAGCCGGCCATCACGTAGACAAACTCGCATCCATTTTCCCGCACATTTTGCATATTCACCTCGTTTGCATCTCATAGTTTTATCGACAGATGCACCATTTGATTTTTCATTCAGGGTTTGACTCATCTTGGACATGTTTGTTGGAGACTGTTTGGAAACGTTTTCCCAATATTTCTGTGTATTGGAAACTTTTTATGAAGAAATTATCGACCTGCAACCATGCTATTTCTTCAGCTCCAGCTGCACTGACAGACTGACCAGCGATGTGTTGTCAGCACAGTCGATGTCTTCAGAGAAATAGTTAGTAGTAGGCTGTTAGTTGTAGGCCTATACGTATCTCCAGCCATAACTAACTAGCTGCAGTATCACGAAATATTTTTGTCCAAGGTACGTTTTCAAATTCCAAATTTTCTGATAGGCCTATTACTATAAAAGGCAAACCGGGAGATCAGGGGTCCGTATCCAGAATACACGTACCCAATCCACCCGACGCTAGTCTATAGACTATGCTTAAATAGCGATACGGTAGTCCGTGGGCCCCAGCCTGTGTCTCCTCCGCTACCCCCCCCCCCCCCCCCCCCCCCCCGGACTAGCGATACGGTAGCTTGGCGTGTGATCGTGAGACTGCACTGAAGACTTGAACTGGAACAGCAAACAAGATTTGAGAATTCATTTAATTGATTTATCTTCTTTGCTGTTCAATTCAATGAATTCTCAAATCTTGTTTGCTGTTCCAGTTCAAGTCTTCAGTGCAGTCTCACAATTACACGCACAGCTACCGTATCGCTAACTATACACTGCCCTGTCGCTGTACGTAAGTATACACTTGTGTACAGCGACAGGGCTGTGTATACTTACCGTATTGCTAGACTATAGATAGACTAGATCTAGAGGGTTTAGATGTCAAGTGCTTGCTACCCCGGAGCAGCGTAGCGTAGGCGCCGGGTGGGTTGGGTACGTGTATTCACTATTCTGGATACGGACCCCTAATCTCCGGGTTTGCCCTATAAAATATTGTTTCAAAGGATTAGAATGTCAGCCAACTGTAAGTATGAGCAAAAAGCCACGCCTAGGCATATCCATATCGGTGCTGGTGGCAGTGCTGATCCATATTTCTCTACGACAGTACTAGTCCGTGGGCCGCAGACTGCAGACTGTGTCTCCTCCGGTTCGTTACTCTCCCTCCCCCTATTCTTTTGAAACAATTTTGTTGTCATCTTTTCCTGCATATAAGGCTACCATTTTTTTTTTCAAGAATGATAAACATTATCCTATTACTTTAGGCTAGTAGTTGATAAGTGACTGCGTAGGCTGAGTGATGACATTATAGGCAATGAAATTTATGGCAGCTGGTTCTTGTCAGGCATAATACAGATTTTGGTGAGGGTTTTAGATCATTTTTCATCTTTCATCTGACATTGAATTTGTGCTCTCACATGGCACATTTGTGGAATTTTCATGA
This sequence comes from Diadema antillarum, assembly GCF_040938485.1. Taxonomy (NCBI): domain Eukaryota; kingdom Metazoa; phylum Echinodermata; class Echinoidea; order Diadematoida; family Diadematidae; genus Diadema; species Diadema antillarum. The sequence goes on from NW_027270903.1 coordinate 3,933,254, forward strand.
GATATTTTTTTTCAACATTTGTCTTTCACAAACGGGTTCTGTTTTTCTAATACTTATACTAGAATTAGTAGATATAGTATAGTATAGTATAATTAGTATAAACTTGGACATATTCGGGGGAAAAAAAACTTCCCTATGGCCCAGCCACCAATTGATAGTTGTTAGCGAAGTATCTTGACCGAATAGAAAATGACACGGGAAGGACAATTTAGTAAGCAATAATCATCGACTACGAGGGTGATGGGACGAACTATCGTTCGCCAAGGCAGCTTGGGCCCTCTATCTTGCCTGAGCCGCTGGGCTCCTTGCTGGCCGGCCGCCGCCGGCTGCTGCGGCTCTGGCTCGTGCATTCCACCCACATCTCCCTGATCGTCGTCAACTTCTAGCTCATTTTCTTCTTCTCCAATCTCTCCGACCTCTCCATCATCATCATCATCGCTGTCGTAAGAATCACAGTTACTCTCTTCACTAAAATTAATGTCCAATTTCAGTAACTCGATTTCCTCTTCTACTCCATCCGACATTTTGATATCGAAACCAGACCTGATACAGGGATTGTGTGCACATGTGTGATACAGCTGAAAGCCGGCAAGAGAATGGTCTCCGATGTGACGTCACAGATATTACGATCAGCTGTGATCAATTTCCCCACTGCTGATCAGCGGGCTAATAATTACCTGGACAAAAGTCAATATTACCGAGGGGCGTGAGCATATTTTGCAGAAAAAAAAAAATGTGCTCAAATTAATCTGTGGACCTTCCCCTCAGCAGTGATAGGATTTTTAGGTCAATTGAACCCATTTTTGACTCTTCGTGATGGTTCTTTAAATTCATTCGCCGAAACTTTATAAATAGCCATTGTAGGACGTAGTATCTATACTCTGCATCTGCATAAAACTTCTATCATTCCAAGAATAGAAAAATAAAAGGTGAATCTTAAAATATATTGCTTTAGTACACAAAATAGCCGGAATAAGTTACATATTTGAGAATCTGTAAGGAAAGTGGTGTATATTACTTAAATACCTTTCATTGTCTATGGCGCTGGCATGTATAGTTACTCTCTAAAAAAAGATCGAGTGAAAATTTACACTCTTGAAGGAGTGAATACAAAAAAGAGTGAATTTAGAGTGAAATTGGAGTGAATTTTGAGTGAAAATGTTCATTTTCACTCGTTTTAGAGTGACGTCAGGGATCACTCCAAAATCTTCGAGTGATCCCTGAGGTCACACCAAAATGAGTGAAAATGAACATTTTCACTCGAAATTTACTCCAATTTCACTCTAAATTCACTCTTTTTTTTTGTATTCACTCCTTCAAGAGTGAATATTTTCACTCGATTTTTTTTTTGAGAGTAGATATGATATTTGTCGTTGTGTTTTCTGTTCACACTACAGTGCGTATCAAAAAAAAAAAAAGAATGGAGGGCTATTATTTCATAATTGTAAGCTATGGAGAGCGCAATGTTGGTTCTGATGAGAGGGGAACTCTCCTTTTCTCCATTAATACCTAATTATGTTGACACATATCATGCATGACAACAATGACAAATTGCACTTTTTCCAAATTTGCGTGTTATTGTGAAGGAACAATCCATGTCTCACACGGATGAGATCTGTCATTGAAAATGGTCTAATCATCAGTCCAGCCTGCACGTCTGCAGGTTCGTATTCAGGGTTCTTCTAACTTTTTATGTTTCGTAATTTTCACCATGACCACGTTGTAGTTTTATTTCTTCAAAATCCCTTTACACATTCGTCCCTGAAACAATAAAGCTAGCATTGGCCATTGATACAATGGGTTCATAGAGTGCACATATTTTCAGCTTAATCAAAATCCCTCATTGCCGTTGCTATACAACTATGCATCATTTTTTAACTATTTATTGCAAATAGAGTACCATATTTTAAGCGCCTGAATATACCCAATTCTTCAAGGCCTCTTTTCTCAGGAAACACTCCCCGCAATGTGTATATCTTTCCATTATTTACATGGATTAAGATGGTGCAGCTGTATTGAATTATAAATGATTTCGAAACTTTGATTCTGTTCCGTGAAAATCTCCCCTTTTAAATACTAAAATCCCCGTATGCGACTTCTTTGTGTGTGTGTGTGTGTGTGTGTGTGTGTATGTGTGTGTGTGTGGTTTTGTGATGAAGTGTCACATCATATGACATATTACCTCAAACATCATGTAGATATAATGCACATACTTAAAAGTAAAGTGTAAAACAAATCTTAAGTACACAGGAGAAGCAAAGGATTCTGTATAACAGACTAACATTGCCCTTAATTCCTCTAGAAAAAAAAAAAAACCGGGCCCTCTTCTGATGCACGGTCGTAAAACCCCGATAAAAATCAAAGTTTGAAGGGGCTTAAATGCGTTGCCATGGTACTAGATTTGTTCATATAAAAATGCATAACGGTATGGTAGAATATGCATACTCCATCTGTTTGTTTCGGATTTTTGCTTGGAATTCGAGACATGAGAGGTATTTCATAGAAGTAACAATTCATTTATTTTTTGCTGTCAGTGTTGAACAATGTGTTGTCAACGACATTTTAACAATGAATATCATACAATAATATTGACAGTTAAATCTCTGTCAGGATTTGAGCACTTTACTTGAAACCTGGCACTCGTATCCAATATCAAAGACATGCGAGGTTCATCTCCCGTCGATGTCAATCTATGCATTCCCATGGTATAGCAAGCAACAGTTATGTTGAAAAAAATGATAATAATGTAAACACATTGTGCCTTGAAATAACTCACCCAGTTTTGGAGCGTTTAACTACCTATTTGGTACAATTATGACAGCTACTCCGTAAAGATTCATAATTTATGTACGTCTGTCATTAATCTCAAGCACAATGTTGTGAAGGAGTGAAAACCTATGAAAATTACCTGCAAAATTAAACCATGAAGTACAAGCTGATTTTCCCTTGACAAGCATTTCCTATACAGACACCTGCTCGAGGAAACGCGAAACTAGTCTTCTAAGGGTAAAACCTCTTCCTACAATGTATGTTGTGTAGTTAGCACTCGAGTTGAAATGCAGCAAGTCCGACTACCACTCCAATAGAATATTCGTGTTTTGTTTTGTTTTGTTTTGTTTTGTTTTGTTTTGTTTTGTTTTTTTTGTTTTTGGTCAAAGTTTGATAATTCCCTGTACTGGTAACGATTACTCAGTAAGGGTGGGATTTCACGGAGCACGCGAACGATTTGCGAAGGACGCGAATGACAAAATCCAACATTCGGAAAAGTTTTTCTCCGAATGTTTTCCGACAATGAAGCCGAAAACTATTCTTGCGAAATTTGTGCGAAGTTTCCACGACGTATGTGCGAATGTCGTGTGCATCATTGCTAAAGTACAGCATGTTACGTACACGAAGAACACGCGACGGAAATGCGAACAACGAAAAATTTTCATTAATCATGGGAGAAAATGTACCCAAGGAGAGGTGGAAGCTGTCTTGAGTTGAATTTTTTTCTTTACTCTATTTCTCCTTTCTTTTCCTCTCATTTGTCTATGGTGTGCCTACATATATTTTTTTCCCTAGGACCTATCTCCGCTAGTAAAGCATTTGATTTCTTTTTTGCAGTTCCTCCAACACATAATCTCTATAGTTCAAACGAAATTTTACCTACTTGAGAATAATTTTAGGTGTATTCTGCGATTTGTTTTTGTATATTATATCAAACATTTCTTTCTCTTTGCTAGTTTTTAATTTCTTTTGTTACTACAGTTGTTAATAATTGTTTGATGTTTACATGTATGGTAAGATTTTTATAAGTAGAAAACGTATAGGTCATACATCCCCCAAACGTGCGGTAAACGTTCGCGAGAATGTCTCAAAAGGTACGCGAACAGTTTGCGATTACGTCGTAAAATGATCGGAAAAACTTCGCAGATTTCGCGTAAGGGTGGGATTTCACGGAGCACGCGAACGATTTGCGAAGGACGCGAATGGCAAAATCCAGCATTCGTATTTTAGTCTGCAAAAGTTCGCCAAACGGTCGTGAGCGTTCGGAAGCGTCGTCAGTTGTTCGCGAATGTCGTTTTTACTTCGGCGAGAATTTCAAAAAAGTTTGAAATTTTTTGCGAACCTTTTCCGCACACTTGGTCGTGATTTGCTCGTGAATTGTTCTCGAAATTGTCTTGAAAGCTTCGTCATATGCGCAAGACCTTCGCAAGACACGCGCGATGTTCGCAAAATGTTCGTGAAACCCCAAACAGACTCCGAAACTTTGGAGAATGTCTCGCGTATGTTACGCGAAATCTGCGAAGTTTTTCCGATCATTTTACGACGTAATCGCAAACGGTTCGCGTACCTTTTGAGACATTCTCGCGAACGTTTAGCGCACGTTTGGGGGATGTATGACTTATACGTTTTCTGCAGATAAAAATTGTAGAATACATCTAAACATCAAAGAATTATTAACAACTATAGTAACAAAAGAAATTAAAGACTAGCAAAGATAAAGAAATGTTTGATATACAAAAAAAATCGCAGAATACACTTACAATTTATCTTAACTATGTAAAATTTCATTTGAACTATAGAGATTATGTGTCGGAGGAACTGAAAAAAAAAATCAAATGCTCCTTACTATAGTGGAGATAGGTATTAAGAAAAAGAATGTAGGCAAGCACACGATAGAGAAATGAGAGAAAACGAAAGGAGAAATAGAGGAAAGAAAAAAATTCAACTCAAGACAGCTTCCACCTCTCCTTGGGTACATTTTCTCCCATGATTATTGAAAATTTTTCGTTGTTCGCATTTCCGTCGCGTGTTCTTCGTGTACGTAACATGCTGTACTTTAGCAATGATACACACGACATTCGCACATACGTCGTGGAAACTTCGCACAAATTGCGCAAGAATAGTTTTCGGCTTCATTGTCGGAAAACATTCGGAGAAAAACTTTTCCGAATGTTGGATTTTGTCATTCGCGTCCTTCGCAAATCGTTCGCGTGCTCCGTGAAATCCCACCTTAACATACGCGAGACATTCTCCGAAGTTTCGGAGTCTGTTTGAGGTTTCACGAACATTTTGCGAACATCGCGCGTGTCTTGCGAAGGTCTTGCGCATATGACGAAGCTTTAAAGACACTTTCGAGAACAATTCACGAGCAAATCCCGACTAAGTGTGCGGAAAAGGTTCGCAAGAAATTTCAAACTTTTTTGAAATTCTCGCCGAAGTAAAAACGACATTCGCGAACAATTGACGACGCTTCCGAACCCTCACGTTTGTTTGGCGATCTTTTGCAGACGAAAATGCGAATGCTGGATTTTGCCATTCGCGTCATTCGCAAATCGTTCGCGTGCTCCGTGAAATTCGTGAAATTCGCGTGAAATCCGTGAAATTCGCGTGCTCCGTGAAATCCCACCCTAAGGGTGGGATTTCACGGAGCACGCGAACGATTTGCGAAGGGTGGGATTTCACGGAGCACGCGAACGATTTGCGAAGGACGCGAATGACAAAATCCAGCATTCGGAAAAGTTTTTCTCCGAATGTTTTGCGACAATGAAGCCGAAAACTATTCTTGCGCAATTTGTGCGAAGTTTCCGCGACGTATGTGCGAATGTCGTGTGTATCATTGCTAAAGTACAGCATGTTACGTACACGAAGAACACGCGACGGAAATGCGAACAACGAAAAATTTACAATAATCATGGGAGAAAATGTACCCAAGGAGAGGTGGAAGCTGTCTTGAGTTGAATTTTTTTGTTTCCTCTTTTTCTCCTTTCTTTTTCTCTCATTTTTCTATTGTGTGCTTGCCTACATTTTTTTTTTCCTAGGACGTATCTCCACTAGTAAAGCATATGATTTTTTTTTTGCAGTTCCTCCATCACATAATCTCTATACTTCAAATGAAATTTTACATACTTTAGATTAATTTTAACTGTATTCTGCGATTTTTTTTTTGTATATCAAACATTTCTTTCTCTTGGCTAGTCTTTAATTTCTTTTGTTACTATACTTGTTAATAATTGTTTGATGTTTAGGTGTATGCTACGATTCTTATTTGTAGAAAACGTATAGGTCATACATCCCCCAAACGTGCGCTAAACGTTCGCGAGAATATCTCAAAAGGTACGCGAACAGTTTGCGATTACGTCGTAAAATGATCGGAAAAACTTCGCAGACTTCGCGTAACATACGCGAGACATTCTCCAAAGTTTCGGAGTCTGTTTGGGGTTTCACGAACATTTTGCGAACATCGCGCGTGTCTTGCGAAGGTCTTGCGCATATGACGAGGCTTTAAAGACACTTTCGAGAACAATTCACGAGCAAATCACGACCAAGTGTGCGGAAAAGGTTCGCAGAAAATTTCAAACTTTTTTGAAATTCTCGCCGAAGTAAAAACGACATTCGCGAACAATTGACGACGCTTCCGAACCCTCACGTTCGTTTGGCGATCTTTTGCAGACCAAAATGCGAATGCTGGATTTTGCCATTCGCGTCCTTCGCAAATCGTTCGCGTGCTCCGTGAAATCCCACCCTAAGATGGCACAAGAATCTTGTACTGAAAATACCCGTCCTTCAGTCTAGGCAGATTTGAATTCATATTTGGTTCTTGTAACTACTCTGATGTTAAAGTCATCTGGCCTTCCGATGTGGACGCTGTATTGATATGGTAACATTAATTTCTTTTTTCGAAATACATGGAATGTAGCTTTCCTTCTGTCTTTATCTCTCTCTGTCTGTCTCTCTGTCTCTCTCTCTCTCTGTCTCTCTCTTTCTCTCTCTCTCTCTTTCAGTTGAAATTTCCCAAGATCGCTTCAATATATGAATCATCACAATCATTTAGAGTGGTTAACTGCATATGTTACTTTTCGGAATTACTCGCACTACAGTATTGCGCATGTTCCCGCAATTTCAACCACAGTAACTCCGAGTGATTAAGTTGTCCTATTCAACATGATGTTGCGATTGTTGTCATTACATGAGCTCATTGTCGTGGATAGCAATTTTCTGTGGGAGTATGTTATGAACGTGAAGATGATTACCGGTAAATCAGCTACAGTGTACGCTGTTTGGCGGTGGAAAGCATGCAGTGATAATAATAAATTCGGTCAGTTTATGTTAACTACATCGTCGCTGGAAATAACAAGTTCACCCTTTTGCTTTGTGAAAAAAAAAACATCACCGTATAATGCAAAATTTAAACCATTTTCACCCACAGCTAACTAGAAATCCACGCATTCGTGACATCTAAGCAGTGTAGATTTTCCATGTTTAACATTGACAATGTAGGAAAGGTACCCTCTATAGTAAGCATTCTGTCTAGTAAATAACCCTGTGTCATAGCTAGATAAACATGGCCAATACTCGTTGTTGTTTTTGCTGGTTGGTTTTTTACACATAACGTCAATTTCACAATTGCAAAATCAACCAGACTGTGATAGATAAGGCTTAGGCTACAACACATCTACAGTCTACAGTGGTCTCCCGTTTATAGCAAAGACCTCATGACGGCCAATTTTCTTTCGTCATATCGATATTTCGTTATAACCGAACAAATAAATAATTAAAAAAAAAAGGAGAGACGATAATTTTGCGGCTTGACTTTTTTTTTTTCGTTGTAAGTGGAATTTCGTAATAACCGAGTTCGTTATAACGGGTGTGCACTGTATGTGGATATTGCACGGCCGGTTTTCCGATGATAGTAGCCAACTGCGTCTGAATTGAAAAGGATACAAACAAAATTATAGAACAAGAAGGAATGTACAATACCTCACCTGCAGCTTAGTAATTCTTGGTTCTGAGCTTTAACACTAGAAAAACTCTCGTCACCCAAATCGTAAAGCAAGTTTCAAGCCATATCACGGGGCTGGTAAACGCTATGGAAAAATGGATGCATTGCAAAGCCGCGTTGACCCAAAAGCTTTTTGGTATGAGTTCATTGCTGCCAACTAGCTTCTAGAATATCACCCCGCACCGATGAAAAAGAGAATCGATATCACAATGGAGCCGGTAACGTGGTAATTATGGTCTTTGTGTGAGTGAGTGTGTGCGTGTGTGTGTGTATGTGTGTGTGTGTATTCGTGCATCTAATGATGGCTATTAGGCATCATTAGTTTAAAACTAAACAATCTATAGCTTTCGAATCACATGGCAAGGATCGACCTTCTCTTATCATGCACTTCTCTGCTTCATGAACATTCCAATCACACCACCACTTCCATTACACTAATGATTATCCCACATACACATGTTTCTCACCAGTATAGGCCTTGAATGAAAGACACTTTCACTCACTCTGAATAGCCTACGTATTAAAAAATATATGTGATGACGAGCTTATGACATTGACATGATATGTCCTCTTGTGTGAATAAAAGGGCATTAAACTCCTTACACGACGGGAAGAGCGAGAGAACGCGGAAGCAATCAGTTGTGACGTTCCCCGCACTCCGACGGACTCCCGTCCACTTGTCGACGGAGCTGTAGCAACAAGATTGCCAATTGGCTATGGCTGCTCAATCGTTCCCAACGTCGAGACCAAACGCTATTTTGGGCCAGAACAGTTCCCCTTTTCCATGGAACGGGAGGTATTTCGGATTTGAGCGTTCGCTAAAGCACGATTTGCACACGGCACGCTAAACTAGGAGCATTGTCGTGCTTGTGAAGGCTTGATCCCTATGTATAATATACAGCTGCAGGCACTCTTAGGGTGGGATTTCACGGAGCACGCGAACGATTTGCAAAGGACGCGAATGGCAAAATCCAGCATTCGTATTTTAGTCTGCAAAAGATCGCCAAACGAACGTGAGGGTTCGGAAGCGTCGTCAATTGTTCGCAAATGTCGTTTTTACTTCGGCGAGAATTTCAAAAAAGTTTGAAATTTTTTGCGAACCTTTTCCGCACACTTGGTCGTGATTTGCTCGTGAATTGTTCTCGAAAGTGTCTTTAAAGCCTCGTCATATGCGCAAGACCTTCGCAAAACACGCGCGATGTTCGCAAAATGTTCGTGAAACTCCAAACAGACTCCGAAACTTTGGAGAATGTCTCGCGTATGTTACGCGAAATCTGCGAAGTTTTTCCGATCATTTTACGACGTAATCGCAAACTGTTCGCGTACCTTTTGAGATATTCTCGCGAACTTTTAGCGCACGTTTGGGGGATGTATGACCTATTCGTTTTCTACAAATAAAAATCGTAGCATACATCTAAACATCAAAGAATTATTAACAACTATAGTAACAAAAGAAATTAAAGACTAGCAAAGAGAAAGAAATGTTTGATATACAAAAAAAAAATCACAGAATACACTTAAAATTAATCTAAAGTATGTAAAATTTCATTTAAACTGTAGAGATTATGTGTTGGAGGAACTGCAAAAAAATAAAAATAAAAGGCCTTAATAATGGAGATAGGCATTAGGGAAAAAATGTAGGCAAGCACACAATAGAGAAATGAGAACAAAAGAAAGGAGAAATAGAAGGAAAGAACAAAATTTCAACTCAAGACAGCTTCCACCTCTCCTTGGGTACATTTTCTCCCATGATTACTGGAAAATTTTCGTTGTTCGCATTTCCGTCGCGTGTTCTTCGTGTACGTAACATGCTGTACTTTAGCAATGATACACACGACATTCGCACATACGTCGTGAAAACTTCGCACAAATTGCGCAAGAATAGTTTTCGGCTTCATTGTCGGAACACATTCGGAGAAAAACTTTTCCGAATGTTGGATTTTGTCATTTGCGTCCTTCGCAAATCGTTCGCGTGCTCCGTGAAATCCTAGCCTTAGGGTGGGATTTCACGGAGCAGGCGAACGATTTGCGAAGGACGCGAATGGCAAAATCCAGCATTCGTATTTTAGTCTGCAAAAGATCGCCAAACATACGTGAGGATTCGGAAGCGTCGTCAATTGTTCGCAAATGTCGTTTTTACTTCGGCGAGAATTTCAAAAAAGTTTGAATTTTTTGCGAACATTTTCCGCACACTTGGTCGTGATTTGCTCGTGAATTGTTCTCGAAAGCGTCTTTAAAGCCTCGTCATATGCGCAAGACCTTCGCAAGACACGCGCGATGTTCGCAAAATGTTCGTGAAACCCCAGACAGACTCCGAAACTTTGGAGAATGTCTCGCGTATGTTACGCGAAATCTGCGAAGTTTTTCCGATCATTTTACGACGTAATCGCAAACTGTTCGCGTACCTTTTGAGACATTCTCGCGAACGTTTAGCGCACGTTTGGGGGATGTATGACCTATATGCTCTCTACAAATAAAAATTGTAGCATACATCTAAATATCAAACAATTATTAACAACTATAGTAACAAAAGAAATTAAAGACTAGCAAAGGGAAAGAAATGTTAGATATACAAAAGAAATCGCAGAATACACTTAAATTAATCTAAAGTATATAAAATTTCATTTGAACTATAGAGATTATTTGTTGGAGGAACTGCAAAAAAACAACAACAACAAATGCTTTACTAGTGGAGATAGGTCCTTGGGGAAAAAAATGTAAGCAAGCACACGATAGAGAAAAGAGAGAAAAAGAAAGGAGAAATAGAGGAAAGAAAAAAAATTCAACTCAAGACAGCTTCCATCTCTCCTTGGGTACATTTTTCCCATGACTATTGAAAATTTTTCGCTGTTCGCATTTCCGTCGCGTGTTCTTCGTGTACGTAACATGCAGTACTTTAGCATTGATACACACGACATTCGCACGTACGTCGTGGAAACTTCGCACAAATTGCGCAAGAATAGTTTTCGGCTTCATTGTCGGAACACATTCGGAGAAAAACTTTTCCGAATGTTGGACTTTGTCATTCGCGTCCTTCGCAAATCGTTCGCGTGCTCCGTGAAATCCCACCCTTACACACAGTGTAGTTCATCTTCAGAGTAAATACGAAACTCCTTCGTTTAACAGTCAATAATCAGCCACGTAACCATACAATCATGAAACAGTACATAATGATAACAGACTGTGTACACAAGGGCTTATTTTGTTTTGTTTTGTTTTTCTGTCGACTTTCCCCTGCAACAGGCCACCGATATTCAAATTGTCCTACATAGACGTAAATAAACACCCATTAGTCGGTGCTTTTAGTAGCAACCATGATCAATAAAAAATACACTTGTACATAAAAAATGAATAAACCATGGGTAAGCCCATTAAGCCCATGTTCATGAGGTACGCCTGAAATTGCTCGCTTGCTTGTCATGTCTTTTTCTAAAACACTGAATAGTACATATTCATTTACATATAGTGTATATGGCACTCTGTCAATAAGGTGATATCAGGACGACTTTTCTGAAAGCAATAACTGTTAATTTGAGTAATAATATACTGTTGTCTTCTTGATGCTCCAATTGTCCTCATCAAAGTCTTTTTTTACCATATCTGCATTCCTCGCACGACATAGTGAATGATGATTATTATAATAATATTGATAACAACAACGATATTGCTAGTAATAGTTATAACCCTAACAAAAAGATTAAAGTCTTTCCAGTAGTAATGAAATGAAGTAAGGGATAGAAATGTTCATTGTTCAAACACCAATCAGTGATTAATCTCTGCATGATCATGAAAATTGTCATCAGTGTAGCAGCCTATATTAATCGCATCCACATGAATGGACGAAGTACGCAAGCGATACCAATGCACGAGAGTTTTTATACAGTTTTAAAGAACATTAGGTTTCACTGTAGCGCTAATTTGTTAAATTTCGACAGCATTTAACAGTGTGCCTCGCATGCATTCGTTGATGCAGTTATGATAAACATAATTTATTATGACAAAAGACACTCATACAACAACTGTCTGTTATGCCCTCGGTACGTAAACAGTTGCAGATACACAAGACACACAAAAAGAGTTTTATGGATATAACAATTACAATGCAATACAGAGAGTAATGACATGAAAATATCGATAAAAACATGTTGATGGTATGGTTTATCTATCCAAGGTCTTTCTCTTACCCAGATCCATCAATAGTCTACAGCAAGGTCCTATACTATTATTACTTACTGAGTTTTGTCAGGTAACTTCATTATACACCCGAGTAAAGAGGGAAATGATAGGCAAAAATCCCATCTGGAGGGTTATAGATGTAGGCCCTACCTACAGGGATTCGTACTCTCCAGACCTTCTTCTAAAAATCCAAACTTATCCTTTAAAGTGTATGGCGTTTCATCTCTGCCATTTCCTAAAACCTCTTATTTGGAAAGAGCGAATAAACATAGAATATTACTAATTTCAAGCACGCAGGAACTCTTGTCCTTTTCGTCATTACAGTCTGCAAGTTACCTATTGTGTTTGCAGGTTACACGTGTTTGTCCAGACATCAGGCCTTAAGAACCATCTCCTCTCCGTACAGTCCCCGTCCGGCTGTTGTATACCTTTGTACTGTCGTTGTTGGTTTGTTGTTGTTGTTGTTGTTGTTGTTGTTAGTTGTTGTTGTTGTTTTAGGTTTTAGAACAAAAAGTATCACAAAGAAAAAAAAAGAAACAAACAGTACATGCAGAGAGGTAGCAAGAACAAAGAGAAGAGAGAGGACAAAAGATCAGCGGTAGGTGCAATATAGTTTTAAAGAGGAATCTGGAATACTAATACTAGTTATTAGTATGGGGCGCCAAATTTCGCATGGTTTCTTTTGTTACAAAATCAGTCATTTTGACGAACGAAAGAGACCATGCCATACTTGGCTCCCCATACATGACTGTCATGGCACTGTCAACTTCTCAGGCCGATGGACTGAATTCGCAGATGTAGCTCAATTCACTGGAGCAACTAGTATCTCTCAATTCATAATCTCTCAAAACAACGCAATCTTGAATATCTGCAGTGTTTGGATTTGGCTGACCCGCCTTCCACATACTACTCGACAGGGGTAGGGTGCCACCGGCTCGGGTCCACTCATACACTCCTTCAGAATATAGGTCGTTCAGCCCCGTCCACACTTTGGCGGAATTCTGTACTCCGTAGTGAGAGATGAAGACTTCGTTTTGGATGGTTGATAGTTCACTTGGCGTTTCTAGAGCAAGTAGATACCCTCCCAGTTCGTCGCAACTATCCCGAGCCTTCTCCCAGGGTTTGGGGTCCTGTGTGCTGAAGAAATAGCAGGAGTCCGAGGACGACAGAGAACCGGGGCTAACCGCCTCTGGATTACAAAGAAGAAGACAAACAAGGAGAGAAAGAGAGGGGGAGAGAAAGAAGAAGAAAGAGATGGAAGGTCACGCACTCGAGCGATCACTACACATATTATTTATACACAATCATATGATATGCATTTATTTCACAATGTCTTCAATTAATGATTAGATTGTCGAGTTCAAAGGCCTATAACAGGCAATCAATATTCTACTCTGACAAATGCCAAATCTGCTTAGATATTATTCATAGATTTCATTCATGATTTCTGAAAAACTCTTCAAATATACACAAATAATAATTATTCGAGTTTATGTAAACGCTTTTACCAAATGGCAAATAGTGTTTACCTTTATATCCTAGCTGCCCTGGAGGAAATGATATGCAAGCAAAGAATTACTGTTTTTTACAAGTTTGTGCACTTCTCATAATTATACACTTTATGAGCCATCTGGTTTAATTCTTCTTAAATATAAAGTTACTGTGTGTGTGAGTGTGTAAAGTATATGATTATATTTATGATATATACATACCCACTTCACACCGTTTTCCAACATATGGCGTCTGACACTTGCAGGTGAATTCTTCCAGAGTTTCTGAGCAAGTCCCTCCATTGAGACAGGGATTAGGAACGCACTCTATTGGTGAAATTAGTATTTAAAAAAACAACAACAACGACTACTAATTATCACGAGGTCCTTTTTCTGTCTAACAAATCGTTTTCTGGTGAGAGCCTTTTAGTCGTAATAATGAAATAGATTTGTGAGGGTTCTAAAAGCCCTCGGTACGTCAAGTACAAGGGCGCTGACAATTGGACAATATTTTAAAAGCTGATTAAAATTGAATCAGCCAAGAACACTTCGTCGAATACACCAACCAGCACAATACAGCTCTGCTGAGGGAATCATTTCTCATGTCACACTGTACTTTAACAAAGTAGTTACCTCGCGTGAACATTCTAATGTGCTAATATAGAAGTTTTCAGAAAAATGATCAGTTTATTGGCTCTAATTTGTCTATGTGAGCACCTGGAAGAAATCAAAAAGAAGAACGTTCAATTCATTTTTTTTTTTAATGTGGTGGAGGGGTTGAAGTCGATGATTACGAGTTTTATTTGTCTTTTTGTACTGCATCTACTAACCAGTGCAAATAATTGTTAATACTTGTTTGTATACAATTGGCGTTAAAGAACGGTACGTTTATGATAAATCAACTTTTCGATGACACTGCGATCCATGACCAATATGTATAGAAGTACACACACATACACACACACAAACACACACACACTAAAAAAAAAAAAAAGGTTACCGGGATGGGCACAGTATAAGTTGGTTTTTCCTCTCGCTGCTTCGGGAACCATGACGTCATACTGAGGATGGTCACGTGGGATGAATTTAGGTGTTGACCGGACAAAACCCCCTGTCTTCTCGGAGAAAATCTCGGGACATGCATTTTCCAGTGCTAGTGGCCCGTTCTGACATACGTGTTCTCCAGATTCGGTCGTTTCTGCACAGCAACCTACATCAGGATAAAGTGTGCGATAAAAAGTTGAAGGTTTAAGATTAGTGAGCTCCAGGATGAATATAAGATTCAGGTCTTTATTAACGTGAGAGCCACAAAAAAAAAATCACAAAGTTGATAATATTGTGATTCTTTGATTTCTTTTTCTTTAAGCGTGGAAATTTTCCGTTTTGTTGACAAAAGCACCCTTCAGAAATAACAAAGCTATTATAGAAATTTGGTAAAACAGAGAAATGTTCACGTGAGACGTATTTGAATTTCAAGTGCTGTACCACACAAAACTACCAGTCATTTCAGTGAAGATTTATGAACAAAGATTTAAAGGGATTGTATAGTTTTGGTTGAGAACTAACTTCAGGTTTCTAACATTTTTGGTTAGATAAAGAGAAACCTCTGATCAAATATGAAAGAACATGAAATTCCAAATAGAAATCAACATTTATTTGATGAAAATCTATTTTGAAATTGCTGAGGTACGCAAAACAGAACAATCCTAATGAAAGGTGGGTTATGCTAGCTTTGTATTACTCTGTTTTTGGATATCTCAGCCATTCCAAAACCGATTTTTATCAAACAAACTTTGAATTCCTCTTAGAATAGTATGTTCTGTACTATTTCACACGTGTTTTCTTGATATCTCGCAAAAAGTTAAAAGCCCAATCCTCATCTCCACCAACACAATACACTCCCTTTGAATTGGCCAATCCCGTGTTCTGAAGCAATACTCTTACAGCTCTGTGTAATGGGTGTACATGCAACCACTAACCATGAGGTGTCATTGCTATCTCGATGCCATAATTACAGTCTAAGGATACTATCAGACTCAGTTCACGTCATACATACATGTAGGGCACATTTATTCCGTGTCTGTAAAGGCAAGTAGGCTAGTAACTCCTATACGCAGGAAGAACTTTTCTCGCTACAAGTAAGATTTTGTCATTGTAGACAAGGTAAAAGAACTAGTGCTGTTTATTTTGATGTAATATTGATAAACGAGAAGTATGAAATATATTGAAATCGAAATTGAAATTGAAAAGTAACGAAAACCTCACACGGACGGATCAACGCGGAAAGGATGTATGCCTGCCCAACGACTTTGCGCAGCGGATTTGAGTTAGCCTGGAATGCAGAGGTACCTAACGATAGCATGACCTCCTGTCAGACCGCCATTTTTAGTGCAGACCTCATACATGCGCAGCTGGTGTTCTAACTACCCTCTCTTATTCTTGGGGGAGGTATCTTATAGTATACTGACGTGTAGGAGCAGATATCTTGGTAATCGCAGTATAATGTCCAAACTTTTGTATCCTTGAGAGTTTTCTGTTCATTCTCGTTCTTCATGTTCTTTACAGCACGTACTCCTCATCAAAGGCGGCAAGGTTCTATAATGTTGTAATTGAGACCACAACGTTTACAGTGTCTTTACTGACTCACCTCCGTAAGCATAAAGCTTCTTTTTTTTTATAATTTGCAACAGCAAACATTATGATGATGAAACTACCTTTTTTTCGGGAAATATGGGATTTGAAAATATCTGGCCCACCTCATCTCTTCATATATGCGTGTATGACCGTATTATATTGATTTCTCTCCATTGGTAGCCCTTAACCTTTCCAATTACTTTGTTTTTCCCCCCGAATGTTGAGAGTGTATCAGTCTCAATGAGTAAAAAGTAAATGTTAATGCCATTTGAATCAGTGATAAATTCTCTTGTTTTATTCCTATGTGTTTCTTCTTTGTTTCTTTTTTTTAACTTTTTCAACATCACGAAAAATACCTACCGGTTTGCAATGCGAAGACGTATATGACCGCTAGGATGTGAATGCGTTCTGAAGACTGCATCTCGGGTATTATTTCCTTGAGTTGGAAAGGGAGGGGAAAACAGTAGCATTGCATCACATCACTCGCCTAACGAACAAAAATGTGGGGGACATTGTGTCTACAAAATTAATTTGTAAAGTATACTCAAGAAAATGTTGTCCAAGTTAAGAGAGATGTCAAAAGCTGGAGAGTGTTGTAATTTCATAACAATAATTATAATGATAATAATTATGAAATACAATGATTACTCCAGTTCTCCAATCCCTCCACTGGCTCCCCATTCATCAACGTATCACCTTTAAAATCCTCCTCATTGTTTACAAGATATGCAATAATATTGCCCCATCTTATCTTAAAGACTTAATTTCCTTCCGCTCCTCCACTTCAACCCGTTCTCTCCGTTCTTCCTCCACTCTCCAGTTATCACGTGGTCCCCGCACCTGTAATAATAATGATAATAATACTAATAATAGTTATTATTATTATCATTATTATTATTATTATTATTATTATCATTATCATTATTATTATTATTATGATTATGATTATTATTATTATTATCATTTTCATTAACCAGAGGAGTGCCACAAGGGTGCTTGTTAGGACCATTGTTGTTTAGTATATTTATTAATGATATCAATTCGGGGTTTTTTTTCTGACTGCAGGGCCCATTTTTACGCCGATGACACGGTCATCTATAATTACTCACATAAAAACCCGAAAATTGTGGAAAATGTTTTGCAAAAAGAGTTCGTACACTGTATGTATAGAAACATGGATGGCTTACAACAATTTAAAAATCAATTTTGATAAAACTGTTTGTATGTTATTTGGTATCATAAAGCAAGAGTATTTGAATGTTAAACTTATATAGGGTAAACAATTAATTCAGGTGAATAGTTCTAAATATCTGGGAATTATTCTAGATGATAAGTTACTGTGGGATGTTCACATCAGACAACTATGTAACCAGTCAAGTAAAATGATTAGTTATATGGGTCGTTTGAGACAATTTGTTAATATGACTGAATTAAACTGATACATAATTTTATTGTGTTACCTCGTTTTGATTACGGTGATGTAGTATGGCAATCTGCCAAGGGTAGCTCTTTTTCCCAACTTCAGTAGATGCAAAATAGATTAATTTTGAAAATTAACCCTTATTCCCATATTACTAGCAGTGATGTTCATGATAGCTTAGGGTGGAAGACAGTAACCAAAAGACAAAAAAAAAAATCATCTGCTTTCATTCATGTATATGATTATAACTGACATGGCCCCCGATTATGCGAAAGATAATCATGTTTAAGTACAAGACATCACCATATTCTTCCGTAATCAAAACGATTTACAGTTACCACAGCCTTAAACTAATTATTGTAAGAGTTCATTTTCATACAGAGCTGCAGCAGCGTATAACAACATACCTAATTATTTACGTCAACTTTCCTCTTTACCCGTGTTGAAGTTTAATTTTATAGGCAAAACCGAAATCATTTCCACCTGTTTTTTTTTAATGCTCCAAACCTCTGAACAATATGTAATAATATTGTATATATTATGTAGCCACAATGTAGTAATGTATGTACCGTTCTATTTGGTGTTAGTATTATATTCTATTCTATTATCAGTCCCTGATTGTGTGTAATTTTTGTGAACAGGGCCCCATGGAAGACCAGAAGTGACTATCATTGTCACTACTGAAAATGGGCTACCCTCGGTATGTTTATTTTTTTCTTTCTTTTCTAGACTTTATGTATGGAATATGTTGATTTTTAGTACGGAAATAAAACAAACAAACAAAAACACTGCACTTGTTGCAAAATAATTAATATTCTTGAACACATTAACATTAACGTTTTCATTATTTTCTCTGTGTGCCTTTTTAGCACATCCCTTCTGTTGTGTATTTTAATTTCATAAAGATAGATTATTTTCATTTTTGTTTCTTTTCTGCAATCAACACTTCATAAAACACACACACACACACACACACACACAAATAACAATATCATTAAAGGATCAACCTCAGAATGATACATAGCTCAAAGAAAGCTAACCCTTGAACCCACTAAGAAAATAAAGTGAAAGACGAAAAACGCTATGACGTCATAGCAATACAAGCTCGTTCATTAAGGTACATAATGACACAAATGATCACTTATTCCATCCATCGTTATTATTTCCAAGTCAGTAAGTAGTGATGGTTGTTTTCACAAATGTACGTGGGGTTTGCATGCACACCTTCAAATCGGGGGTTTGGTGATACAAAAGAGAAAAAAAAAAGGAGATATACAATATCAGTTCAAGTTTGCACATAACAACGCTATCAAACACCCTCGTATTTCGTTTCAATTCTCAAACATAATTATGATATAATTTCTAGATTACTAATAACTCTGTCAATTCAATACATACGCTGACATGCTGAGTGGAAAGGTCGTATCATAAACTCTATTTCGGTAGATTTATATTCACGACAGAACTCAACTGATATGGAATAATCACTATCCGCCAGACAAAAAAAAAATAAAAAATTCCTACTGCAAAATCTGAACTGTCAGCTCCTACATACGACTCATACTTAAACAGACTCGAGTATACCAGTTTAAAATTCGTTCATCCGATAACTTTGAATTTGTAAGAACAATTGCATGTGAAGCAAATAGATTGTCGTCTAAGTTATTAAAACACAGCAAATAGGGATGTTCTTTTCCTATCTCAAAATCAAATTATACAACTAAAGAATCAATCAGGGTATAACATCCCATGTATGTACATTTGTACACATTATGGCGGGTTATAAGGTGCGCCTTCCAACAGCTATTCAGGGTTGAAACTAGCACAAAACGTCGACGAAAGTCTACTCACAATGACAATACGTTTTCAATTCATAACAGAACACATACAGTGAAGATATCAAGGAAGAATAAAAAATCATATCCTACCTGTAGTTTTGTAAATTCTTGATTTTGGTTTCTGTGCACTAGAATGGGACTTGGCGTCCGGTCCGTTATTCCGCACGTTGCACTTCAAACGTTCGTATCGTGTGCCGGTTTAGTGTGCGAAACCCAGGGTAAAGCCCGATGACCACTTTACTACAGAGCGGGTTTTTTCTTTTTTGTGTGTGTGAAAGTTAAAGCCGTGGACTGGCTCCTGAAATATTACTCCTCCCCGGTGATATTTTTGGAGACATGCAATTTAAAAAAAAATGCTTACACATTTGATACAGGCTCCATGTTTGCGTATCATTTTAATGTACGATTTTCACTATATCTAAAAGCTAAATTTTTGTGTCTGTTTTTTTTAAATGTTCATCCAATAAATATAGAGTACAGAACAAAAATTACAAAGGGAAGAACAATGTCAAATCAGTGTAGACTGAGTATAAAACATCAAAAACATCATTGTTGACAAAATTAAAGTGCTCTTACTGTACATAAGTGACTATTTAAATGCGATTGCTCTATTTCTTTTGCACTGAAGTCGTAACATATTTTGATACGAATCCCAGTTTTTCCAGTGGCCTCAAAGAACTTCGCATGGTTCTATCTAAGAGCAGCTTGATTAGAAAGTATACACTACCACCAGATGAAGTAGTGGATGTGTCTATATGCACCCCCCCCCCCCGCATCCCACATTTTGTCTCTTTACTCTTCCACGGATCGTTCGCTGCAATTGCGTTTTCTATTTTGCTGCATGCAAATTTCCACCCCGCAATAACTTTATTGGTCTTCATTATTTTACATGAGGCCTCAAACCGGGCGGTAAAGCATTTTACCCGATGATAAGCCGTTAAAGGACATAAAACTATATGCGGTGCAGATGCATGTTGACTTGGCATTGATTCATGATACTCTCAACATTACTTAATGTGCCGAAACGAATGTGTAAATACGTTCCTTATGTGGGCCTTTTCTCCTATTTTCTTGGAGTACTTGTATCTGTCCATGTGTAGAAAAAAAAATGATTTAACAAAATACGTCAATCATTGCTATAAAGTACTTTATCGCTGTTTTTGATTACCAAAAAGAAAAAAAATCACCCTGACTTACTTAGACAAGAATAACTCGCATGTTTCCCCGAAATGTCGAGTTTCATTAGCCATCATGTGTCCAGGCTAAAGATTCTCTATCTACCCTTGCACCAATTTTAATAGGGGCCCCCAGGGAAGCATTTTGGGACCTCTTCTCTTTTTTATCTTTGCCAATGACCTTCCGAGATTCTCAAAGTCACTCACAATGATACTTTACGCGGATGATACCACCATCTTTTTTTTGCAGATACAAGCTATAGATAGACTTTTGTCTGTAGGAAATACTGAGTTAGAAAAGGTTTCAAATTGGTTTCAAGCTAATAAATTGCAACTCAGTGTATCAAAGACTAAGTATATGCTGTATAATATGAAGAATAAAACTGCCTCTGCAGATGTAAAACTGAAACTCAATAACGATGATATTTTACAGGTTGACAATGTCAATTTCCTCGGTTTAATTATTGATCAGAAATTATCCTGAACCAGTCATACACAATATATTTTTCGTAAGATAAGCATGAATATTGGTGTTCTGCATATTAAAGCTACGTACTATGTTACCATTAAATGCCCTGCATGCACTGTACAACACCACTATATTACCTTACTATAACTACTGTAACCTCATGGGGTCGTGCATCTGCCTACCTTTTAAAGAGACTAGTGGTGTTACAGAAACAGGTTATTCGTCTGTACACTGGCTCACATTATCGTGCGCATACACATGATCTATTTCAATGCCTCGGCGTCTTATCTCTGTCTGATTTAGTTTTGTACAAGACTGGATTGTTTATGTACGAGTTTATTCACAATACACTTCCATCTGTTTTTAAGGATTATTTCAAACGTTGTAATGAAATTCACTCAAGAAACACACGGCATCAATTCAATATTTATCCATTCTGTTTCCGAACAACTCGTGCCCAAGAAACAGTCGATAAGATTTCATGGATCTAATATTTGGAACTCCGGAGTTCCGGAAAATCTTAAAAAGCTGCCTCTGAACAATTTCAAGGAAGAATTTCGATATGCTCTTGCCTTCTCCTCATTTTAGTCAAAATAGGAAATTTGAATTACATGTTTTATTATGTATTTTACATGAGCTGCAATCGGTAATGTCTTCTCGTACTATTTACACGTATTTTTGTAGTCTCGTTCTATACCTCGTTCTGTTTTGTTTGATTTGCTTCATGTGATGTTATTTGTTTTGTTTTGTCCTCTGTCTTAGTATGTTTTATGTATGTTTCGCTCTGTGCTCCTTTTATCATTTGATATTTTAATGTTTAAATTGCAATATGTGTATGATTTGTTTTCAAGGGTACATTCTATTTTAAGAAGCCTCTGGCTTTCTCAGGAACTGTACCTGTTACATTTTGTAAACATTTTATATCGAAACGATGTCTATTACTGAATAAATGTATGGATTGAATTGAATTGAATCATTTGCCATATCAATGACATGGAAACATGCAAGTTGTATTTAGTCTAAAGAAAAGTGCATTGTAATGTATTTTGTTAATCACATCATTAGTACATCACAATGATGATGTCATGAGCAGAATCTGGGTTAGTGAATTTTTTGTTTTGTTTTTGATTTTGTTTTTTGTGGGAGTTAACAAGCAACTTGAAGGAAATAGTGGAATATAGTGTACTCAATATCATAATATTTTTAACGTAAAAATGTTATTGTTTTAATTATTCTTGTTTTCATTATATCATTGTTATCATTATTTTTATTTTTATTATTATACCATTATCACTATTATTATTATTGTCATTATTATTATTATTATTGTGATTATAATTATTGTTATTATCATCATTATTATTATTACTATTATCATTATTATTATTATTAGTAGTAGTAGTAGTAGTAGTATAATCATCATCATCATCATTATCATAATTGATTCGTTTCGCCACATAAGTGCAGTATGTTGACGGTACAGTGAATGTACACAACCATATTACGTGCCTTTGCACTATAATAGTAGTTCCTTTAATATAACAATGCTTTCAAAAGTGTCACATTCATCTTTTCCCTCACGAGTTTTATTTGGATATGGCTAATGAAAATCAGCCGACTGCAGCTCGGAGTGATAACCTGCTGTAATTATTTTTGGCCATGCATTGCATTTGATTAAAAGTACCACCATCTTCTCATGCGATCGGAATTCACCATCGACACTGTCATTATGCAGAGCGCTTTTTATTTCCAGCACTCCTCTCCTTTCATCACCTTCATACTTCATTGCCAAACCACCATTTCAAAATTAAGCGGATCATCCATTGTAATCGTAAAGCATAATTCAGTGCCAAAACTATGCCACAGAATAATTGTCCGTCGTCGGTGATCGAACGGGGCCAAAAGTCAGATGTGGAAAACGGTAATGCCTTGCCGTCGACGATAAACTCTTCATTTTAAATTTAAAAATGTTACATCCATCTTTATCATTACGACACATCCAATACAAAAACCCTCGACTGCTCGCCCAAGTGACCGCATGAAGGGCGATGGCGCAGCGGCTAAAAATTCATGAAATTCTTCCTGCTCGAGTATATACGCCCATGATTTTTTTTTTTAATATGGCTACTACTAAAACACTGATCAATTCAGTGCTTATCTACGTCGATGTAGGGCAATTTGTCAATCAGGTCCTGATGTTCTTCAAACTTCCAAAACTAAAAATCTAAAGATGATAATTACACACTTGGGTAACTAACCCCATTCACAATTACCCTTACAACAAGTATCTCTTTTTTTTAAAAGAAAATGAGGGGGGAGAAATTGAGACAACACAGGGAGAGAAAGAGGAAAAGACAGCTTATATGGAAACATACAACATAAAGACAAAAAGAGAAGATGGAAAGGAAACCAAAACAAGAGCTTACAAACCCAGTCGATAGTGTACCCACAATTCTTTCATCGCAAGTATTGTGCTTATAGAAAAAAAAAAATCAGGAATGGCCACATAGTGTCGCCTTCATGCATCTGAATGAATACAAATAAATTCACTGAGAATTGGTTCGCTCACGCTGTCCCTCTTCAAGCCTAGTCTTCGCGCCAACTCGGGCAGCTCTGGTTATTCCTAACTAATTTAGAAAATAAACCCTTCAAATACTTGGGTAATCTTCAAATATATATACACTCAGCAAAAAAGAAAGTAAACGCTTTTTCAAGTTTAGATTTCTCATAGAATATTTGGCTGAAAGCTAATGTATTATATACCATATTGAAGGTAATTTAATTGGCTATCAACCTGGTGGATCATCAAAAAGGGAAATTTTATGCATGAGTGAACACCATTGTTTTTGTCTTCCAGGGCACAAAAGTAAAAATTGCAAAACTGAACAATTTGCCATTCATGCGTATGTGCTCTTCCATAGAACAATGAGAACAAACAACAAATTTCACACAAAAAGAAACATGAATTAAGTTGCAAAAATAAACCTTTGATCTCTATGATATCTTTAAAGACCAAAAGATCAATGAAGGCTAAAAATAAAGGGGGAAAATAAAGCATCTTATGTCAAATCCAAATTCAAATGAAATGAGAGCAGAAGTAATAATTAACAAAAATGGTAGAAATTTGAGGGTTTTTTTTTTTCAAATTTGGAAATTGTAAATAATGTTCGGTTCTTGAAATTGTCATATGGATTCTTAAATCACTAGATTGAAAGAAATAAATAAAGAAATTCTGCTCATTTAACCATCTTTATGCTTATTATTCCCTTTGTCATTTGAAGTTTGACTTGACAGAAAATTTTTGTTTTTCCCCCTTAGTTTCCCACTTTGTTTTCTTAGAGGTTATTAAGAGATAAAGAGAACAAAAACTTATTTTTCCTATTTTAATCATGTCTCTCATTGTGTTAAAGTGCTCTTTTGTTGTCAATGTTATATTGAAGGGCATTTGCAAATAAAAGAGAACTTGTCAATTTTTGCAATTTTTAATTTTGTGCCTTGGAGGACAAAATCGAATGTGCTTACTCATGCATAAAGTTTTCTTTCTAATTAACCTATTAGCTTTAATAGGCAATTAAATTACCTTTAAAATGGCATATGATACATTGATTTTTATAAAAATCTTCTATGAAAAATATGACCTCGAAAAAGTGTTTACTTTCTTTTTTTGCTGAGTGTATATCAACAACCCATTTGCCTTCTAAAACGTATTTTCGTAGCAGTGATACAGACATGCAGGAAGCCTATATACTGTACACATTATCTTTTTTTTCTACAAAGTATTCATTGAAGGGTTTAATGCGCTATGACATATTAGCCTATTTACATCATGGTGGATTATTTCAGTCCGTATACTTAACCTTTCCAGTATTTGGTTTGAAACGTTTCATGTAAGCACAACACGATGGACATTCTTCTATCTTGAGGGAAGAGGGAGTTAATTCGTGTTGATGATTCGTTCAGTCGAGGAAAAAAAAATGACCAGTACTACTTCTCATCCCCAGTCACTTGGGCGTTACTCTTCTGTGCTGTAGTGCTTTCAGAGAATGAGTTTACACGCATGAATTTGAGTTAATTCTATTACACCACGGGTCGCTCACTTCAGCCATTGGCTGTTTTTTTTTTTCTATGAGTCCGTGTGGTTTAAAAAAAAACATACCCTTACAAGATACAACATTTTATACATAGTTCAGGAAACTAGATAAAAAAATGAACAAACACACAAACAAGCAAAGAAATAAAAGAAACACATTACTATCAACTCTAAAGTACTATAGGTACATGACAAACTGGCTATGTATAGAGAGCTATACTTTTATCAAAGCAGAATACATTCTCAAAAAATATTAGCCTCTTTCAGGATTTTACTACAAAAAAAAAAAAATATTGTTTTGGTAGGGAAAGGTGATGAAGGTGCAATGATCTCCAGCATGCTTAGTGAAGAAGAGAAAGAGAGAGAGAGAGGGAGAGAAACGCATGAAAAAGAGAGATAAAAAAGTTAGGGAAGAAGGGGAAGGGATTGGTGAAAAAAAAAAATCGGTGCAAAGACAATTTAAGAGATTTTTCAGTCGGGATTGTAACTCGGAAATTCATCATTTCAGTTTTCAGGGCCCTAGATATGCACTGGACTACTAGAAATCACATGTTGCTGTCAGGAAGGTCACCATTTCCAAAATCAAAAGAAAGAAAGGAAAAAAACAACAATGAAGACAGAGATACAAGGAAATCAAGACAGATAGATAGATAGAATAGATAGAGAGACAGATAGATAGATAGATAAATAAATAGATAGATAGATAGATAGATAGATAGAATAGCTAAATATAATAGATAGATAGATAGATAGAATAGATAGATAGATAGATAGATAGATAGATAGATAGATAGATAGATAGATAGATAGAATAGCTAAATATAATAGATAGATAGATAGATAGATAGAATAGATAGACAAACAGATATTTGAAGAGTTTGTTCGCAAAATCCGATAGGTCCATATTTGCCAAATGGAGATATTTGCGATTAAAGGTCAAGAAATATAAAGAGAATGATAAGAATTGTTTTGCTTCTTTTGACCATAACTTCAAAATGTACCTTTATATGTAGTGACCAATATATCATTTAAAAGGTATTATTTTGTACCTTATGGCAGAGAAAGTACTTCAAAATCTTCAAAAATAGACTTATCGGTTTTTGCGAACAAACTCTTCATATAGACAGATAGATAGATAGACAGACAGATAGATAGATAGATAGATAGATAGATAGACACACAGATAGATAGATACATGTAGATAGAATAGATAAACAGACATATACATAGATAGATAGATAGAGAGATAGAGAGATAGATATAGAGATAGATAGACAGACAGACAGACAGACAGATAGATAGATAGATAGATAGATAGACACACAGATAGATAGATACAATGTAGATAGAATACAGCTGTAGATAGACAGACATATACATAGACAGATAGATAGATAGATAGATAGATAGATAGAGAGATAGCCAGACAGATAGATAGAGAGATAGATAGAGAGAGGGGGAGAGGAGGGAGAGTAAATGAATTCGATTCATGTGCACGAGAATTTCCACCATATAGAATCTAACATCGTCAAGTCAAGGCTTAAATTCGCAGATGAAGGGCTTTACCCTGTAGCAATAATCATCAGACAGCCCATTTGCATACAAGTATATACAGTCTTGATTGACTCCTGTGGATCTCAGGGGCGGGCCCCCTCCCCAAACACCACTTGAGTGGGGCAAAGTGCCACCGACATGCTCCCACGTGTAGACCTGTTCGGACAGTCTGTCATTCAACCCGACCCATATCCCGGAGAAGGTCGTAATTCCGTAGTGCGAAGCGAGAACGTCATTTCGGATGCTGGATTGCTCGCTTTGCGTTCCCATGGCGACCAGATACCCTCCCAGCTCATCGCATGTATCCCTCGCCACCTCCCAGGTCTGTTGGTCCTGACGGTAGAGATAGCAGGAGTCTGGGGACGATGCATCGCCAGGGCACACGACGTCTGAATTACATACACGACAAAACGTAACACACATGGACGTAGAAAGTCCGTCACGGAAGGATTCAGAAACAATGAAAAATACATAATGAAATATGAAATGAAATCAATAGTGCTGTTGAAATAGCAGTAAGGTATGAAGGAGTCCTTTTTCTTTTCGTGTTTTACTAAATTATTTTACCAGCCGCACGTCAAGAGTTCGACACCCAAGAGTCATACAGCCCATGACCTCGCCGCTTGAAATAAGACCCATAAGTCCGATACTAGTTAAACCAGGCCCACGTCGATTCCGACACTAGGCAAGCAAGGCCCACGAGCTCGACAATTAACAAATAGGGCCCACGAGACCGACTCCTTAAGCCCCAAGCAGCAGCTGTTATGTCGAGCTCGTGGGGCTTTTTTGCCTGGTGTCGAACTCATGGGCTGTGTGACTCATGGACTTTTTTTCTATGTCAATCTCGAGTGCAGCATGAATCATGGATGTCAGTCAAAAATTGTCTCTGAGTTAATGTATTATATAAAACAAATGTCCCTACCTAATTTTACCTACATACATAGGCCTACATACACGGACATACATACATAGTTATTACATAAGTTAACATAATGTGCAAATACTTTTACCACCAGTTTTGAAGTGTACACACTGTGAGCATAAATAAATGGAAACATACCAGGTGCACATCACGAACTCGACACCTTAAAGTCATGCAGCCCACGAGTCATGCAGCCCATGAGTCGAATCAGCCCACGAATCATAGAGCGCACGAGTTATACCAGTAAAATGGGTCGATGAGCTATAACGTGGAGTCTTATTTGCTTAGTGTCGAGGCTTATGGGCCTTACTTGCCTAGTGTCGAGCTGGTGCGCATTTTTTTTTGGAAAGTGTGGAGCTTGTGGGATGTACGACTCGTGGGTGTCGAACTTGACCACAACTTACCCACTTGACATCGTTTTCCGGCAAATGGAATGGGGCACTTGCAGGTGAATTCCTCCAAAGATTCCAAGCAGCTCCCTCCATCTAAACAGGAATCGGGCTCACAGTCTGTTCACGTAATGAATTATATCGTTGAAAATGCTTTGGCGTTTGTCCGTTATTCGTTTCGTTTGTTTGTTTGTTTGTTTGTTTGTTTGTTTGTTTGTTTGTTTGTTTGTTTGTTTGTCTCATTTTATGTAAGGCAGAACTATGTTCCCATTATCAGTTTCGATAAGTTATGTATAAAGGCGCTATTGGTGGCCACAAGGCAATTTCGTCAGCGACACGTCTGTTTTATAATTACGGGAGAATGATACCCAATAGTTTGGACTGGGTAAATGCACTTATATTATTTAAACGCATCAAAAGTATTGTGGGTCAACCGAACTACATCTCCTGTTTATTCTATAGAAACCTATTGTTCGATAAATCGAGCTGTTTTTATTGCATCTTATTGATTAATTGTCCTACACAATACATCGAGGTAAATGAGTACCAAAGTAATTATTGCTATATTTGTAGTAGTAGACACAATAAAAAATTGAAATCATGGGTCTACATACTCAGATAGGATTCGAACCTGCGGTCTCCTGATCATCCTACAAGAGTCTATCCACCCAAGAGTTTCTGCCCGAGAGCCCGTGCTGGTTCTAATCCTATAGCATGCAGCACCGATACTACGTATTTTCAAATTAGATACGTGTCTTTTGTTGTTCTTTTTGTTGTTGTTTTTTCACATACTTTTTGATATAAATGCACACATGACATGTATAATATATATATATATATATATATATATATATATATATATATATGTTAATGAGGCATGCCTAATTTCAGTTTAATCTGATAATCCCTTCATTGTTATTACTCTGGCGGTTTACTTCCTGTTTTTTGTCCCATTCATCGCACAGCTAGCACGGTTTGGTAAAGATTAACCGCTTGAATAGACACTGTACTTCAGAGCCTCTTTTCTCAGTTCACACTTTTCCTGAGTTTGTGCATTCTTTCCAATATTTAGATAGGTTAAGAGAGTCCATTTGATTTAAGTTATACATCATTTTAAAGCTTAAAGTCTGCTCTTTCAGAATATTGTCTTAACTAAAAATTCATGTCTGGCGACTTTTTGTTTGTTTTGAGGTGCAGGGTCACATATATATATATATATATATATATATATATATATATATATATATATATATATATATATATATATATATTATATATATATATACATATTATATATATATATATATATATATATATATATATATATATATATATATATATATATATATATATATATATATATATATATAAACGTGCATCACAAAACGAACAAAGAGTCGCACGCACTGATTTTGTGTGAGAGCTGAAAATAGGTGAAATAGGTCAACCTAGCCAATCTTGACTTTTTCATATTTTCTAAAAGAGCAAGTCTTCTTCTACATTATACTTAAGTTTAGGATCATAAAACGAAAAGGAAATTAGGTTTTTAGCAGTTTTTCTGGAACACTTTTTGGTAGAATAGTGTGATTAGGTGTTTCTCAAAGAGTCCTCTTTTCATGTCTTAAAAATCCTGTCCATGCTCATCAATTTCAACTCCAATAACTTTAGAAGGGATAACGCTACTGCTTTGAAAGTTGGCATTGATCAGCAACAGAATGTGTTAATAACGCGTGCGCAAATTCAGCTCAATCTGATAATCTCTTCAGTGCTGTTGCCCTGGTGGTTATCATCCTGTTATTTGTTCCATTCATCGCAAAGCTAGCGCGGCTTGGTACAGATTAAGCGCTTGAATAGACCCTGTTCTTCAGAGCCTCTTTTCTCAGTTCACGCTTATCCAGAGTGTGTACTTTCTTTCCAATATTTAGATAGGTTAGGAGATTCCATTTGGATTGAGTTATACTTTTTAAAGCTTAGAGTCTGCTCTTTCAGAATCTGACCTTAACTATAAATCCATGTCTGGCGGCTTTTTGTTGGTTTTGTGGTGCAGGGTCACATACATTCATATGTGTATAATTATATTTGTATGCAATAAACTTTATAGACAATCTTTTTTTTTTTCTTCAAAAGACCTAATTTTTACATTTTAATAGCAACAACCAGATTCGTGTTCGGCAAGCCCAAAATAGTTCAAAGTTTAGTAGTTTACACACACACACACACACACACACACACACACAATCTATTCCGCGGAAAAATCAAACGTGACGCTGTTAGTATTCTTCAACTCGCAGTACTACTCAGTTGTGAAGACAAGCTACAATTAAGTTACCAGGATGAGCACAGTATAGGTTCGTCTTTCCTCTCGCTGATTCTGGAACCCGTATTACGCCATAATGAGGATGGTCACGTGGAATGTATTTAGGTGTTGACTGAACAAAACACCCCGTCCTCTCGGAGACAATCTGGGGACAAAGGTGTTCAGGTGGTAAAACCACATTCTCACACGTGTCTTCTGCTGTTTCTGCGAAGCAATCTACATCGGGAAGAAATTTTGTAGCGACACTATTAAGTCAAATACTTAACGATAAATGTGGTTTGAGGGGATGCAGCAATATGTGACCCTGTATCACAAAACGAACAAAAAGTCGCCAGATATGGATTTTTATATTAGGGCAGATTCTGCAAGAACAGACTCTCAGCTTTAAAATGATGTATAACTCAAATCAAATGGACTCTCCTAACCTATCTAGATATTGGAAAGAAAGAGCACACTCTGCAAAAGTGTGAACTGAGAAAAGAGGCTCTGAAGCACAGGGTCTATTCAAGCACTTAAAGGACAAGTTCACCTTCATAAACATAAGGATTGAGAGAATGCGACAATATTAGTAGAACACATCAGTGAAAGTTTGAGGAAAATTGGACAATCGATGCAAAAGTTATGAATTTTTAAAATTTTTGTGTTGGAACCGCTGGATGAGGAGACTACTACAGCTTGTGAGTCATATGCGTACAACAGTATAAAGAAAATGTAAAAGAAAATTCAACATATTTTCATTTTTTTCGCATAATAAAAGAGCTCTTGACTTGCCTCTTTCTAAAGGCAGGGGGAATAATATTGCCCATAACATTTGTCGGTAACGAGTCAGTGGAATGTGTACTTTTTGCAAAAGATGGAATTTTGTGAAATTCTCTTTATATTTTCCTTATATTGTTGTACGCAAGTTATTTGTTGTTGTTGTTGTTGTTTCCTTATATTGTTGTACGCAAGTTATTCATACACTGCAGTAGTCTTCTCATCCAACGGTTGCTGCACAAAAATTTTAAAAATTCATAACTTTTGAACGGATTGTCTGATTTTCCTCAAACTTTCAATGATGTGTTCTACTAATATTGCTACATTCTCTCAATCCTTATATTTATAAAGGTGAACTTGTCCTTTAATCTATACCAAACCGCACCAGTTGTGCGATGAATGGGACAAAAAGAAAACAGTATATAAACCACCGGAGCAGCAGCAATGAGGGGATTATCAGATTAAGCTGAAATTAGGCATGCTTTATTACAACATTCTGTTCATGATTAACGATAAAATCTCAAAGCAGTGGCATTATTCTTCCAAAAGTTATAAGGATTGAAAGTGAAAAGTGTGCGATGGATTTTCAAGAAATGAAAAGGGGTCTCTAAGACATACCTGATCTCACTTCTCTACAAAAAAAAAGGGTTGTAGAAAAACTTCTAAAAACACACTTTCCCATTCATTTTATGATCCCAAACTTAAGAAATAATGTAGAATGATAGCTCTTTAAGAAAATATGAAAAACTCAAGATTGACTTGGTTGACCTGTTTTATCTTTTTTTGTGAGTTCTCATGTAAAATCAATGGATTCGACTTTTTGTTTCTTTTTTGTGACGCACGGTCACATAATGGACAACATTAATTTCGTTTGTTTGTTTGTTTGTTTGTTTGTTTTTTCGAGCGATCGTTGCCCCGAGACACTAAAAACTTCTCAACTTTCGAACTTTCAATTGAATTAATATGAATTAATATATCATCCTTCCCAATTAATGTTTATGTTCTACAGTTCATTAATAATCATTTATGACTTAAATGGAAAAATTCAGGTGGATGTTGATCTATAGCATTATGTATATAAATATAAAACCAACAAAAAGTGGCACCTCTTCATTTCACTTTCAAGTCCAAAACCTTTTTAAGGGATAACGCTACTGCGTAGAAAGTTGGCATTAATGATGGACAGAATATGTTAATAGAGCATGCTCAATATCAGCTTAATCTGTTAATCCATTCATTGTTCTTACTCCGGTGTTTACATCCTGTATTTTGTCCCTTTTATCGCACAGTTGGCACAGCTCGGTAAAGATTAAGCGCTTGAATAGATCCTGTACTTCGGAGCCTCTTTTTCAGTTCACCCTCTTCCCGAATGTGCGCTTTCTTTCTAGTATTTAGACAGGTTAGGGGAGTCCATTTGCATTGAGTTATACATCATTTTAAAGCTTTAGGTCTGCTCTTTCAGAATCTGCCCTTAACTAAAAATCCATGCCTGGCGTGTCGATGTTGGTTTTGTGATGCAGGATCTGTATTCACATATATAATATACGTATAGTAGAAATACATATAGAGATACTTGTTTGTACTAGTTCATCTATGCATCTATTCAAGGTGGGGAGTGTTATAGTTATCCTATGTAGCAACAAAAATGCAGTAAGATGTCCCACCAGGAAAGTTATTTTCTTGGTTACATTTGTTCCATTATGTGCTTCACCGCTTTACCAACAAAGTTACAAAGTTGATCAACTCACCTTGCTGAAATGCAGGGATACATATAACCAATCTGATGAGAAGTTGTTTAAACACCTTCATCTTGGAGATGGTATTGCTCTGGGAGTCTGGATGATAATGGAGAAAATAATCAACATCGCGCAACGTTCTGCAGGTACAAAAGAATGAGGGGTAGTTAGATAGATTGTTTTGCGATGCTATAAATTGTTTAGCGATGCTAAACCATCGAATTACCTAATTACAAAGAAAATGATTGTTTTCAGTAACGCGATATGTAATGAGAGTTTGTATATTCCGTGCAAAAACAACCGCTTAAAGAGTAGTGACATAATTGATTGGGCACAACAATCAATTTGCCCATCAGTAATGAGCCAATTATTAGGAAATTGGTTATTATCATTACCAACGCCATGTCCTTCATGATGTTTATTATGGCGTTATCAAGGTTTGTAAGATTAAAAAAAAAGAAAAACAGCTGACAGACACTTGCACATGTACTCTTGCATTAGAGTGCACGTCACCAACTCAACACTCAAGAGTCATACAGTCCACGAGTCATACAGCCCACGAGTCATACAGCTCACGAGTAATACAGCTCACGAGTTATACACCTTTCGAGTGCCTATCAACAGGCCCCGAAAACAATTTTAACAGAGCCCACAAGCTGGACATCAAGTATAAAATAAGCTCACGAGCCATATTGTCCATGAGGTAGCCACAAGGCAAATAAGACCTATGAGATCGACACTGTGGGTAAAAAGAAATTATAATATATAATGCATTGTTAAAAAAGCTCACAAGCTCAACAATTTCTTTGGGCGTTAAATTTACGTATTGTCGAGCTGGTGGACCGTTTTTCTAGCGTCGAGTTCATGTTCTTAATTCGAATAGTATCTATACCTCTTGGGAATTTCTACATGGTTTCTAGCTCATAGTCTGTATGACTCGTGGGCTTTATGACTTGTGAGAGTAGCATTTATTCATATTTTTTCCAATGTCTCGTTCGTGAGCTGCATGACTTGTTGGTGTCTAGCTCGTGTGAAGACACCTTCAACTGTGGCGTAATGGGAATTTCGACTACGTACGTGTACGTCTCGGTCATTCATGTTACTTTACAGAAGTCCTGAATGCTCTATAGGACTGGTGGAATAGCACAATCATGAAGATGGTTGATGGTGCTATGGTGTAGCCATTTGGTTTGATAAATTGATAATAATATGAATATCGATGTGATAATTTTATCCACGCTGGGCTGCAGACACGAATGATTTCATATCGCAAAATCATTAACTGTTTGCACTCGTGGGTAGTTGTAAGTCGCCACATCCAAGCCATGTATGTATACGTCTAATGTCCATTAACATGGAGAGACTTAGTAAATAATGTTTTAATCTGCAAAAGAGTCAATAATTCCAAAAGCTACAAACACTATAATGAAACTAGAAAGAATGCACAGTTTCCTACCTGCAGCCCTGTAAATCCCGGTTCTGACTCTCTGGGCAAGAGAGACCGGCGCCAACTTATTGATGGCAGGTGCTATACCGATAAGTGATCACACGGAGATGTGATGTGCATTACAAACTTGTCATGCAGGGTAAAGTCGCGCTACCACTTACAAAGCTCTTTAGCTTTGAAGTTCTTTGCTGCCACGGCGTTCTGAAATATTAATCCGCCCCGAGACAAGGAAAGGCGCTATAAAATTGAAATAATTACAATGGCGGTTCTCCTTCTTGCAGTCGAGACATTATGAAAACTATTAGCTATTCTCCCACCATTTTGCTTCGAAGCCTCGCTACGATAAAAGACTGCATGCATGTGTTGTAGAAAAGGATATTAATGAATGTATTTATGAGTTGAATAATTGTATAAAAGTGTTATATATCAATAGTTTTTATATAGTTGTAAATGTCGGGTTAATGTCATGTTGTTATGGTGCATATGTTATTGTAGGTTAATAGGAGTTACATGTAGTTTCATTCGTATTCTGTGATATGTCTGTGGTGTACCTGTGATGTATTTAATGTTTATTTTGTTGTGATATCCAATTATGTACAAAGAATTCTCAGAGTGAACAATAAAGTAATTAATCAAGCAATTAGTACTCTTATGTATAGCATTACAATACCATTTACTCCATAAAAGAAGAATATGAAAAGACAAAGAATGAATTATCATTCTATTCGGAGAAAAGAGAAGAAGCAATAGTTATCGAAACTATAAAGAATGGACAAAGGTTTCAGGTATGTGTTTATGTGTGTGTGTGTGTGTGTGTGTGTGTGTGTGTGTGTCTAATGTTTGTTGTTTTATATATAAGGCCCAGAGAGTAGCAGCGATATCACAGTTTGTCATCATCATAAGTTACCCATCAAAGAACACAAATCAACGCTTAAAGATGATAAAAAGTTTTGGCACCTCAAAAGCTTCCCTGAATTTCCTTGTCTTGGTTTGTGTTTCAGGTTAAAGTACGTTGTCTGTGAGAATTACTCGCCCCAAAGTGCTCTCATGTCTTAGTAATCATGCAATAATGGTTTCGTACCAGAGCCAACGCTGTACAGCGTCGATAAATATTGCACGAAACCACTGACTGCGATCAGCAGCGTGCAGCCCATTACATTGTACGCATAGCTAACTGCGACCAGCAGCCCCATACGCTAGCGTAATGGGGCTTCGCATTGTAGCATTCAGGATCATGACAGAATTAGTATCGCGGGTAAATGTCAACTTAAAATCCAAAAAATTTCTTCGATTTGAAGACTTACCAATTAAGTTGAAGTATTGAAAACAGGCTTCGAATAACGTTTGGTTCTGCCAATAGCCCCTTTCTGTTCGAATTGATGACTGAATGTGACTCGGTCGAGAGGACCTTGGGAGAGCTACTCGTACATACACTGGATACCATGGCCAGCGCATGCGCACACAAACATCTTATCCGTTCATGGATTTGAAATTTGTGCGCATGTGATGTGTTCGCATGCACTGGCTGTAATATTCAGGGTACTGTATGTAGCTCTCCTAAGGTCCTGTCGACCGAGTCACATTCAGTCATCAATTCGAACAGAAAGGGACTATAGGCAGAACCAAACGTTGCCCGAAGCCTTTTTTTTTCAATATTTCAACTTAATTGGTAAGTCTTCAAATTGAAGAATTTATGGGATTTTAAGTTGACATTTACCCTGCGATACTAAATCTGTCATGATCCTGAATGCTACAATGCGAAGCCCGGTTACGCTATGCGTATGGGACTGCTGGTCGCTATGCGTATGGGGCTGCTGGTCGCAGTTAATTGCATGATTACTAAGACATGAGAGCACTTGGGCGAGTAAGTCTCACAGTGTTAGTTATATGAACGGTACTTTAACCTGAAACACAAATTAAGACAAGGAAATTCAAGGACACTTTTGAGGTACCAAAACTTTTTATTATCTTTAACATAATTAGGTTCAGTTTCTAAGTTTGATATGTTTGAAGTTAACCTTTTCTAAGCATCTCACATCTCTACATCCCGAAGATAACAGAAATCTATGGCATCAACAGTATTCACTTACAACACCTGAGTGATCAGGAAATCATAAAAAGGGAGCCAATTTCAAACAGACATAGAGAATTTTAATTTTCAAAACTTCTACGAACTTGTCTCAACTCCCAGCTCCAGTTATTATTGTAGCAGTTTTTAAGATTTTGAAAATCTTGCATCTGATACAGTGCTCATTAGTTAAGTTAATAAAGTCTTTAAAACCATATATTTCCACTGGAAATTGATATTCAAGAGTAGGAATTTGTGTAATAGGTTTAAAGCCTATATCTCACCATGGTAAGCCGAACACGCAGCAGCTGTAGGGGGAAATCTGTTCATTCTATATTGTCTCATAAACAGTGTGATAACACATCTCGAACAACCAAACAAAAACCAAAATGTTCAAATTGTGTAGGTTCATTCAATTCTTATTTCCGATATCTAATGAAATAATACCTCATAGCGGGGATGAGATTTCATAGGGTGACATCAAATGTGTTTGATCTCGTAGTTAACTTGAATTTGTCTCATTTATGCAGCACAGATGACTGACATTGAGAAATTAAGATACGAATCTTGTAAAAAAAAGCTCTTGATAGAGAAATTGAATCTTCGAAAAAGTCAAATATATATTCATGTTTTGCCTTATCATTATTTGAAGGGTTTGTTTGCAAAAACCGATAAGTCCATTTTTGAAGATTTTGAAGTACGATTTTTGTCATAATGTACAAAATAATACCTTTTAAATGATATATTGGTCACTACATATAAAGGTATATTTTTCAAGTTATGGTCAAAAGAAGCAAAAATTTTCTTATTATTCTCTTAATTTTTCTTGACCTTTAATCGCAAATATCTCCATTTGGCAAATATGGACTTATCGGTTTTTTCAAACAAACTCTTCATTTGTTCTTTTCTTTTACAACATTGCAAAATCAACCACAATGCACGTAGTAAAAGGCTTAAGAGACCTAAGCACAAAGAATTTATGTGTAGATCGGACGACAACAAATAAATAACACTGAAACGTTGCAGAAAATATGCTTCTTAGACCATGTTTCCAAATTTCAGGGGATACAAATGAGTTTAAAGAAAAAGAAGGAATACAGAATACCCTACTTGTAACTTTGTAAATCCTGGTTCTGATTTTCAACGCAAGAAAGGTTGGCGTCACCTAAATCGTCGCGATCTAACGAAGATGTGATATGTGTTACGACAATCTACTGTATTTGGTTTGAAGTCGCCTTAACACCTCCACATGTTTTTGAGCACATTTTTGCCTGTAAACTAGATTTTGAAATATTACTCCGCCCCGATGAAAAGGAGGGGTGATATCTTATCGGCGTACCGCTATATAGAATGGAAAATCTATTTTTCCAGTCAATTCAATTCAATTCAATTCAATTCATTTATTTTCATACTTCTCGTATATGAATATTACATCAGAAATAATAATACAAGTTCTTTTACCTTGTGAACAATGTGCAAAAACAAACAATATACAAATGTACTTGGTAATAACACATAAATGGTAATGATAACTGGTCGAAATCTAAATGGGGATGAACAAAGAGAAGTATGACGGGACCTACATGAAAGCAAGCTTGTTTGATTCGAGTGCCGATTTTATCAATGAAGATTTAGCGCCTTTTGGAAGCAAGCTCTTCATATAATTATATGCAGCATGTTATTTGTTGTTTTCTACATGCACTTAAACGACATTTACTGAAATGTTCCAAGAGTTATCAACGTAAGAAAGCTGAATATTCCGATCTTTTCCACTTTCTTTTATCATTCACTCTTTTACACTTTTATTTCAACTAAGTTTTTTTTTTCTTTACCGTGTTCTGCAAAGGTAAAAACGAACATTATCTTCTATGCATCCTACGAGATTTGAGGCAGTGAGATTGGATTCCATTTTTTTTTTTTATATCTTTCTGAAAATGTAGGATGTCATAGGCCTATAAGACAAATTTCGCATTGGATAAATTTTGAACATATCGTCGGCGGTCATCCGAACCGTCATATATCCCGATTTGTGGTCAAATTTTCGATTCTTAGACTTTTCCTCAGAGTTTGGGGGCAGAAATTGTCCAGGTTTGGACTCCAGCATCTTTTTTTAGCAAACTTCGTCAAAAAGGAAAATGCTGCAGCACGAGATCAGTAACTGGTAATTATCTCTCTCGTTCTTCCAACTTCTTTTTTTTTTTGTGAAGGGGGGGGGGGGGGGGTGCATGGGTCATCAAAAAATGAAGAAAAAAGAAATACCTGACACACTTTATTTGTTTTTCATGGTCATTTTGCGAAGAATTCAGCAGCTAAACAATCAGCTTGAATAGAGAAGAAAAAGTGAGAGTCTTGTTTAGATAATGAAGTATGGAGATGTTGCCATTTTGTCATCTGTATGCGCTGTTATTTTCGCGAGGGTTTAATTTTCGCGAATTTCGCGAATCACAGTTGCACCGCGAATCTAACAACACGCGAATATGTCGCCGTACACTTTACTAATAGTGCACTTACGATAGCCTCGGTGTCACATCGCTAAAACAACATCTCGCGATAATGTCTGTGACCCCCTCATTCGCGAAAATAGCTGTAGGCGAAAATAACAGCTTATACAGGTATTACATTCGAGTGTCTGAATTTCAAGGCATATACAATGTAGTCTGCTGAGTGATATTTACCGCCACTGATACTGCGTAAAATTAGGCAGATATTAAACAAAACGAAATACCTATTTGTGAGACAGGAGATTCTAACTTCTGTAAGAAACAAGCAAAGAAACACACTCACGGCGTTATTAATTGGGCTATATAGGCAATATCATTCAATGGTCCAAATAGTTTTCATCCATATATTAGTCATTTTTGCCACCTGACCCGAAGGGGATCACTCACACACAGATTTGGAAACTACATGGATAAAGACCAATCGATTTCTATTTAGTTTTTTCAGTCGTTTTATTTTTTCTTTCACATGACTTCATTAGAAATTCTACATGATCTTGAGTGTACATTCGTAGATTGGAAGATGAATATAAGTTGTAATGAACGATCTTGAATAATGTTTGCAAAGTTTTGAACCAAGCACACTGCACTATGTTCCATGAGAAAAAAAAAAATATAAGGGGTTCACTAGAAGTCAGTGCTTGCATATGTATATGATGTGATATGATAATTGCGAAATGAGGACTCCCTTTCCATTTGATCATGGAACTTCTATTGTGATACCTTGGACAAAACAGGATATCCATCCAAAGAGTTAGACTTTCTTGATTCCAAAGCAAGAGAACGAAATTATTTAAAACAGACCAGGCTCTACAGGAATAATAGTCAGGACAGAAAAGATATCACAAACACATATACAAGAACAAGAACAGGGCTGCATGACATGCTTGTGCTATGTAAATTTAAATATACTGGAATGATATTGTGAATAGTGATAGTGATAACTTCATAGACATCTGAATGTACAGTGCTGGTTGAGGTGAGGATTTAGCTTTTAACGTTTTGCGAGATATTCAGAAACCACTCTATGAGATGTCAAAGAGAATGTAATTCTACGTGGTATCAAAAGTTTGTTTAATGAAAATCAGTTTTGAAATGGCTGAGATATCTAAAAACAGGGTGAAAAAAAGAGATCCTAATAAAGTCGTTGCCTTTCGCCTTTTATTATTATCACTTTTTAGGATATCTCAGCCATATGAAAACCAATTTTCATCAATAATAAACGTTGAATCATTTTTAGAATTACATGCTATTTCATATTTCATAAGAGGTTCCTCATTATCTCACGTAGGAATGTTATATCCCTGAATCCTCACCTCAACCCGTATACTGTACAGTCCCTTTAAACGGCAATACCACAGATTACCTCTGACATAAGACGTTGTCACTATACTCTTTTTTTTTCAGAGAAATGACCCTTCTTGACCTTTCTTAATTAAGTAAAGATGAATATTGTTCAACAAGTAGATTTCCTGGTTGTGTATACCGATCTGTTATGTACGCTTTCATTGGCCCCGTTGGGTCACCAAAATTCCGTGAGAGTGACATATCCTACAGTGTATTCCTGTGATTTTCTTATCCAGAACAGAGGAGAGGAAATGGCAGGCCACCAAAATTATTAAAGTATTTTGCATTGTTTTTTTTTTCATCATCCACAAAAGGGGTTTAAAAGGATCAAAAAACTATATCTCGCGGTTCAGTGCGTCATAACTGCATACATGCCCGCTAGCGCCTGCGCGATCAGGGATGCAACTTAATCTTCATGGACGAATTCAGTTTATTTTCCCTTTTTATGCCTCCGCCACGAAGTGGTGCCGCAGGCATTATGTCTTCGGGTTGTCCGTCCGTCCGTCCTTCCGTCCGTCCGTCCGTCAGTCTGTCCTTCCATCCGTAATCAATTTTGTGGACAGCGTAACTAAAAAACCGTTTGAGGTATGCTAGAGACTTGGCATGTACATGTATGAATGGGCGAAGTTGTGCCCATCAACTTTTAGGTGCACATGCTCAAGGTCAAAGATCAAAAGGTCAAGGTCAAATGCTCAAAATTTCACTATTTCCCCCATATCCATGCAATGCCTGAAGGTATTTTCTTGAAACTTAGTGTATATAATGATGTACTACCAAAAACAGATCCTCCAGAGAGAGTTTCGGGTCATGAGGTCAAAGGTCAAGGGTCAAAGGTCAAGTCAAAATGTTGAAATTTCATGTTTTTTCTCCATATCTCGCAAATGGCTCAAGGTATCTTCGTGGAAATTTGATTATGTGCATGTACTGACTGATGGTGATTATGTAGGTAATTTTGGGTTCATGGGTCAAAGGTCATAGGTCAAAGGTCAAGGGCAATTCCTCAAAATGTTTCTCATACAATGTATCTATGCAATGCCTGCAGGATTTTTCGTGAAACTTGATATATACATGTGTTACCCAATAGATATTCTGTGGGAAGTTTCTTACCAAAAGGTCAAAGGTCAAGTGAAAGTGCTAACTTTCACTTCTTCCTCCATATCTCGAAAGTAACTCGAGGTATCATCATTAAACTTATTACCTATTTATGCATGTTTTACCTAACAGTGATTCTCTTTAGAACATGAAGGTCAAGGGTCAAAGGCCAGATTTATATTCTAATATTTTACCATTTAATACTGAAATTACACTTTTCTCCATACCTTTAAAATTACTCAGTGCATGAACTTATAAGAGGGTTGAAAGTCAAGTAAAAATCCTCAAATCCCCCAAATACCTGCACTCTGTCAATTTAGTCGTTCATCCACTTAAACCTAGTTCAAGGAAAGTGAACATTCAGCACATTTGTGACAAACCTGTCATTGTAATATTTTGCCAATTATGTGATACTGTCATCACACATTGCCAAGACATTGTACTGTAGACCTATCAGGAGAACCATGCATTTATGGCGGAGGCATACCAGTCGCCGTAGCGACATTTCTAGTTCTAATCTAATTACTGTCTGATCAAATGTATTTGGAAGATCGCAACTGCTGACCTGCATTTTTAATAAACATGTCGGGGAAAGGAACCAGTTGGATCCAACCTGTGAATCACTTCTCTCCGGGAGGCGGCACTATCTTCCGTTATCCCTGGTTGTCGGCAGTGCCAAGTCGAATTACTGGTATAAACCTTTTATTTCATGAAACAATAAAATAACTTTACAAGTGCATTTGTTGAGAAACAAGCCGTGTCAACCAAAACGGTGAGGCAACGACAATTTCAATAATGCAATAATTGCTACTCCTCACCACTTACAACAATACCATGAATTTTTCTGAGAATTATACCCTCTTTGATATTTTATTACGTGGTTTTTAATTACCTCTCAAAAATGTAAAATCTGAAAAACCCCTCCCCCGGATCGCAGCCAAAGCAATGCTACTCCTTATATATGAATTAACTTTCAGATCTTTTTTTTCTCCAATCTGTTGCATACTTTCTAAATTTTAACAAGGTACCACTTGCACACTCTGTCACTACTTACCTCAATGTTTATTAATTTGGTGATGCTTATTCATGTTTTCATGACGGGTAGAGTTTTACTCGTTCCCAATTAATATATGGTCTAAGGCCCCATTCCCTATTGCACTACATTATTTTTATGTTGCGGATAAACAGATTTTCAATATCTAGCGGGTTTCTTTTGCGACCACAATGCAGAATATCCTTGTTTAAACACATCTATCTTAACTTCGATTTAACTATATGTATCAATGTTGGCTTATTTTGTACATCTTCTGCTAGGGAAAACATTG
The DNA here is from genome assembly GCF_040938485.1 of Diadema antillarum. Classification (NCBI taxonomy): domain Eukaryota; kingdom Metazoa; phylum Echinodermata; class Echinoidea; order Diadematoida; family Diadematidae; genus Diadema; species Diadema antillarum. The sequence continues at coordinate 3,975,765 of NW_027270903.1, forward strand.
ATTACATGACTATTTTAAATACACGTACATGACTTAATTGATCACTTACATTTTTTGCCAAAACTCTAGGATTCATTATAGATAGTGCCATCTGGGAAGATGTTACAAATTATACTTGCTGATTCCTCTATTATTCTTTTTCTTCCGTTAATTGCAGATTCATGCTTGAAGATTACTCATCATGTCTGTACTGATCCTTGTGGGATAAAGAATTACGAGTGTACAGAAAAATGTTGACAATCCGTAAAATTATTTACATTGTGGTTAGAAGATGTTGCTGAAAGATCAATGTTAAGATTACACAGAACACATTATTTACTCCTAAAGATACTGCACTGACATTTTGCTTTACAAAGCACAGAGAAATTCATTCACCTATTTCATGTTAAACAACAATATATCATTCAAAAAGGTAATGAAAATGAATATTGAGGCCGATTTGAATGGCTAGATCTTGGTATTTTCTCGTTTGTGTCTCTTACTGACTATATTAAGTTTATTGTGGTAGAACTAGCGCAGGGAAAATGTGGGAAAAGGTATATCTGTATCTCAAAGTAATAAAACAAATAATACCTTGAAATGAAGAGTCGACCCAAGAGCAGGGGCAGAGCATCGGTAAATATAGTGCATTAGAACTAAATAAATGACTAAACAATAAATAAACAAATGAATAAAATCGTAAATAAACAAATAAATAAAACTGTGAATAAATAAATAAACAAACAGATCAATTCATTAATAAACAAATACATAAATAAATAAATCTCAGACGTCAGACATTAACGGCGGTGTAAACTTTTCATGTCCACGGCCTAAATTCACAGACGTAGCTGAATTCATTGTGGCAGTAAGTGTCCCTCAATGAGTATTTTTTAAGAAAGATGCAATCTTGCTCCTGTGCAGTGTCTGGGTTCGGCTGACCCGGCCCCCACAGGCTGCTAGAGATGGTTAAGGTCTCACCGGTTCCTGTCCATTCATAATCTCCTTCAGAGGAGGTGTCACTCAGCCCCGTCCACACTTTGTCTGTAAGCGGTACTCCATAAAAGGAGAGGAGAATGTCCTCTTGGATGGTGATCAGCTCGCCCGGCGTTTCTATGGCGACCAGATACCCTCCAAGTTGATCGCATCTATCCCGCGCCAGTTGCCAGGTCTGGTGGTCTTGTGCGCTGAAGAGATAGCAGGAACCCGCAGACGAGACTGAGCCAGGGTAAACCGCGTCACACTCTGAACAGAAAAAAAGAAGACAGATATTGAGTTTGAGATAGAGATGAGATAGGAGCGGTGGGGGGGGGGGAGGGGGAGGGTAGAGAAATGCGCTCACGCAATCACACCTATGTTAAACGCTAAATACATGTATACGTACATTGTACACATTTACACCAAATATTTTGTGTTAAGTTTTGGAATGCCTGTAGGAGGTAAGTTCATGTGTACTCTGAGACTATAGAGTAATGGCCAATTCTGATGAGAGGGTACTCGAAGGACCACAAGTGATGATCCGCAGGGAGAGTCTTTACCAGTGCAAGTGAGGATCCACCTGTTTATATAAAACAAAATGATAAACGTGTAGATTTACCTAATATGCAAAAAAAAAAAATGGATCGTTGAATCATTAAAAGCGAATAGGGTTTTTACGAAATGTTTATTGCAATGATGTAAAAATTTTGACATCAATAGTATAATCTGTTGGTGACCCCGAGCACTCAAAGTATGTGAAACGGGTTAACCTATCGTCAGCTGTTACATATATATATATATATATATATATATATATATATATGTGTGTGTGTGTGTGTGTGTGTGTAAACGTGTATATTTTCTGAAAAATGCAATTCTTCTACATTATTCTTGGTATAATTAAAACGAATGGAAAAACCTCTTAAAGCATTTATTTTTAGTAGAATAGTGCACGTAATAAAGCATGTCGTATAGGCCCTTCTTCATTCTTTTAAAAAGCTCTTTACACATTCTTCACTTTCAATTCTTATAACTTCTGAAAGGATAATTCTATTGCTTGAAAGTTGACGAACGTCTTGGATAGAATATCGTAATGGAGCAGACCCTTTTTCAGAAGAATCCCCTAATTGTTTTTTGCTAAGGATTTTTACATCTTGTTTTAGTCCCATTCTTTGTATGCAGGGCAGCTTGATATAAATTACTCACTGAACAGACGCATATTTCAATGCCTCTTTTCTCTTTACACACTTTCGAAAGTGCAAGCTCTCTTCCAAGTATTAAGATAGATAAGGATAGTCAGTTTGAAGTTAAACATCATTCTGTAGCTTGGAATCTGCTCTTCCATAAGCTCCCCTTAACTGGAGATCCATGTCTGGCGACTTTTGTTGGGTTTGTGATGCAGGGTCACATATTTTTATGTCCTTTACTATTATTTTAGCTGTAACAAAATTCGGCAATAATATTGAAATTGAACTGCTGGTCCCGAGGACGTCGATATGACGGGAATTCCCTATACGCACATACCCATTTCACATCTCTTTCCAACAAATGATCCATGGCACTCGCAAGTGAAGTCGTCCATAGTTTCCGTACAGGTCCCTCCATTCTGACAGGGGTTGGGCTCGCAGTCTAGTGCGTGCAATCATCAGAGATGAAAAAAAAAATGTAGTTATTCGATTTATACGTCAAAAATTCTCCTTCTACCTTTTTAAACTCTACAGTTTTGTTAGGGTGTCCTTCCTTGTTCATTTACTTTAGTCCTGTGGCTGATGGGTGAGTATCGTCTTTTTTTTTTCTGGTTTTGTAGACACAAAGAGACGCTTATAAGAACAAAATGATACCTATACTAAAAGGTATAAAATATTTCCTACTACACACAGAAAAATAAATTAAAACAAAACAGAGATACACTAATTGCTAATGACAAAAGCAACATCAATTCATTGAAATTGTTGTGTGTGTGTGTGTGTTTGGGGGGACAATTTTGATTTGAAGGAAGAAATCGGTAGCGGGCATTTTTTTGAATAATATCACTATGTCTGTTGATAACATGTTGTGATCTTTAATTATACTTTATTATTTTCAGACGTGAAAGAATATATATAGAGTATGAATATATACATGTACATCGGCCTCCTACCAGGGTGTCCACAGTACAGATTAGTCTTCTCTCTCGCTTCTTCCGGTATCATGACGTCATAATGAGGATGGTCACGTGGTATGAACTTAGGTTTTGATTGGACGTAATTGCCCGTCTTCTCGGAGAGAATGACGGGACAAAGGGATGTCATGTTCAAGGGCGCATTGAGGCATGTGTCTTCAGCAGCCGAGACGGTCTCCACGTAGTGAACTAAATTGAGGGAAACAAGCGGAATATTTAATGTTAACATAACCGCATCAATGAGTTGCTCACGACTTTTGAAACTACCCAAAATTTCATAAATGCAGACACGCCAAATTCCTATGTCTCACTGTTTGAATGATATCATCGTGTTTGGTTGTAGTAATTGTTTTTTTTTACAAGCACGAAATGTATAATTGGGATTCGTTATATTGATTCTTCCATTAATTATTCTATGAACTATGAAATCGTCAGTATGCTGATGATGTTATCATAAACATAACGTTCGACACGATGCATTAGATCAAGAATTATGATAAGTTTATGTCTTCTGCAAAACATTGCTGTTATATTCCGTGTTTTCTTTTTTTTCTTTTGGTAATAATGCAATGAATATACTCACGTCTTTGATATGCAAGGATACACACTAGGACTTCAAAATGACGTCGTTTGAAAGCTCGCATCTCGTCTTTACTGAAGAACTCTGACAAACAGGAGAGAATAGAACTTGCTAGAGAATGATGGCTATCTGGCTACAACAATAGAATACAAACAAACTAACAAACAAATAAAAACAAACAAACAAAACGAAAAAAAAACAGAAGTAACACAAATTCACCTCATTGACTGCATGCATATATCAAAACGGATCACGCTAACAATCACGCTAACAAATCCATCCATCGACATTCTTACACCCAATAATAATAATAACAATGATTATAATAGTGATAATAATGATAATATTATTAATATAAGCAATAGGAATGATAATGATAATAATAATGATAATGATAATGATAATGTCACGACAGTGAATGTTATCTGAAACTTGCAAAGCTTAAAAGAAGTCATGAACTAGAGTAAAATTATCGGTTTATATACGTTTGAATACAGTATCTTTGTCGCCTGACTTAAGTACTATTATAGTAACTACTCTAATAGACAACTACTATAGACAACTACTCTTGTCTCTATTCGGTCAATGCATATCAATCCATAATGTACCAGGGCTTTGATCGGCAAACTAGTATACTGAAAGAGGCATTCCATGTGTATTCGGACAACAGAGAAGGTTTGGTATACTCAGATCTGGTGTACATCAGGAAATATTACGTGCAATTGTTAGGGTTTGACACTCAGAAAAAAAAAGTGAACACTTTTCAATTTAATATTTCTCATAGATTGTTTGGCTAATATTAATCCCTTATACAGCATGTTAAGAGTAATCTATCTGGCGATCAATCCAATAAATTAAAAAGGAAACCCTACGCATAAGTTAACACTTTCATTTCTTTTTCCTCTCTTTCAATACACAAAAAGTAAAAATTTCAAAAATTGAGAAGTTGTTATTCATGCATATGTGCTCTTCCATATAACGATCAGACAATGACAACAAAAGGCAAATTCATCACAAACAAAAATGTATTTTTTCCCAAGACATCAACCTGAATATCAACCTATAATCTCTGTAATGTGTCTGTAACCCTTAAAAGACAAAGAAAGGCAAAATAACAATTAATGGAAGAAAACGAAGAATTCCATGGCAAATCAATATTCAAAAGACATGAGAAGAAGGACTGGTAACAAAGTCGGTAAAAAAATTTGAGATGTTATAAAGAAAGGAAAGACAATTTGAAATAATATTTGTTTCTTGAATTTGCCTCACGGGTTCTAAAATTCCTTAATCTAAAAAATGAAATTGAAAAATTCTGTCCATTTTATCACCTTAACGGCGTATTTCCTATGTCATTTAAGGTTTGAGTTGATCGAAAATTCCTATGTTCCATTTTCAGTTTCCCCGCTATGTTTATGTTTGAGAATATAGAGAGAAACAAGGAAATGACAACTTATTTTTGCTTGTCCATTCATGCTTCTCATTGCGTTACATTGCTCCTTTTTATCATTGCTATCATGAAGGCAGTTGCAAATGAATGTCAAGGTATCAATTTCCGCAATGTTTACTTTTTTTGCCTTGGGGAAGAAAAAAAAACCCAAACGGAATATGTTTACTCATGCGTAAATCATCCCTTTGTATAAATCTACTAGGTTGATAGCCAATCAAAATGCCTTTAATATGGTATCAATTATGACACAGTGATTTTTATTAAAATCGTCTATGAAAAAAATATGAACTGGAAAATGTGTGTACCTCTGTTTTTGCTCTATTATGATACGGTTTATAAACAGGCATGTCACCTAGTATTTGGGAGTTTGATCGTGGCTTATGTTCAGGTAAGTAAAACCCTGTGTATAGGCCATTATCTGGGGTTGTGTTTATATAAGCAGACATTCATTTCGCATGTTTGGTATGATTATTGTTATACAGTACCCGGTGTCGCGTTAATTGGACTGCTCATAATAACCAAATGCCCCTTCTTCGTTTCTTCCCACCCCCCCCCCCCAATTTTCTTCAACGTTATTATTGTTAATTCATCATTGTTCCTATCAGCAAGAGAAAAAAAAAAATCTCCCAACACAACATTTCAGCAAAACAGCTAGGTCTTACAGTGTTTATCGTAGATAAACTTCCCTTCCTCATCCTTGATTCAGGCCAATTCGACGCGAGGCGACGCGATCCCCCGTCCCCCACCCGAACGATACAAGTGAATCGATCCCTTGATATAATTTACAAACATTTGATATATAATGATTCGAGTATATGGAATGACGTATGCGTAAATTTTCAGGTATTTACTATGTATTTTGACATTTGTACAGGAAAACAGCAATTACAAGGATTACACGTGAGTATTCGTTATATCACTGACACAAAATGGTTGTCGACGTTAATCTAAAACTCCACTTCGCCTTTTTTTTTTTTCCCTGCTCTAGCTGAGTAGCAAGCTAGCTTGTTAGTCATGGGTTATTACACTTCAGGCAACGTTTAGTTTTTTTTTGTTTTTTGTTTTTTGTTTTTTGAAATTCAAAGGCAGAGGCTGTATGCAACTGCTACGCGTGATGGAATGTTGAGATGAGCTCGCGTCTTTGTTATCTCAAGCAATCGGTTGATGGCATGGTACTCTTAATGCAATGACTTTGCTGCAACGCACATCACCATTTTTATCCCTTCACTTTAGGCAAACACTTCTACAACCTGTCAGCTACACTACAATATACTCACACAGTCGAGAGCGCGAACACCCAAAGAACTTAAAACTCAAGTCCGTCTCAATGTTTTAAAAGCTTTATACTTTTTATTTATAGTGAACTGATAATCATATGTTTTATCACATACGCAAAAAAGAAGATAATAATGATAATTCAGAACATGCAATTTTAAAGGGATCGTACAGTTCTGGTTGAGACCTAATTTCCGGTTTCTACCATTTTCAGGTGGGATAATGAGAAATCTCATATAAAATATAAAAGAGCATGCAATTTTATGAGGAATTCAATGTTTATTTGTTGAAAATTGGTTTTGAAATGGCTGAGATATCAAAAAAGAGCGATTCCAATAAAGTGTAGGACCCACACTTTGTAACGATCACTTTGTTTTTCTTTGTTTTTGAATGTTTCAGTTATTCCAAACCCGATTTTCATCAAATAAACTTTGAATTCCTCTTAAAATGGTATGCTCTGTACTATATCATAAGTGTTTTCTTGGTATCTTGCAAAAATTTAAAAGCTCAATTTTCATCTCAACCAAAACTGTACTATCCCTTTAAAGGAGACCTCCGGATGACTTTCAGATTGTTACATTTGAACAACTATAAATTAGTTATACTGAGGACAGAGTTTCAGAATTTATGATAATTGGGATGAAGAATAAGAATACTTTCAAAATTTCGAACAAATTGCAATGAAAAAGGATGATGACATGGCAGAGTCACCATAAGAATACATGAGTTGGGGCTCAAGGAAGCAGAACAAAAGAAGAAGGCATGCATAGACTAGACACAGGTGAACTCGCCAGCAAGCAGTATTGTAATGGAATTACACTGCTACATTTCTGAAATATGTGAGCCTCCTATGTCATCATCCTTGTTCAGTGTGATTTGTTTAACATTTTTCAAAGTATTGTTTCTCTGCTCAAGAACCACAATAAATTCCACAAATCTATACTTGGAGTTGTCGATTTATGTACTACATGATGTGAAATTATGAAAATCGTCTGTAATGCCCCTTTAACGGAATGGCAAGTAATCAGACTACGATCTCTAAGTTTTAAATTTTCTGCTTCAGGTCAGGGACGATTAAATGAGATAACAGCACCAATGTAAGTCCCCCCCCCCCAAAAAAAAAAAAACAAAACAAAACAAAACAAAACAAAACAAAACAAAACAAAACAAAACAAAACAAAAACAAGACAAAACATACACACACACAACAAACAAACAAACAATCAATCAATCAATCAAGCAAACAAACAAACACAAAAACAAATAAATAAATATCGCATTTTTCATAACTTGACAACAAGCAGACGACATCACAATCTTGTTAGTCTTGCAATCTAATGTAATTACTAGAATGATTTCAAAATATATATATATATTTTTTTTTATTGAACCAATAAACAGATCAGTTATATTTTCTATATATAGTTACAAATCGACGTGGAAAATGACCATCATACATTTACAAACACAACATAATCCTGACATCAAGGTAAAATAGAATTGCTTATAGACTGGGCACGAGAAGAAAAAAAAAACAGCAATACGAAATAGTCTTTAAGGAGTTTCTATGGTGAATGTTATGAAATGAATTTGCATGATGAAGATTTTTTATTTGAAATTAATGTTCAAGCGCTTTGAGAAAGAAACGCTATTGTGGACAAAGTCCTGTACATTCGTGTCCAGGGACTTGGGAAGGTAGGCAAGAAGCGGAAATAGTTTATACAGAGCGGAAGAAATGAGGGGGAGGCTTAGATATATTGTGTCTAAAAACGAAATACACTCGCATGTTGATATGATAAATTACCTTACATGGAGTACGAAGCCAATCTAACAGGCCAGAATACCTTTACCAAGTCAAGATCACAAATCTAACGTAACCGGTCAGTCGATATACAGTAGTCAAGAGAGTACTTCATAAAATGCACTATAACCCACACCAAGTGGGGAAACCTGAATGATGCTAGATTGTTACATAATATATTATGATATTATATTATGTAACAATCTGAGGTGTATATATATATATATATATATATGTGTGTGTGTGTGTGTGTGTGTGTGTGTGTGTGTATGTCGTGTAGGAATGATGATCTAATAAGGTGTACATAGAGGGTTAACACGTTTTGAATGGAAATTATCGAAAGCATTAACATTTCTTGTTTATCAATAGTGCCTATTTACAACCAGCATTGTGCGACGACAAAACTAAGCAGACTATACAGTATACAGAAGAAGACACTCTTTGTAGGGATCATTCCATATCCGTCGTATTACCTCTTTTCTTACACTAGTCGGTATAAATCAACACAACCTTGATTTACCTCATGGAATATACACCAAACTCAAATTTGCAACTGATTGACGAATTGCCCTACATCGACGGAGAAATTCAAATATCTTGTCTACTTCTTAACTGCGGAAAAAGTATTTAAAAGAAAGAACATGAATTCTCTCACTGTGCTTCTTGAAATCGTATGTCCTTTGGCTTCACCAGTCAAAGATAGTTTCCTTCAGTTCAAACAGCAAGGCACCAGTCCTTCATCGTGTTTCGCAAGATGTAGTCCGCGGCGCTCAGTGGTCCTCAGCGGGAATAGGCCTAATACTCATCTCATTACCAGTACTTACTCATTGCCCGGAGGTGCGTGCGCGCATCATCTATTCTGGAGTGTGTTACGGTTGACTGGTAACCGTCCGCCCTCAAAGTTCTATGGAAAGGGCCAAGGCCAAAATTATTACAATAATAATATAATGAGTATCCTTACACAACTATTTATGAAAAAATAATAACAACAACAAAAATCATTCTGACACTGCCCTAATGATGATAATAACGATAGTGGCATTATAGTTTAATTGAAATTATAAGTTACCTAAGAGAGCATTAATGGTATGTGTACTTATATCGACATAAAGTTTACAGAATTGACGAAGTTAGAATCCTGTCGGATGGTGACGTTTAATCTGACGGCATGATCAGCTGAGGCGTCCCGATATCATCATCGATCTTAGAAAAGGATCGAGGGAATGTGCACGATCGTCAATGGCGCTGTACCGAGGACAGACTACCAGGTACCAGAGTACCAGCTTAACAAAGTACCAGAGGTTGATTTTGTTTGAACATAGATAATGAAATCCTTTCTTTCGGTTTGGCTTCCCATGCTTTGTTATTTGATAAATGTCTATATTACATTATGTCTTTACTATAATGGTGTCTTTACTGCTGTATAATCATATTTATAGAAAGGGTATAATAGAAGTTACTCGCGATGCTTGTAACCTTTATCTTGGAGGGAAAAAAAGTAAGTATTGCATTGCCTTTGCATTTTTGATGTGATTATTTCATTGAGTGTGTATTTCATTTGGAAAGAAGCAAAGTGGGAAAAACTTAGTGATGTCCAGTAGATGCCTATGAATATTTTTTTTCTATGTTTCTGTTATTTCTGCGTTTTGTTGTTTTGCGGAACCGCGAATAATCTATGTCTTCTCCTTTGGTCATATTTTTCTGGGATACGCGGCCAAATTTATAGTGTCTGTGCCACAATATTGCTACATTACAATTATAATTTATTTGCATACAGCCTTAAAATTGATCGTTTGCTTAGTTATTATCAGCATCCTTGATATATCAATGACCAAAGTAAAATGGTTCACAGATGAATTTAACACACAGATACATCTTATTGGTTTATTGGTGTATGGCTGTTGTTTTCTTTGCAGTGTTCCACGTGCTACTACAAGCTTTAGCTTTACAGTGGAATACTCTTTTCAATCGTTATGATTACCTCTTTTTATCATGGCAAAGTGTGGCGTTGTTCCTTTTTCGTTGTTTTTACCATACCATTCATGCAAATATTTTATATTCGTAGCGTTCAACGAACTGTTCTTCCAATGACACACATGTACCGCTTCGTATGATGTATTTTTTTTTTTACTGGGGACAAGTAAACGATTGAATCGAAATTGAAATCGAAATATACCGTAGATTCAAATCAGCTTATTTCACAGCAGAGTATAGAAGCTAGCGCTAAGAGGGCTTACTCCCGCGATTTCGCGTAGTACGCTCATGGGCGAAAAACGGGCGCCATTATAGGTAATGGACCGATAGAGGGAGTATATTACATGATCATAGCAGTGTCGTGTTAGTAGTAGTGATTTCTGTCTCCCTTTCATTTTTCCCCTTTTTAGGGGGTATACATTGGAAGAGATGTACTTAGGACCTCGTTTTGTCATACAGAAGTATCATTCCTGTCTAATCATGAAATGCAATTGAAGAATGTCCGATATTTTCCAAAATGCAGTCCCACAAAGTTTGAGCTAAAGTAGCCCGAGAGAGAAAGAGATAGACGGCGTTTGTTAGCTCAAATACAAACTTTGAGGGACTACAGATTGAAAAGTAAATGTCATTACATCAATCTTTTTTTAACATATCTACAGAAAATATACTTCTGGTTATATTTCGAGGTCTGAAACACAAATTTACCGCTGTTTGCTTCCTTAAATGAAGAAAAATTAAGGAAGGCACAGTTCGCTCCATATACGTGTTAAGAAGCTCGCGTTATTATTACTAAAATGGCCGTCATTGGGCTACATTGGGCTCCATGTGGGGCTCCATGGCGTATACTGCTCCCGTTTGCGTGCGAAATCGCGAGAGTACGCCCTCTTAATAGCGCCAGCTTCTATACTCTTTGTTTCACAGTCCTCTTATGACTGGAGATATATCGGTTGCATCATTATCGGTAATATCGATAACATCACTCACTTTATCACGTCTGTCAGCGCGACGTTGCTGGTTGCAAATCGCCTGCGTACACCCAATCCGGAAGCTGGCTAGGCGCGAATTAGACGTTTCCGCAAAGTTGCCCTTCGTCACACCGGCGCACCGGTGTAAAGTTAACATCAACGCAGGGGGTATTGTTCTTCATTCTCATGATTGTGTTGTAGTGGGTATACGCCATTTAATGACTAACAAGATTACTGCTGTATAGACGTATAGGCCCTAACAGAAGATGAAGATACCGTTGAATCAAGTTTTACTGGAGATTTGGAAACAGGTATGCATATAAACAAGCCATGCATCATAGCAAAAATAGGCGGAATTATAGGTGACTGTTCTACTATTATGTTATGATTATCCCATAAACAATGAAATAACACTGCAAAAACATCGGTGTTAGATTTAACATCATGGATGTTAAATGTACACCGATCAAGTGCCAATAGAGGACCACCCCCACAGGTGTATAAAAAGTACTTTGCGATAGTGTTGAAAAGTGTTCACCTAGCACTTCGTGGTGTTAATTTGACACTGTAACTGGTGATATTTTGACACCGCGCTGGTGTCAATTCAGCAATGACGCCGCATGGTGTTGATTTGATATTGCTGGTGTTAATTTTAATGGTATACATGGTATAACACCCGTCCAGCTTCAATAGGAGACCACACCAACTGGTGTTACTGTGGTGTAAATGTGGTTATACTTTTTTTCCCAAAAAATCAAGTACTTTATCGGAAAATTCTTGATCGTCTTTTTGAATTTCAAAATCAGCAAGAAGAACAGTAAGTAAGAAACTATTCAAAAAAAAAAATATATTTTAAAATGACGCCCGGAGGTGTTAATCTAATACCATAAATGAACACCAGAAATCTAACACCAGCTCGGTGTTTCATACTGGGCTTTTTGCAGTAAACTTCAGGAGACAAGGGAATACAGAATAGTTATTGTAAAGTAACGTTCTCTCCTACTTCTTGGAAAGAAGAGAAGACGGTGAGAAAGAGAACTGAACGAAAACAAGAGGAATGAGGTTCGTATCAGAATATTGAAAAAGGAAAAGGAGACAAGGTGGAAGAGGAGGATAGTACAGTGCACTCTCGTAACAAACACGGTCATAACGAAATTCCGGTTACAACGGAGTAAAAATTCAAGTCGCAAATTATCCACTCTACTTTTTCATTTTTTATTTCATTTTTTTTTTTTTTTTGTCGGTTAAATTTCGACATAACGAAGGAAAACTGCCGGTCCTGAGGACTTCGTTATAACGGGTCAGCTATAGTCTACTGTAAGACAAACACAAAAAAGAAAGAAAAAAAAAAACCCACCAACAAAAAAACAACAACCAAAAACAACAGCAACAGCAACAACAACAAAAGTCTAGTGAACGGAATGAGAAGAGAATCTTATTTTTTATGAATGTCCATAAGATTACGTTGGAATTAATTTTGTATAAAAAATGCCTTGTTTTGTAATGACTACTGACAAATGTTTTTCTTTGCTATCTATGTATCATTCCTTCAAACGCATGTCGAATTCATACTTCTTGTACATTCTGTTGAAAGAAGTGAACATAAAGCCTTTGAATTGAATTGAATTGAATTGAATTACCGTTAGATACGACGGGAAACTTACTATAATCATCATAATGTATTATTGGTCTAAACAACATCAAATATCTTAAATTTCCAATACAAGCTATTGCTGAGATATCCGAAAACAAGGTTAAACAAAGCAATCCTTATAAGAGGTGGGTCCAACCTTTTATTAGGAATGCTCTTCTTTGGTTATCTCAGCCATTTTAAAACCGTTTTTCATCAAACAAACGTTGAATCCCATTTGAAATTACATGCTCTTTCATATAAATCAGAGGTTTCTAATTATCTCACCAAAAATATGAGAAACCTGAAGATTGGTCTCAACCAAAACTGTACGCTCCCTGTAACTGCATGGGCTTTGTGTTGAAATACCGGTACGCAAATAACCACTAGTACCATTAAAGGGACTGTACAGTACTGGTTGAGGTGGGGATTCATGTTTTGAACATTCCTAAGTGAGATACATTTGTAATGAGAAACCTCTTATGAAATATGAAAGAGCATGTAATTTCAAGAAGGATTCAATGTTTATTTGATGAAAATTGGTTTTCAAATGGCTGAGATATCCAAAAAAGTGATAATAATAAAAGGCGATAGGCCACGCCTTTTATTAGGATCTCTTTGTTTCACCTTGTTTTTGGATATCTCAGCCATTTCAAAACCGATTTTTATCAAATAAACTTATGATACCCTTTAGAATTGCATGCTCTTTGACATCTCATAGAGTGGTTTCTGAATATCTCGCAAAACGTTTTTTAACCTAAATCCTCACCTCAACCAGAACTGTACACACCCTTTAAAACTATATCATCACATATGAGGGAAACATGAAAAAGATTGATGATAGCGTTAATAACCTTCCCAGCGATTTGAATCGTGAACACTCAACGATGATAAGCATGAATAATATACGCAATGCTTTACATGATTAGCCCGATATTGACAATAAGAAGGTTGATGATTATGTTGAAAATTAGACAATAGAGGTCGCTTCCCACACATTATCAGAGCCGTAAGAGTGCAGCTCTTGAGCAATCATCCTGAACAGCGGTTGCTATAGGAAACGTCTCTTTCTGTCCGTGATGCGGATAGGAAATGGAGGATGCGGATTGTGAATGCGGGCCAGGATGTTGCTTCTCATGCTCTCATCAACCTACAAATAACTGAACAGTAACTAAACGATTTGTAAGAGGAAATGAATACATACACGGAATACAATATTTATGACAAAAAACGTGGGGAAAGACAATGGACACGTGTGTGCTTATGATTGTGTGAAGAAGGGGTAGTGGGGATCGGGAGGGGGGTAATTTCGTGCTGGGCTTTTGTCAGGCAGCGGTATGGTAGTCAGCAAGTTGCTGAGCGTGTGGCTACTGTACAGGGCTGACACTGATTGACTCCGCACATTATTCCCTGTACGCGCAAACACGCTGTTGGCTGTTTGGTGCACATTTACCAGTGTTGATACGGTGGGTGGCAAAACGATGCGCGGATTGGACCAAAGACCAATGACAATACAGGATTAAAACAAATCGTCTTGGAAGTTTCTCATCTTGCTTGCTTCTGCCTCATGTGCCGATGACACTACTAAGGTGAGTTAAGTGCCTCTGATATTTGATATATGTGATTTTTCTCATGATGTTAGAAAGAAAGCTTTTGATTCGTTGAAGCTTTTTTTACAGTGTTGGCACGTGAAAGAGAGCAAGCGGAGCACGTCAAGTGCACAGTTTCTCAGAAGTTCATCGCCGGGACTTCCCCTGTAATGTTGGGTTGACGTTACGCTTAAGACCTCGTGGACGTGGTGCTGTGCATCGAACGCCGCGGGAAGGTTCATTCATTAGATTCATAATCAAAACTGCTCGTCCAATTCAACCGATATTCATCATACGTCCGCTACCAGGCGATTTCGATTCATTGCACCGATGTGTCGGGTGGTGGTGGTGGTGGTGGGGGGGGGGGGGGGATGCAATATCACAAGATCTTTGCATACCCCCCCCCCCCCCCGGTTATTCTTGTAATTTAACTGTAGCTCCTCACCAGTTGACTGAGTTTGATAACTTGTAATGTGATTGTGTTTGAGTGCCATCAATCCTCTTGTTTTGTTTGTTTTGTTCTAAAGTTATGTTTACAGGCCAACTTGTCCATTTTTGTATTTAACGAGATTTGCTGGAATACAAACAATGAAATCTGTAGTGTCTGTATCTATGCATGCAGTCATTTTGTGCTCAAGCTTGCCCTAGACTTTCCTGACATAGCGACAATCGGTGAACACGCATTTCGGTCAAACATTGTGGACTCATTCACCCTTGACCAAAATTTGGGCCAAAGAATGTTCCTGTTAAATTGATGTCTTTGCAGGACCATTTATAGGTCTATTAATGAATACATAAAAATAATGCAAGTACTAAAAAAAGAAGAAGAAGAAGAAGAAGAAGCTCTAATGGGGGTTGGAGGGGATGGGGCGGGAGGGGGAGGGAGACATCAACTCCTAGCATTCATTTTTTTTTCTTTCTCTTTGTCGTTTGTGTCCGTAGTTGCATTGAACATTTTAATGTATAGTAGGATTATTTAGTGTTTTTGTATCCAGCTCATTAAGAGACTAACATGCGAAGGAAAAAGAAGAGAGAATTGTTGAGCAAAAAAATATATAAAAAAAAGAAGAAGAAGAAGAAGAAAATAACATATTCAACACAGAAAGAAAAAGATAGTTATGAAGAGGAAATACAGTTAGAAAGATAAAGACAGTAGCAAGGAAGAAGAGAATATTGACAAAATATATCTACTCTCTAAAAGAAATTGAGTGAAAATATTCAGTCTTGAAGAAGTGAGTACAAAAAGAGTGAATTTAGAGTGAAATTGGAGTGAATTTTGAGTGAAAGAGTTCATTTTCACTTGTTTTAGAGTCACCTCAGGGATCACTCTAGAATCTTTGAGTGATCCCTGAGGTCATTCCAAAATGAGTGAAAATGAACTTTTTCACTCAAAATTCACTCCAATTTCACTCTAAATTCTTTTTTTTTGTACTTACTCCTTCAAGAGTGAATATTTTCACTCG
Source organism: Diadema antillarum (assembly GCF_040938485.1). Taxonomy (NCBI): domain Eukaryota; kingdom Metazoa; phylum Echinodermata; class Echinoidea; order Diadematoida; family Diadematidae; genus Diadema; species Diadema antillarum. The sequence goes on from NW_027270903.1 coordinate 3,991,607, forward strand.
ATCTTTTTTAGAGAGTAGGCTTTATTAGATGAGGATTATGAAAAAGAATCAATCAATGAGAAATTGCATGAAGTTGTAGAAATCTCATAATAAATGAAGCAAAATATTACAGGGAATAAATTCTAGAATTTCCATATTACTTTACTATATATGCAATGTACCCATCATGAACTGGAAGGAGTTTTCTTTCTGGGAGGAATTTACTCGGAAAAAATGTGAAATCCCTGAAAATGCAAGTTTATCTGCATGTAAGAACCATGACAGGAAGTTGTTAGTCCCATTTGCTCACTTTCATGGGTGTATGATCAAAACCAGCCTTGACCTATACAGCAAGGCGATACCTTCTCATATTAGACATGCAATTTTGTGTTGCCCAGTTTTAATCCCCCGATATTTCCAAACATTTCTTTACCAATCTTTTCCATTCCAGAATTCCGTTGACACCCAAGATTTGCCCGAATGTGTGTCATTTAAGCATAGTGTGGCAGTAGTGTAGCTATATTGTAATGTTTGACTTGTTTGTATGGTAGCATGATGCAGGAACTCTGTTGTGATGTTGAGGATTCAGTGAAGATCTAATGAAATTCTAAGCTTGATATCAATACACAACATGGAATATATTTCACAACCTAGTTGTACAGTAACTCTGGTTGGCTTAGAGTCCAAAATCATACAGTATTATCTGCTTTTTATCATTTTTATGCTGCAAATTCACAGTTTGTTGCAGATTCTTCACTCCTTTATTAGTATGCTTAAAAGCACTACGGATAAAATGTATTCTGAGTGTCAGTACATACTTGTACAGTGTAGTTCAATAGTTTATGAACGCACCAAGGAAATATGCTTTATTGAATTCAGTGCCACATGTCCAAACAGCCCAGTCTGCTGAATTATATGAACCTTCAAACAGACATTGCAAGATACAGATTTTGTTGTGTACCGCTAAGCATGACAAAACAAGTCAGCAAACAGTGGGGTCTATTGCTAAACCATAATAGTTGCCCATGAATTCACTGTCAAAATAAAATACAGAAGTTACAACATAAAAGAAAATGCTTCTTAAGTATTGACACTTGGTAGATATTAGATTCAATTACATTAGATAAGTTAAACTGGTTGAAATTCCGGTTTCTATTTCTTCTATAAAAATTAACCCCTTGGCCACTCTTGAAGAAAAAATGGAAAAATACATCAGTGAAGCTTGAGAAAAGAAAAAAACAATTATCCATCTTCAAAAATTAGACTCTTGATGTTTTGAAGTTTGTTAAGGCCATAATTTTGTTATGTGCTATCCTTGCTCAAGAAAAAGGCTACAAGAGTTTGTGATATCATCAGTCTTTTCAAACTCATTAAAAGTTTTCAATCATAGAAGCTCTTCCATAGGGTGATCAGATCTAATGATTCTTTTGAAATCCATGAAGATTTACAAACTCAAATCATGTAAGGTTGTTGATCATCTACTGTTTCTTCTTTCACACTAACTTCAAAGGGAAAAAAAGAGTTCATACAGAAGACACTAAATTTCTTGTATCTTAAAGGGCAAGTCAGGAGAGTTGAAGCAAGGAATATAATGAAGACTGTTGACAGTTAGTGGGTGTGACATGTATTTAGAACCCAGCCTTGTTACTGTGCTGAGCACCTGGCTGATATGATGTAATTATCTGGTGGCTATGGCAACCAAGGGAACCTGCTCACCCACGACCCAATTAAAACTAGACTGTGTCTGGGTGTCTGAGGGGGAGAAATAATATTCGTAATCATTAGGATCCTTTACAGAAAAGGAGAGACAGGAAATTTGTGAAAGGAGAGAATAAGAGGAGGAAGCTGAATAAGTTTAGGAGAAGATAAATCTAGAGAAATGCATTTAAAGGAGAGGTAGAAACAAGAAGAAGGTGGAGAGGGAGGAGAAATTGGTACCCATGGAAGAAGACAAAAAAAATAAAAGTAGGGAGAAGAATGAGGGAAAGAATAGAAAGATAGAGAAGAAAGGAAGAAAAAATGGAGAAAGAGAGAGAGAAAGAAGGGAAAGAAGGAAGAAAAGGAAAAGATCATGAGGATATAAATTTAGAGCAAGGATGAGGAGGGAGTTTGTGAAAGAAAAAGTTCAAAAGAAAGTTTATTAAGTATAGAAGCAGGAGAGAAAAAGAAGGAACAATGATCTAGGTTTATGGATCCTCTGAAGAGTACTCACACATGATAAAGCATTATATCCATGATATACCTATCATCAATACTGATTGCCAACTCTGAAAAAAGAGTTTGTATTGTATGTGTGCACAAAACTTTAGCAGGACTAGCAGTCAATGGTAAGATGAAGGCTAGTTTGCTGTGGGTACTTGTCCAACTTATGTATGTCACTATCATTATATACCATAGGGTCCTTGTGGTAATGATAAATCATCATCTGTTCACTCTCAAATAGTGGAGGATAAATGCAAGAGTTAGCTTAACCCTTCTGTGCCAGGGACTTTGGACAGGATGTACAATCCCTAATGGGTTTTCAGTGCCAATTGTCACTCAAGGCAGGCAAAGGGTTAATTCACTTTCTGGCTCTGAATAGCTCTGACAAAATGACTAACTCGAACCCTGCCCTGTAAAGTGGATCTGAGTGCTGTGCCCTGTATCTCTTTCACTCAGTTTGAAAAGGGCAATAATTTGCCTCTGAAGTAGGGGGGCACTTATTGCTGTAATTCACAGCTCGTCACACACTTCGTATCAAGCTACTCAGAATGATCTGACTGCTTTTTTTTTTCATGCGTTGTGCATCGTGATGGGAAAAAACTCTCACCTTCATACATGTGGATTTAGTGAAAGCAACCAATAGTAGAACACATTATACATCATCTCGTCCGAGGTTCCCTAAATGTAGACAGGAGTACCTGCATTTGTGGCCTAAATTCATGCTAGTTTGTGTCAAGCAGCCCAGAAAAATGGCCGAGAAAGAAAGATTTCGGTTTCTTTTCTCAATATAATTCTTTCTTTTCCTTTGTCTATGAAAAGTGTGTGTATTGAATATTATGCCTTTTTTTTCCAACTAGTTCCAATGTTGTTTTGATGTAAAAACTTGTAGGAAGATGTATGTAGTGATCAAGGTTGAGCTAATTGGATATTTTTTTTTTGTTGTTTCGCTGTCCCCATTCAAGTGCGTCTTTTGTGTATTTAACGAAAAAAGTTTGTGAGTATAGAAACTTCCTGTTATTGAGTGTTAAATGGGTTTCCTCCAGTTTAAAATGTTTTGTTAAAGATACAACTGTACCTAACTGTTAAATGAAGGTTACAGGTACCACCCCCCCCCCCATCTGTAACCTAGCAATGAAATTAATGTCTAGTTATCAATAAATCTCTTCCTCCACCCTTCTCTGCAGATGGGCTCTCACTTGTATGTGTCTTTCAGATTGGTGAAAGTCCAATGTTTTGCCAGGGTACCACCTACTCCGGCCTTGGCCATGAAACGAAGGGCGACGCCGGGTTACAGCTTTCATCCCCAAACTCCCACAGGCCATGCAGTTGCCTAGCTTTAAAGGACAAGTCCACCTTCATAGTCACGCGGATTGAGTGAATGCAACAATATTAGTAGAACACATCAGTGAAAGTTTGGGGAAAATTGGACTGTCCATTCAAAAGTTATGCATTTTAAAAGGATAAGTTCACCTTCATATACATATATATGGATTGAGTGAATGCAACAATATCAGTAGAAAACATCAGTGAAAGTTTTGGGAAAATTGGACTGTCCATTCAAAAGTTATGGATTTTTAAAGTATCTAAGTGCAGTCACTGCTGGATGAGAAGACTACTACGGTGTATGAGGTCATAATTGTTACGCGTACAACAACATCAAGAAAATAAGAAGCCAGAATTTCACAAAACTTTTTTTTTTTTTTTATAAAGTGCACATTTCTTTGAATTGTTACTGACAGATGATAAGGGTAATATTATTCCCCTTGCCTTCTGAAAGAGAGAAGTGAAGTGTTCTTTTGTTATGTGAGAAAAGTGAAAATATGTTGAATTTTCTTTATTCTTTCTTTATATCGTACACATTTGATATCACAAGCTTTAAAGTAGTCCTCTCATCCAGCCTTGACTGAGCAGAAACTTCAAAAAACCATAACTTTTGAATGGATTGTTCGATTTTCCTCAGACTCTCACTGATGTGTTCTACTATTAAATATTGCTGCATTCATTTAACCCACACGTCTGTGAAGGTGAGCTTATCCTTAAAATCTATTTTTTCCCCTCTCACCCCCTGGTTTTATTCAGGTCTGGTAAAATTTTCATGCAGCCACCACTGGAGAAAGATCTGGGATTGCAGCGAAGGGGGTAAGCGTGAAGGGAGGAACGGGACCAGAGGTCAAACTGGAGTTTCGAGTCTCCGTTTCCGTGTCTGTGAGAGGTAGGTCACTTTAACCCATCAAATCCCAACAATATGTTGCTCTGCAGCCACAATGTAATGTGACGGCAAAAAAAAAAATCAATTTTAGAGAGTTGAATAGTTTCATAACTGTTCTACCGTAATCATGCTGTACATTGAATGTGATGATAACAGTGATGCAGAAATTACAAATCATCCACGATCAGAGTGACCTATTGAACAAGAGAAAAAAAAATCAGAAAAAATTCAAGGCCATGCAAACTCTGATCTTTACAAATTTATTGATATGAATAAACTTTGAGATGAGATAGGGTGCATCAGTTATTAGTGCTTGGCTTTAATAGTAGGAGAGGTGTATCTATGCAAAAGTAAACATACAATACAGGGGCGGATCCAGGAATTCTGTAAAGGGGGGGCGTGACTAATATTTCTGGTGCCACTTCCGGGTTTCATTTCATTGTTTTTCTTTTTATTTCTTTTGTTTTTTACGAAAAATAAAGGGGGGGCGTGCGCCGGTTGCGCCCCCCTCTGGATCCGCCACTGCAATATACATTGTCTTACTCTTGAGATTTAAATCAAATTTGGTCTTATGTGTATCTCAATTATTATCTATTCACAATTTCAGATTTAGATAGATCTGATTTTGCCTGTGTATTCACAATTAAAATTTCAACTATTCAAGTGCTGACTATGAACATTTTCCTCAGCTACCTTTTATCAGTTACACAATGTGTAAATACAATGTTTCAGATGTTGTTTTAGGTAGTACTTTCTCTTCTTCTTTTTTGCAACTTTAAGTGACTGTTTTGTTACTTAAAGTGATCATTTGACCACTTAGGATGATTGTTTTGAAAGTGTAGAATGGGAACATCACTTTTTACTTGCTGACACCAAATGAGCATTATATTTAATGTTTGTAGTCATTCAAAGGGAATTTACAGCCATAGGTCCCATACATGCTTTCTGACAGGCATTCTTTAATTCTGTAGCAGCTAGCCACATAAAGTGAATTATAAAACAAATGTTGCACTCTCTAAGAATGGTTGTCAAACTTCTTTATCTCTTCAAAACTTATGAGTGGGACAGTGTTGACAGCAGCAGAGCTTCTTAAGCCCGTCATGCTCCTTTCATACAGAGGACTCTCACATTAACATTGTATGCATTGTGTAGCGCAGTGACTGCATTCCACATCACAAAGAAAAATGAATGATGCAGAAATTGTACAGGTTTCAAGATCCCATCAAAACTACCACTTTACTTCCTGCTGGGATGCCATAGACTCCACACACCACAAACCGTCTTGTATGTTATTTTGCTTTAACTCTGTAGTGTACAATAATATGCAGTACCCATGCACTGGAATGGCCTTACTTGCCAAACTTTTTTGTTTTGTTTTCATTTTATAAGCATTCATTATTCAGCCAACTTGACCCACTTGTAAAGTTTTAAAGGTCCCGTTTGCCTTTGGGAGTGCCTTGATTATTTTAAAAAAAAAACATATCAAAATATTACATTTGTTGCATTTATTGTGTAGGTTTGTTGTATCACAAAACATCCTACCATATAACATTTTTGCAATAAAGCCTAAAGTATAAGAAGATATCAGTATTTTTCTCAGTAAACCATGACTGCAGACGACTTTAAAAGTCTGGGAATGTTTTTATTATAAGTATTGTTCACATTTTGTGTATTTAACTATATACTTAACATCAGTTATATGGATTCAAATTTGTACAGTGGCTGTTTCCATCCCTAACTCACATTTAAGAACTGAAGAGTTTGTTCGCAAAAACCGATAAGTCAATTTTTGAAGATTTTGAAGTACGGTCTCTGTCATAAAGTACAAAATAATTCCTTTTAAATGATATATTGGTCACTACATAAGGTACGTTTTTGAAGTTATGGTCAAAAGAAGCAAAAATTTTCTTATTATTCTCTTTATATTTCTTGACCTTTAATCGCAAATATCTCCATTTGGCAAAATATGGACTTATCGGTTTTTGTGAACAAACTCTTCAACTATTTTAAAACACTAATGCTGGATTTTTTGTTTCATCTGCAATTATGTTAAAGTATGCCTTTAAACCCACTCAGGTGTAAAATTTTTCTTCAGTTAAACAGGTAGGACATATATAATGACAAAGACAGAGGTTAGGGGGATCAAAAAAAAAAAAAACAAACTTTGCTGCCGACAAGTGACTGATTAGGAAAAAAAGGCGTTAGTCACTTTTCAGCACTAAAATGATTTGATTCCAGTTAAGTGTCACACCTGTTAGGGTAGTACCAAATTTTCAGCTTATCACAGACCATACATTCCATTGCAGTCCAGAACCAAGTATGATAATGTTGAAAAAAAAAATGCTAATCTTATCAGGCTGGTATTAATCACATGACTTCCATACTGAAAAGGGCATACAGTATAACGGTTTCGGTTCCTATAAATAAAATGTATCGTAATTGGTTTCTAATACTGAGCAACACACATCCTCTCTGCAATCAGCTACAGTGAAAGAAAGTGTTCAAATTGGGGGGCCCCTTGTCGGTGCAAATTGACTCTGACAACTGCTCTAGATCAGATTGTTCCGCACAATAAAATGCGTCCATTCAGCTTAATGTGACAAGGGCATTATTCATCGCCGTGGCGATGAGGGGAAATGCGCTATGAATGCTTCCATCCCGATTCGTGTATTACAGACGACGGATCACAAATGTCGAGGCATGGCCAAGTTGGATTAAAGGTCGGCCGTGATAAGGCAAAGGAACGTAACTCAAAATTTGGGCATTTTGAGTTATGAGCATATGGCTCCTAAATAAAATGTGCTCTTTTTAATGGTGAATGTCTCAATTCTCAAATGTTTACCATTTCAGAGATAAAAAGCGTATTTCACACACCTTTTTCACAACGTTGCCGTTTCCAGCTAGGCAAAACAACGTAAGCTGAGATACGTATAGAAATGACAAAGAAAGCATTTTCGCTGTTACGGCAAATGAACGTATCTTTACATACACTGTTTTTTCATGGTGGTTTCTCAAGAAAAAAGAAGGAAATTGCGACGCCAAAAGAACGTATGTCATCATACAGCGCTTTGCTGTATAAAATCAGGGCCATGCGCGCTACAGTCAGCACGGCAAAAGAACGTATGTCATCATACTGCGCTTTGCTGTATAAAATCAGGGCCATGCGCGCTACAGTCAGCACGGCAAAACAACGTATCAGCATCGTGGCCATCACAACACACGCTACACTGCATATTAACTCTATGTGCAAGACATACGGCTACGTGCTGCAGATCCATTTCAGCCGCGGCAGTGAGTGTAGTGCCGCCGCTGATGCCGGGCCGCTTGCGACAACAGCTGCAGCAGTGCTGTAGCAGAGTACTGGTTGACTGGCAGGCAAGCTTTGCTGCAGTGTGAACTATGAAGTCATGACAGTTGTTCTATTTTGCAGTCATGGAATGGATATTCTCCTGACCAGTTAATGCTACCACAAAGAAAATCAGCGGTAACACCGGTAAGTTTTATTTTGTTTTTGTCAGGTCTAAGTTTGATCCAGCCCGACCAGACGCCGTGCGAAGTACGGCGATTGGGCTGTACATAGTGGACGACAGTACGCTATGCTAGTAGTAGGGTCCAGTACTTTCAATTATAGTTTTCACTAAGATTTAAGAAAACGATGAGTAAAAAACAAATAAACAAAAAACACAGCAAGCTACGAAAATAAAGAGCAAACATAGATCTATGAGTATGACAGCCTTTCCTGTCGGTGGGCTTGGCAAAACGTGGCTCATTGGTGTGGTTGTGGTTCTACTATTAAAGGACTATGTAAATGTAGGATACTTGTACTACTACTAGTGGTCTAGTAGATCAAGTAGTGACTGTCAAAAGAAATTTACCTATGCGCAAAGGAAGTGGACCCCAATATACTGTTATGATCATCGACATTCGACTTGAGGTCTTCTACCTCAAATTCAGTTTTGTAAAGTAACAGCTTTATAGTAAACAGTAGACTCGACTTCAAGCAAATGACAATAAAGCTTGCTACTGATGAATTCCATTTAGTCTTTAGTGGCTACATGAACTGATGGCACACAATATGTTCTAATAATGACATTAACAGCATTACTTTGGCAAGAAAAGTAGGGATAAAATGGAATGTTTGGTCTACATCTTTGGTTAAACATAAGTAGTCTTAGATCTTGTTTGTTATTTCTTGAAAGGATGAAGAATGTGATTGTGGTGTTTTCATACATACAGGAATTTACTCACTTAAAATTAACCTAAAAAATAAGGTAATATTTAATGGTACTCTTTACCTGCTAACTATGGAGGCCTGATTTATTTTCTTTTTAATTCTTTGTGCAATTTTAGTCAGCTGTACATATTCTTTAAAACATTTTTTTTTTCATTTCGATACGATATAATGCATTGTTGCCATGGTAGATCCTATACATGCTAATACGTTCCACCCCTCCCCCATAAAAATGTTGAGGGCAAAAGCTTATGGAATTCAAATATTTATCATCAAGTTAGATGGTTTTAAATACTATGTAAAGTTCAAATATTCAGACCCAATCGTCTACTTTAGGTGATATTAACATTCGTGTTGAACTTTTTGCTTGTCTCTCTTTTCAGTGTCCACACCAACCGCCAGCCTAGACCAGCACAGAAAAGGAATGCAGTGTATCAAGTACAATGAAAGGTACACGTTGAATAATCACCTATTAATTCATACAAAAAAGTATTAGGAGAAGGGGGCAGAAATTAATCCCACCTTTGTCATTATCACTAGCGACACAAGCCGGCATTTGGAAAAAATTATTTAAAAAAAAGAAAAGAAGGCAGAATCCATGATGATGACTTTCTGATAATTTGAGAATACCACATTTCACAGTTCATTCCTTAGCGATAAAAAATAATAATATTAAATGAAAACTGATGAAATGGTAACCATATTCTGTCTCAAAACAAACACACAGCCGTGTGCATCCTCAAGGGGTATTTGTATGATGTTGAATAATAGATACTGTGAGTGTATTTCATTATTTGAAGAGTTTGTTTGCAAAATACGATAAGTCCATATTTGCTAAATGGAGATATTTGCGATTAAGGGTCAAGAAAAATAAAGAGAATAATACGAAATTGTTTGCTTCTTTTGACCACAACTTCAAAAATGTTCGATTTTATGGACTGACCAGTATATAATTTAAAAGATATCATATTGTACTTTATGAGAGAGACTGTACTTCAAAATCTTCAAAAACGGACTTATCGGTTTTGCGAACAAACTCTTCATAAATACTCATTCTCATATTCTTTGCTTTTTTTAGCAGGGGGGGGGGTCTGTGAGAGAGGATTTGTTACAAACAACCATGTCTAATGAAGAATCTAATCACATAACTAAAGCAGAATTAAAATTCACTAGCTTTCTTTTATGGAAAATACAGAGTGCCTCATTTTATTTTGTGTTAATTATTCTCTTGCGTTTTTTTTTTCATTTTCCTGCAGTGGTCTACCGAGCAGTTGGAAAGCAGAGAAAGGAGCAACTATACAAATTTCAGAACAGCTCTGCACGCCCGTCAGAATCTCATGAAAGATGGAGTGGATTGTGCACTAGATCAGTCAACTTTAAAAGAAAAATAATAACACTCGGATTGTTTATATAGGATCAAGTAAATCTTTCACAGTTAAATTAAGAACTCGCAAAACTCAACTGTGAAATGTTAATGACTATTCTTACGTTATTAAGGCACAAGAAAGATTTCTTTTTTTATATTGATATGAAACTAAAGATTCTATTTAAAAAAAAAATATGATGAGGGCTTATTGCCCTTTGAAATGATGATTATCAACTTTAGGTAAAACTATCACTTGTTCATAGTAAATATTGTTGTAAATGCTTGCCCTCAAAATCAATATCATGTTGATTGAAACTTGTCAACATATTTCAGAAAACCAGGGAAATAGTAACCTTTATTTCCTGCATAATTTTGATTTATTTTGAGCCTAATCTCTCCGGGAGCTCTCAGACAACGCAGATGTATTGCAGCACAGCAAATCGCTGTTGTGATAAGACGTTTATTGAAATGTGTTTAAAGTGAATACTGTTGCAAATTCTCCCTTCGTTTCAGCTGCCTGATAATTGTTCTTTACCCAAGTATTTACTTCTTGCTACACTTGATCTTCAACAACAGTAAGGATTAAAAATACATTGTGTGCTATTCATAATTTGTAATTTGTAGATGTTCTGATCTTCCAAGGTAAAAATTGATGCGAAGGTCTGATATGGTAATATATAACTAAGTATAACTAATCTCCAGAAAAAAAAAAAAATGTTCTGTTCTATTGAAATTGAAAATTTTGCTCCCATGGTTCTGTTCAACTGTGGTACGTAATAATAAAGGCTACTTTACTCGGGAAGTAAATTACATTTTTTTTTCTATTTCTGTTACCATCATGATAATGTTTATAGTTACTGCTGATTTGCTTTCAATGTGATAAAAGCATAATGGCATATCAAACTCTATCTTAGATTGTAAGAAGAAAGCGTAGATACCTATTTCATATTTTTAAGACTTGCAAATAATCGAATGATTTCTGTAATGCTGTTGTCTTTGAGAAACAGATGTACACACATGTTTTCCCCTATAAACCTTTAGGAAAATGTAAATCAGTCTCTGCATCTACGTTTGTCATGTCTATCTCAAAGTTATTCAACTGAGAGAATGTTTGCACCTCTGACAAGTCTGAGATGTGTGTGTGTGTGTGTGTGTGTGTGTGTTTTGTACTTGCTTGGTTGTGTGTGTGCGTGTGTGTGTGTGTGTGTGTGTGTGGTCAAGTTACACCTAAAAACATTAAAACCTGGATTCATACTTACCTGATAAATCATTGTTATTATTGTTGTTGTTCAAAGAATTGAGGCATTTTAACCTTCCGGATACAATTCATGCAATCAACCAAACATCAACAACTTATAACGATAAACAAAGTACTTAATATTATTCTGTCTGTTCAAATCCTTTCATCTCAATGGAAATCGTTAAATAAATCAAAGAAAAGATAGAAATTAAAACAGGAGTCTCAATATTAACACATGCGTGTATGTGTCTTTGAAACGAAGTGTATGTGCAGATGTCTATACAATTCTTTTCATACCCATTTTATTTTAGTTTTTTTTTTGCCAGTTCCCATACAGTCATAATAGTTGCCACTCATGCATTTTCATACTAAAAAATATACATATTTCAAGTTCATCTGAATTGTAGCACATGGCATAAGAAGTGTAATGAAATCCATTTTCAGACTTTACCCAAACTCGTACTTTAGTTGTCAATATTAATCCAAATCCATGCTTTTGTTAAAACAACATGAATGATAAACCACATATAATTATGCTCCCAATGAAAAAAATCTTACATCAAGAGATAAAAAACTTACACTTAAAGATAATGAAAAAGAATGGACATCTCAATAAACTATAAACTGTGTATGCAAATGAAGTAAAACAAAAATATACGGTAATTGGTAGATAACAACTAATTACATTTTAGTACATACTCGGTAAGTTTTCAGAAAAAAAAAACGAAAATGTTCAATTGCATCGATCATTTTGCAAGCTAACGTGTTTTACTATTCCTTATGTATATCTAAAAACACATAACGGGACTTTTATCATCCAGTTAACAAAATTGTCAAAGTAAATAAATCATAGAGATTGTTGCCATAGAGTTGGGATACGTCATTCTGCCTAATTACATTGATGAAAGGGTTGAGGCGCAGATATTTGTAAGTCAAGATACGTTGTTTTGGCATACTGAAGTGGCTTCGCGGGAGAATGCTTACGCGCCGTAAGTCAGGATACGTTCTTTTGCCTAATTGATATGTTGCCGCGTGAGGATTCTCGCACAACGTAAGTAAGGATACGCTCTTTTGGCAAACTAGAATTACTCATCAGCACAGTGCTGTGATTCGGTAAAATGCTGTATCTATTCTAAACATGGCAATTACTCTAAAACGGGAAGTCCTATTTTACTGAAATTTTCCCGAGATATTCTTTATTAATGCCTAAGAAACTTCGCTGCTTCAAAAGTGTTTTGCTCCTATGACGGAAAAATGGGAACCAATTGAATTTTCAAAGTCGTTTTTCTCAGAACATGATATTCTGAGTTACGTTGTTTTGCCTTATTACGGCCGAGGTAGTAACGAGGCAGCAGGCGTAGCACCCTTCTCCCAAAGACCTTGAGTCAGACACTGTACAATGTGGCAGAAGCAGCCCAAATTCATGCTACCGGTTTTATGTCAAAACAAACAAAATTGTTTAAAGGAACAAACAGGCTACCTTTCCAAGCACAACTTTTTCTGATTACCCTTCAAAATATGATGTTGTGATTTTTAGTGACATATGGTTGTTGCAGTGGGATAAAAGTTGAAATATGTTGAACTATTTTGTTTTCCGGTTTATTTCTTAATTGTACCTCAGGATCAGGAGGAATGCCTGCCACCTACAGTGAAAAAAAAAAAAGTTTTTAGAAGAAAATGAAATGTGCAGAGGGTCAGGTACATGTATCTATGATACATACTGTATCTGGGCAAATCATGACACTGTGACCTTTTCTTCATAAAGGCAGTAAGAAAAAGTCTTAGAGTTTGGTCAAGACAATGTAGCGATACATTTCAGAATACAGGGAAGGTTTTGCATATTTTTTTTTTGAGACTTTGAGATTGTTTTTTGTTTTTTTGGTTTTTTTTTCTACTGTGAAGTATAGACAGGAAGTATAGTTACTTTTATAGATTGGCCACCATAATATTGAGTTATGCTTCCTAGCTGGATATCATGTATTATTTCATTTTGTTGTATTTGATGTATTTTTTTATTTTTTTTACTGAGAAATATGAAAAAAATTGAAATTGAAATTGTAATTGAAATTAACTTTTAGGCTGGAAACAATCTCTGATTCTTGGTAATTCAATTGATGGAGATTCTATTTGTCTCTGGCTTGTTAATCCGTTCCATACTGAATTCTGAATTGCTCATAAACTTAATACACAGGCCACCAGGTTACCCTATGGAACGGGTTAAGTTAGATTGTGGAGTGGGATTGCTCCTTTTTATTTCTGTTCCTGTCGTCATCGATGTCGCTGTTTAACTCCGATTATGATCGTCTCGGTGGTAAATTTCCTCACCAATTGCCAAACAATTGAGAGGGATCAGCCGCACTAATCGCCCAAGTTTATGCTACATTTCCTGAAACAGCACTGCGTCCCTGTGGGACAAGTTGCCTGTTTCCGCCCTCTACAGTGCGCCAAAGTCGCCCTCATCTGTAATCTACGACCTTGTCAGTGACCAAAAGTTGACTGCTATGTTTTTTAATGGAAAGAAGACCCTAGACAGAGGAAAGGGAAGAGACATAAAGTGTATTAACCATTGAGGATAGACTGATTTTCTAACACACTTTCCCACACACACCTGCACAGCTCAAGTATTCTTGGGACTCGTCTTGATAAACGGGGTAAAGAATGTACAACCATGTATAAAGAAAGGTAAATAATGACAACCTTTTTATTGAAAGTCACTTGACAAGTGAATTTATAGGTGTAATGTAGTTGAATGAAATAATTATAAATGACATTGGCAAGACGTTCATTCAAAGTACTCATTATTTTTTACCAATCATGAAAATTAGTATACTAAGAATAATAAACTGTGATGAGCTGTGGAGAAATTGAAATCGAGACCCATCAAATTACTAGTGTTATTTTTCATTTTGCTTGTATTCAGAATCCTCTCATAAGATTCAGTCATTGCTTTATAAACATCTAGGCTATAGCATCTTGCTTATCATGCAGAAAAGATGTCAAAAGTCCATTGCAATGAACCTGGGATATCTTTACCTTCTTGACATTGTGAAAATGAAATTTAGTCCCAATTTCATTCGTCTTGGTTCCCCTCGCTCCCCCACCCTCATCCTACTCATCAAAAAAAAAAAGAAAAAAAGAAAGAAAAAAAAGCATTAAACCAAAAGAACTTTAAAGACAGGAATGAGAAAAGCTAATGACTCTTCTTGTAATGTACAAATTTGCTAGTTTGTTGTATCTTCGAGAGAACAAGTTTACTTTACAGATTTATGATTAATGTGGTATTTCTTGAACCTATCTATCTATCTATCTATCTATCTATCTATCTATTTGTCTATCTGTATATTTTACATGTGTAGGTACACTGTATGTACATGTATCTTGATCTTATGTGCACAGATACGATAAGTTTATGCAGAGAGTTTAGATCCCGGATAGATAGATAGAGAGATAGATATTGATAGATAGAGAGAATGTCAGTTTAACCCAGTCAGGATGAACAGATTTTGCTGTAACACACATTTCCAATATACACTTTATCCAGTATGCTCGAGACTAATCTTCAATGAGTTAACCTTGAGCATAGAGCAGAAGACATGCCATTTTGTTTGATGAAATCTGAGTGCTGTATAAAGTGAATAACGGGACCTTTAAACTTGCACGTGGTGAGGAAGTGTATCAACACTCCATGTCCTTCAAGCTTCCTGATCCTCCTCCACAAACCTGGAGCTCAGTCTCTGTTGCTATGACAACCAGACCTCCCTCCCCCCTCCCTCTCTTGAAGGGGCTATTCCCAGTCTCAGATTATGAGTCGATCATTGCTTAGTCTTGTGCTGCCAGACCAATTTGTGCAAAAACTCCAGCTGTTAAGTGTGCTTTAGTCTCAAATCTGCATATCTCCTCTCTTGCTTTGTTTTTATTTTTGTTTTAGCCAATTGGCTCACGCATTGGGAAACTAGATTACAAGTTAAAAAGTATCATATGCTTTGTCTTAATCCTTTGTAAGGAACTATGATATTGAAACACTTAACATGTTATCTAACTTTACATAAAACTCTTGAGGTACGGTATCAGAAACAATTGAAGAGTTTGTTCTCAAAAACCGGTAAGTCCATTTTTGAAGATTTTCAAGTACGTTCTCTGTCATAAAGTACAAAATTATACCTTTTAAATGATATCTTGGTCACTACATATAAAGGTACATTTTTGAAGTTATGGTCAAAAGAAGCAACAATTTTCTTATTATTCTCTTTATTTTTCTTGACCTTTAATCGCAAATATCTCCATTTTCCGAATATGGACTTATCGGTTTTTGCGAACAATAAGTATATCATTCTACAACTTGTAACTCACTGTGATGAAAGTCACAACACTCAAGATTATCACAGGTAAGTTTCATGTCATTAGGCAAAAAGCTCTAATTACAGGTTCTAATTAAAGACAGACATGACGCATTACGTATGGGACAGTTACGTATGGGACGGTTTGTCCCCCATTCATTTAGTGTGTGAAGAACTATGTTTATGGGTATTTTGCATAATTATTGAAGTAAAATCAGTTGAAACTACTCAAATACTGATCCAGATTGTCAAGGAAACAATATTCCCCAAATATTCACCATTATAATCATATTCAATCATATTTTTATATATTTATGACCAACCTGGGTATGCATGCCCTTTGTCCCCCATTCGTTTAGTGTGTGGAGAACCATGTTTATGGGTATTTTGCAAAATAATTTTGCAAAATACCCATAAACAAATTTTTGCATAATTATTGAAGTGGAATCAGTTGAAATTACTCAAATACTGATCCAGATTGACAAGGGAACAATATTCCCCAGATATTTACCATCATAATCACATTTAATCATATTCTATATTTTTATGACCAACCTTAGTATGTATGCCCTATTTTTATCAGGATAGTTACTACTGAAAAATTGAATAGTTTAAAGTGTTTACTTCCTATGATGAAGGGCAGTTTGCCATTCAGTTTCAATAAAATTCAGCTTGATACAAGAAATATCAAGTTTAATAAATAAGCAATACCTGCTGCATGGAACCCCAGTGATCGAGTAGATATATGATGTCTGTCTAGCAGTCAGGTCATTGATTCGAGTCACACTTCAGTATGTATACCCATGAATTTTGTTGTGGCTACTATTGAAAACTGAATAAGGACAATTTGTGTATCACTTGCAATAAATAAAAAATAATTTTACTTTATTTTTTTTAATATATATCACAACCATTTCAAATTGGAACTCCATACATAAACTTTGAATTCCTCTAGTCTTAAGATTGTATGCTCTTAAGTAATTCATGTAATTGGTTTCCAATCATCTCATTAAATGTTGAAAACGGAATCCTCATTTCTACAAAAAACTATACCATCCCTTTAATGCTGATTTTTCATTGTGTATTTTGCCATTTTCCCCTCCCCCTTTCAGAAAATTGTTCAGTCAAGTTCATGTATTGTTTCAAGTGTCTATAACTCAAAAAGTAGCTACAATGTTGAGATGCTTTCTTAAGGATGATTGACCATTTGTGTACTGAGAGACCTTCCCAGCTAGCTACATGCATTCACATGCAATATGTATGAGGATGTCCCATACGTAACGCATTTGTCCCATACGTAACATTATTTCAATGCCTAATAAAAAATGTTTCTTTTACTTTTTTTTCTTTTTTCTCTGGTATTTAATTTCTCTAAACAATATATTAGAACTTTCCAAAAGGGCATTAAAATAACCTTAGCAATTTCAGAAAAAACCTAAAAAGATGACCTCATTTTGTTACGTATGGGACATCTCATGATAGGACACGAGCTAATTTGCATAATCATTTGCATAATCCCTAAATTTTCATACCAAGTTAAACTATGTGATGAACTTCTTATGTCCACATATAAATCAAATATCATTTGCTTTCCTTTGAATTAATATGAATTTTTATAAATGTCCCATACGTAACGCTGTGTTTCACATTTATGCAAATGAAGCCCTTGAAATTTGCATAGATTTACATAATATCATTTTTTCCTCCATGGAAATCAAAACTTCAACTCATAAGCTTCAAAATGATACCAAACATGTCAATATTGAGCGAAGATGAAATTTTGCCTTCTGAGGGGACCTTATCTTGGACTTGCCCAGTAGTGCTTATAGAATGGAATAGTTCTGCAAGCTACAACTATAAAGCGCATGGGCATGCAGAACATACATGTAAGATGAAAGACTCCCCCTCTTGCATGTAGACTGCTGCCAGTAGATTATGGGCAAGAAATCAAATGAACATACTTTGTGATTACAGGCTTGATCGATGAATATAAATGGAAAAGGTGATATTTCTCTTTATGAAACAAGTGCAGTATCATTGAAAAAATGTTTCTTGATTTGATGATGACTGTGCTTAAGAATTGTGAAAATGGCATTTATTGTGTCTGTCTTTCATTCAAACTCTTTGTATGATATTTTGATGTTCCATGAATTCTTGTGTAATGTGTTCCCACAAAATTTCAACAGAACTACAAAAATTGCTGAAAGCATGTAGTAGCAATGTAATGATGCCATACCCCCATGAAAAAAAAAAAATCACCACAAAAAATGCAACAACAACAACTACCAAAAAAATGTGCAACAACAACTTCAACAAAACTTGTTATTACAGATTAGGACAATAGAGTGGATGTCAGTTTTCAGGCAAAAGCTTGAATTTAGGCTCTTTTAGTATCAAAGTTCAGGCACTTTTCTGTACAAGTGGCTTCATATCTAAGATCTATGTATATTAGTTTTATATTTTATTTATTTCTTCATTCTGACTAACGACTAACATCCATGGTGACTGAGGAGCCAAATGGTTTTAAATGTCAGCAGTTTTTAGTAGCTTTGTATTTCTTTTATATTTCTTGGGTTGTATGTCTTTTGTTGACTTCTTTCCACAGAATTGTTAGATTAACCCGTTGAGGATGGACTGATTTTGCTACAACACCATTCCCCACAAATACTTGCCCAAGTATATACTGGGGACTCGTCCTAAACGGGTTAAGGTGAAGGTTTTGAATCTCTTCTTCTCTCTCTCTCTCTCTCTCTTTTTTTTTTTTTTTTTTTTTTTTTAGGGGAGCCTTAACCCACTGAGGATGGTTTGATTTTGCTACAACACACATTTCCCGTAGACACTTGCCCGAGTATACTCGGGACTCGTCCTCAACGGGTTAAAAGTTTTTGCTAGCTTTCATCATTTGCAGTAAGAAGAAGTTGCATAGAAAACTTTGATCATGATTTAGATTTGATCCCATTTACTGTCTTTGCTATTGAAAAAAATCACGATTATGATGTGTAAAAATCTCATGACAGCTGAAATTACATTAACCCTGTCTGTATCAGTGAGTTTTTCAGTGTGCGCAAATTTCACAAACAAACGTATGGACAGGTAATTAACTCTTTATGTGCCATGGTGGAAACCCCCTGTGTGCCACATTATTCTGAGACACCAACGTAGTCATACTTTGAGAAAACATTTTGTTTTTCAAATCTATGTAAAGATTTTAACAAAATTCTGTTTTTCAAATCTATGTAAAGATTCAAAAAAAAATTCTGTTCTGCTGGACATGTAGTGCACAAAGTTGTAGAGAAAATGCCAAGCTTTGCTTTGATGTAAATTGCATGTCAAATGAATGATTGATTTTCTTTCAAACGACCAGTAGCTACATTACTGTAAAGGCCTGACTTTTGCACACAAAACAGTGGCAGAAACTTAGAATTTACATGCAAATCCAGTAGGGAACACCGATTGCTAGTCAATCACCACATAAAATGTAAGCTATAAAATGTGAGGGGAAAGGAATCATGAGAAACGCGTTCATTGTATTGTGGCATTTGGTGATTTATCGATCGGTTTGGGCGAGTTTCTGCATTTGAGCAGAATATGCAAAGTTGGCACGCCGTCGACTGAGTCGAACGTGCGAACGTGGCACATAGAGAGCTAATGTAGCAGGCAGAGGGATAAAGATCTTTGAATGAGAGCCTACCATTTTGAAGTCTTCAGTCCTGAAACAAGGCACCTGATAAAGTTATTTCTTTTGTATCTACCCTCATCCTAATGTGATTTTGACAAAGGGCTTTTGTTATTTGAGAAAAAATACAAAAGAAGAAAAATGTTTAGGCAACTAGGAGTTGACTATATTTAGTTTAAAAATAATGGATATCCATGTCATTTACTTCAAGATGATCAATATGTCCTTTGTTTGAAAATAATTCAATGATTTTGTATGATTACTTAAAGTAAAGTGTACAGCAGTGCGGTATTTACAGGCACAGAGTTTATGAAATAAGATCATAATCTGCTCATTTTGCTTCTTTTAATTACAAAAAAAAAAACCTAGTTTGCGTGCCATTTTTACAGTTGGTTAATCTTAAATTTGAAAACAGCGATTGAATGCCTCATGTATCACATATAGTGTCAAGTCATAATGTCTATAATTTCTCTGTTTGGTTTAGGCACTGGTTTTTTTGTGTGTGTGTGTGTCTTTGCTAATTATCTATTTCAGTTTTACTTCTGATGCTTAGCAATAGTGCTTTCAAATCTGTTGACATACTAGATGCAATGCACCTGTCTCATTGCATTTTAGATATTATCAAATCATCTTTTCTTCTTCTAAACTGTTGCAAGCCCTACAGTAAATACAGTAGCTGACATAAGTTACAGCACTTGATTTAAAACCGAATAGGTCAGTCGTGGAACCCAAGAGCTGCATTTCAACTGCCCATCACACAAATGTAAACAGCGCCCTCTACTGGCATGATGCCATAGAGTTTTATCCTGGTGTTAAAGTCATAGCTCAGTCCTAGCAGACCCCGTACTGTGGGATAACAGTGTTGGGCCAGTACGTTATGGGGTACTATTTTTTCCATGAAATTCTATGCATTGACCTTACCCGCAAAAGCAAAATGATTATTTTTATGATCTCAGGTTAAACTGATTTACAATTCAACTTCTTTTCAAGGTGGGGTCAAAGGTTCTAATGACCCTGTATTTGTCTCTCCAATTTTGGCAAACTTGCAAATACTGTACCATGGACACATAGATGACAATTGCCTGGCACTAGATGCCGTATTGTGATGTGGGAGTTTTACCCAAATTTAGCAAGGGATATGGCCTGATTTCTTCTTATTTTTTTTTCCTTTTTGCATAAAAATAAACATACTCTTTAGTTTGCATTTTTTCCCCCAAGAAGACCCCACATCACTTTTACCTGTCTGTCCATCCTTCTATTCTGTCTGTTGGCATATCCACACCATGTCGTAGCACTTAAAAGATTTTAGCAATAAACCTTAAAGGTAGGGGATACCTTTTACAGACCTCCTAAAATGCAGCAAAACATTAAATATGAACCTCAGGGGACTTGCTTAGGCCACTGCTTAGAAATTTGGAAGTCAACAGTTATCTAAAATTTGAATAATGCACAAAACTCAACTACTCAGTAGTTCTGTGTGTCAGCCACACTTAAGCCTTTTTGTTGCATTCTTCTGTATTTGTGATCTATAAACACAAATCTAAAAGTACAAGAGCTGATGTAGTAACATATAGAGTGTGTGGTAAGAATGTATGTAGAAATGATTGTAAGTGTTGATGAACTTTCTTCACAAAATATACATGATGGACACACACGCAGTACATGGGTCTGCAAAGGTAGCCTAGTAATGTACTGGAATTTACGGTGAGCCCCGAAAACAATTCAATTCAAAATCTAACCGTCAAAAAAATGTACTAAATGTTACTTTCCACTTTCAATACTTTATGGGAGTTTCTAAAATGATATTCTCTTCAACATACCACTGTATTTATACAACTCTTCATTTAAGGCGTGCAAATGGGATTCCCTACCTTTAAGTGACATTTTAGATAAAACAGCAGCAACAACAATTATGACTGTAAAAGAATTAGCCTTGTGAAGATTTTCTTGGTACTTGATATAGTAGCTACATTATGATAATACGTTCAACTACTGACCGAAAGTCATTAATTTGAAAATGTCACTTGATTTTGGCATTTATAGTATAGTCTCGTTTCCATAAACATGAAGAATTTTATTGCAAAATGAGCTCAACTGCATTCTTGATAAACTTAGATATTTTTTTTTTTTTTTTGGGGGGGGGGTTAAATCTGCCCCCCCCCCAAAAAAAAAAAAATTAATAAGAAAATACAGGATATCTTTAATCATATATAAGCTCTAAAATATTCCTTGTAATGGTACAAGTGAAGTTATTACTGGAGAGGTTTTGTTTTGGTCTATCTGATGATTGAAATGTTTAAAAATGACACTTTGATCATTTTGCAATATAAATGCTTCATACAGAGCTGTGACAGGTGAATGGAGAGGAAGTCAAATAAGAATAATAGAAATTAACCTTTTCTGTGCCAATGACTTGGATGTGCACAATTTTTGCACCCAAAACCTACATGAATTAGTAATTAAGGTAGCACGCAAAGGGTTAATAGACTTGGATTCTCTTTGTGACCTTTGATTTTTAATAGAGATTGACCCTCAAAGGTCATTCTTCAAAAGGGGGACATTGGTGCACTTTAGGGCTTTTTACACTTGTAAATTTTTGCTTAGCCCCGGACCAACGGTGGGGCTGGGGGGGGGGGGGGGGGGGGGGGGGGGGGGGGGGGCTTAGCCCCACCGTTGGTACGGGACTATCCTTAGCCCACTTTCTGTTTACACTCGTTTTTGCCAAAGTGGGCTAGCCCCACCGATAGTACGGTACTATCTGGCCCTGCAAAATAGCAGGGGTTAGCACCGCAATTGCGGTGCCAAGCAAGTGAGTGTAAACAGAACGAAAAAATAATCCTGGGCTAAGCGACGGAGACGAAGTCCGACCCTCACTGACCAATCAGAAACGAGGTAATCAAGTGCTGCCGGTGCGTGCGTGTACGTGTACAGTACACAGCGTAATTATGAATATTCATCTGGTTTGGAAAGTCCGGGGCTAAGAAATACGAGTGTAAAAAGATCAGTTTTCTCCTTAGCCCCGGACAAGAGTACGGGACTAATTGGCGAGTGTAAAAAGCTGAAAAAATTGGTACGGGACAAACGATAGTCCTGGGTCAGAGAAAGTCCGGGGTTAAGAAACACAAGTGTAAAAAGCCCTTTTGCATGTACATTACTGGTGAAAGGTGTATCTTGGGGGAATGTACTGAGTGTGTGAAAACAATTAAAAGCATTTATTGTTGGATGGTTCATCCATGGAATCTATGGGTGTGTTTGTAGTCTGCAGTTGTTAGGAATTGTTTTGCCAGATAGGCTGACTCTCGTTGGCTCAGTACTGACGAGGGTCACACGTATTGTGTTTGTTGGACTGGTCATCGGCCAGCTGTGGCTCAGATGATCTGTTCTACTGTTCCCCGGACGAATAAGCGGCCGATGTTGGCCAGTGTTTTTAGCTTGTCGCCGATCATGACTCAATCGTTGTTTGGACAGAGCAGGTGTGGGAGAGGGGAGAATGAGCATTGTAACGGAGAGAGGACGCTGTACTTCCTGTGTATTAACACTTTCACAGGAACGCAAGTCATTTCGTGTCTGACCGTCGGCAAATTTCAGAGTTTACTCTTAAACTTGACCAGAGAGCAAAGACTCCAAGGACGTTAACCTGATGGACATTTTGTTTATACCGTGGCAGCGAGCTGTTTCTGATTGGCTACACCTTTTAGTTGGCACCTCTGTTTGAAAGTGTGCAGGAATTCCTCCGTGGGTTTAATCATTTTGGTGGATTTTCACTGAGGGCGCCCCACTAGGAATTTGGCGCCCCACTAGGAATTTGGCATGCCATCATGCTTCATATGAATTTTTCGTCCCTTTTTGGGACTTTCGTAAATGTCTGGGAAACAGACTCGAGGGTCATGGTAATGCATCATGCTGCTTTGCCTTCTGTCAAAGGTTAGTATAGTCATCATTTGTTCAAAGTAGAATTAATGTACTTGATTGCAAAGATAGTAAGAAAAATGGGAACTAAAGCTAAAAATTTAAATATTCATGATAGACTCCACCCCTAGCAAAGAGGGAGTGATCTTATTGGTCAGGGCGTGACATCCTTGTTACTGATTGGTCATGCATAGACCGCTGGCACTAAACTTGAATGAAAATCGTGGAGGTTGCTGGGAGTATACCTTGTATTGTCAAGAGGGGAAAACTGTCTTGCCTCCCCTTTATCATGATAGCTTCTGAAGGAAAACTTTGAAGGCGGTTTTCTCGAAACTCTGATTTCCTAAACAACTCAATATGCGCTAAAAAAATCATTGATGTCTCGGCAACCAAGTACTTTTATGAATCTTGTTATATATGAACTTAAAGTGGAAGTGTAAGGTAATAATGTCATGTCATTTTCAGAAAATTGTCCTCCCCCAACTTTCGGATCCTGTTGTTGTAGCGGGTCACATTTGCACTCAAGTGCCCTTAACACATTGAGGATGACTCCCGAGTATACTCGGGCAAGTGTCTATTGGATATGCATGTTGTACTGTAGCAAAATCAGCCCATCCTCAACGGGTTAACCCATAGGTGACCTGATTTTGCTAAGTACTGCATACTCAAGGTTTTTTATTTTCACAAATTTCATGAGTTGGGTGCTATCCATGAATTTATAAAATATTTACTCATCCCGACATGAATGTGATGTGTATATGATGCATACATTTCTCCGTTCAGTATGTACTCCACAATCGCAAACGTAACCACTCGCAAAATGTCGCAAAGTCCTGATTCGTTACAAAATGGAATCACTAAATATATGGCGTATACAGTATTTTCAATACACTTTTCAATCGCATCAAGACACCTGCCTGAGAATAAATCTTGATGTTAGCTTTCAATGTGTTAAAGGTAGGGAATCCCATTTGCACGCCTTAAATGAAGAGTTGTATAAATACAGTGGTATGTTGAAGAGAATATCATTTTAGAAACTCCCATAAAGTATTGAAAGTGGAAGGTAACATTTAGTACATTTTTTTGACGGTTAGATTTTGAATTGAATTGTTTTCGGGGCTCACCGTAAATTCCAGTACATTACTAGGCTACCTTTGCAGACCCATGTATTGCATGTGTGTCCATCGTGTATATTTTGTGAAGAAAGTTCGTCAACACTTACAAACATTTCTATTCTAACATTCTTACCACACATTGATTATGTTATTACATCAGCTCTTGTACTTCTAGATTTGTGTTTATAGATCACAAATACAGAAGAATGCAACAAAAAGGCCTAAGTGTGGCTGACACACAGAACTACTGAGTAGTTGAGTTTTGTGCATTATTCAAATTTTAGATAACTGTTGACTTCCAAATTTCTAAGCAGTGGCCTAAGCAAGTCCCCTGAGGTTCATATTTGATGTTTTGCTGCATTTTGGGAGGTCTGTAAAAGGTAACCCCTACCTTTAAGATTTGTGTGTTTTTGACATTGTTGTGGAAGGATGGGGTAGGGAATTAGCGTTAGAAAGCCATTCAAGCATAATCTCTCTTGTTTTTCAGACAAACATTGAGAGGGGATATCTATGAATCATGCTTTAATTTCCTTCTTCCTCCGATACTGTAAGATGTGTTCTTTCATTGATACACATGCATTACTTTGCATTCTACGCTTCATACATTTGCTTTAATGCGCTAATTTTAGCAAGTCCATACATGTGCTTTTTTGTATGTCTGCGTCTAAGTACAGCTGTAGTCAAGAATTCAATAGGTTTTATTTTTCCTTTTTCTCTTTGGGAATTTATATTTACTCATGTCTTTTTTGTGATGTATGTCATCTTTCAATATTTATGTCATTATGTCAATAATAATGATTTTCATACCTGGACAGCCCAGCTTCATACACATAACAATGGTATTCTTTTCACTATATTATGAGAAGAAAAAAAAATAGTATGTGTAATGTTAAGGAGATAGTGTAGCGCTTTGATTTTTTTTTTCTGATGAATGATAATAGTAATCATAATTTGATAGCAGTCTTAAATACCACTCAGCCTAGTGATGATAATGATGATGATGATGGTGATGCTATTACTGATGACTTATTGAAGACTTATGATAATGATGATGATTATTACTTATATAATAATGATAATAACTATTCCCCCCTTCCCCTACTTCTCCCATAACTATGACTAGTTCTACTTCTCATATATATATCTGAGTACTCTAGATCTCTTTGTGCTTGTATCTCTCTCTCTTCCTCTTTCATCTTTCTTATATCTTTATTTGTCTCTTCCTGTTTCTCTGCCTTTCTTCCATTTGTTTGGCCTTTTAGTTTTTACCCCACCCCCTTTTTTCCTGCCGGCTGCCTAGGGGTACATACCGTAATAGCTTCATCAAACTTATCAAAGAATAGATATTAGAATCTGACTGTAGTATATTATTTTGACGAGCTCTTCTTGTGTTACTTCTATACATTTTGTCCCATCCGATGTTGAAGTAAACTGAAATGACGTGACATGAATTTAGTTTCTTTACAATGTCCTTCAAGTACATGAAGTGTTTTTCTTTTTTGCCATGCAAAAACAAAACAAAACACAGAAAGAAGAAGATGAAGCTAAAATGATAAACAGTGGTCCACAAAATTGAAAGAAATGAGAAAGTCTTAGCAGGGACACATATTCAGTCAAAGATACAGACAAAACAAACAATTCTTTAAAATCTGCCAAGACATTCGTGCCTCATACTTTCAAAAGTGATTGCTCAATACTCGTTCCCAATTATCACTCTGACCTAAAAATGTCTCATTACTCAATCCCGTAATTGGCAAACTGGGTTACACCTAGTTCAACAAGTCCAGTGTTTAGTCACGCGGCTGCAGCTAATTAATGAGGCCTGACTATGAATGAGGACAGGATCGGGGGTACGCTCTTACCAGGGGAGGGGGGTTAATGAACCCCCCATGATATAGATCGGTGTCAATCTACAGGCACTATGTAGTGGTCAAGACACAGCCCATGTGTCCCATGATGAACTTTTCTAGGTCAATGTGATTCTAGTGTCTCTCGCCTTAACGGGGAAATCCAGTCCCGGGAATACTCGCGCAAATGTCTATAGGAAATGTGTGTTGTAGCAAAATCAAACTGTCCTCAACGGGTTAAGTAAAAAAAAAAAATCTCTGAACCAAAATTGAAGTGAATGATTTCACTTTATTCTTCAAACATTGGAGAAATTGTGAGTGATAATTTTACCCTGTACTGGCAATGTACTTGATTATTACCGGGGGAGGGGGGGGGGGGGGGGGGGGGAGGGGGGTAAATATACACACCTGATGTAGTACTGGTGCAGCTAGTACTACACTGTTTTTTGTTTTTTTTGTTTTACTGATTCTGTATCATATGAAGAGTTTGAGATCATCATGATCATGAACTAGAGGAATTTGAAGATTTTCATTGATACTGTGCTCATTACATTAATTAATCAGAAATGCTTTTGAAGATATCAAAATTTCATATTTTGGATTATTTAATTTGTTTTTCAGCAGTCCCAGTCCGACATACACATTTTTCAAATTGATAGAAATGGATGTTTATATATATATTATGATTTTTTTTTAACAACTTTTCATGTATTGCTGTTTTCAAGGAAAAAATATTGATAAATGAGGTGCTCATATCACATTGAATATCAAATGCTATTTTGCAGACAATATATACAGGATGTGTACTTTTTTATTATTATTTGATCTCAAAATGAGAGTGGGAGTTCAGAAGAGTATAAATTTCATAATTTATTATAAGATAAAGGTGAGGTCAGTGAGAAAACAGGTGGACCAATTACAGTGACTGACCGGGAAATGTGACCCCTTTGGTCAGCGTTAGGGTCAAGAGCAGGAGAGAGGAAAGACGGCAGTCGCATAGAAAAAGATTCCAGGACTTCATCTGTTGTTAAAGGGGAAATCTAGTCCAAATATAAGTTAGGCTCTTGAGAAAGAGTAAAATATTATGAGTTCAACAGTATAATTTTGATCGAAATCGGATGAAAAATAAGGAAGGTATGATATTTTGAAGTTTCGCTATTTTTGGGGGGAAACAGTTCTTGAACAGTCAATATCATGTAATATGCAAATGGCAATGTGAGCATGTCATCCCCTCACAACTTACCATATAGTTTCTACATTAAAGTTTGAAATTTCCAGTTTTTCATTCGAATGCAATTATGCCCGAGGTTCAAATTCTCGTAAATATCTAACTGATCACTATTCTGAAGTTATTCAACCAAGAATAACATCATGTTTTCAACTTCATTGAGAGAAATTTTTAATCATTTTTTTTTTTTTGGTACACGATCAATAGAAAATTGTGAGGGTATGACATGGTTAGCTCACTTATTTGCATTATATATATTCATAGCCACTGTACGAGAACTGTTTTGCAGAAATTAGTGAAACTTCAAAATGTCATAACTTCCTTATTTTTCATCTGACTGCAGTCAAATTTTTACCGTTGAACTGGTAAGATTTTATACCGTTTTATCAGACTAACTTATATTTTGACTGGATTTCCCCTTTAATAGTGGATGGTGAGGTTGTGATAGCATGTGATTGGTCACTTGACAAGAAACGCAGTAACAGTGGTGTTATGGAACACATTGAGGAACACTTTTTTTTTTTTTTTGGAAATTTCCAAATATTTGAACCTGCAACAAACTAAACAAATAGGTGAGAACATTATCTACATAAGTTGTCAATGATAACAACAGATTTAAACATTACACTCTCTTACATAATAATAGTCAACAGACCTGACATACATGCAATCACGAATGATTTGCACATTTTAATGGATGGAGAAATATGTGTTTAACGGACAGAAATCCAAATATGCAGTTCATGTTCATAAAAAAGAAATAATAATGGAAGTGTAAGATAATCTGGAGAACCTGTTGGCTGTATGTGTTTATGTTTTTCCCCAAAATGTATGCCTCTGAATTTTCCTCTTTGTATTTTACTCATGAGAGCATGAGGATTAAAAAAATGATTTAAAGACATGCATGACTTGTTTTGGCATTTGTGGAGCATTTCATTATTAAATCTACATACAGATGTAAATTCCATGCTCTGCAATGATGATGGTCTTCAATATTTTCCATGGCAACATATTTTATATTTTGAATTTTTGTGTTGATCAGTGAAACTTTAAGTGGCCTTTATTCTGGGATGAACCCCCCCCCCCCCAACAAAACAATCTAAACTAAGCAAAACAAAACAAATCAAAACAAATCAAAATAAAAGATGTCTTTAAAATGAAAATCTTAAAACCATGTCTGTATTGTTTTCATAATCATTGTGTCATCACCCTAACTGTTCTTACTTCATTTCTCGGTTTATATTAGAGTACAGATGAAGTCTTTACTTATAAACAAACAATACTTTAATATCCTATTGATGTCCTGTGCTGTGTTACCGTAGTTGCTATGGGTGATGACAAAGTTAATTGTGCACTCTTCTTTAGACCGCCACTCCTTGACCCCCGTGGCAAGACATGTATTTACACCTAGGGTGCGACAGTCATCGCCCCTTCAGGTCCAATTTGCTGTGGTTACGAGCTGGTAACGGGCGGGAGCACCTGGCCAGCTCCGGTAGAATAGGGTAGTTGGCACCCCGCCTGCCCCTGGCCTGCACCCCTGGTGGACCCAGACCGATCCCCCTCCGACACTCCAGCTGGCCTTCCAAGAAACATTTGCTCGTCTTGATGGGCCTTGTCACGGAATTGTAGAGAGATGATCTCTCTCTTTCCCAGTTGTCATTGCAAGATGGATGAGTTTCATGCCAGACTTCCAGCGGCAGTTTCATTTCAACCCTTTCGGTGCCAACGAGTTTTAGAATCTGCACAGATTTTACACACATCATGGACAGGAAATAAATATGACACAAAGGGGGTTAAAAGTTTTTGTGCCATTTTGTACATTCCAAAACTTGGCATGAATTCATCGAAGAAAGACCAGGTAAACAAAATGCCTAAAGAAATAATGAAAAAAAAAAAAAAACTCACACAGACCTATAAAATAAGAAAGTTTTGGTGTTGAACAGTTGCACATGTCTTTATGAAAAAAAAAAATAATATGATTACTAGTGACCAAGTCATACATAATTATGCATATTAGATGAGGTGATGACATCATAGACTCACAAGTCTCCCATTGGCCTGCTTACAAGTCTTTACTAAATTATTTCTCTCACTTTCCTTTATATAGAATTGAAAGTAAGAATGTGTATCCTTGAGTAAGATATTGGTTGTGCTGTTGTAACGTGGCAGCGATGTCTTTTAGAAGGAAGGGGTTATAGTTGCTCAGTTAGGAGCCAAACACTTCTTAGATGATGATGTTGTTGAGGCATAAACCCATGGAAGTTTCTCCAGAGCTCCATTTCATATAAAAGTGGTTTGAATAACTATTCTTTGCTAAAATGGCAACAGTTACGGTAATAACAAGAATCCTGATTGGCTGTTGATACAAGAAGTTACCATTCCAGCAAGAATTGCTATCATGACATCTTTTATGACATGACACTCATATGTTCCTTTGAATTTCCAAGAGATCAAAAGTACCACTTGTGAGAACATATCGTCTGTTGAGAATGAGAAGGGCATTAAGTCTTGTCTCACCTCCCTGGTCTTCTCGAACACTATGGATTTAGTGGCAACTTAACGCCCTAATCATTCTCAACCGACGATATCAGCATAATTTGCAACTATTTGATTAAAGTCATTTTTTGTAGTAATTGTTTCCTGATTGCTGTGATCACAAATGAGTAGAGATCTTTACTCTAATGACTCTGTTACCTACTCTACCTTTGCTTCCTGTATTTCCTTTTATTTTTAGATTGACTTTAAATGACAGTATTTCATAAAAATGATGAATAAGAATGTTTGATGTGCATTGTACATTAGTTGATACATTTGCTGTGTGGAGATTTTCTTGACTTCACTGCAAATCATACCGGCGTGGACATTTCACAAGAGGTTGGCTGCATCGTTGTCAGTATCAGAGTTGCTGTACAGATGATTTATTATGATGGCTGGTTTATTTGGACTTGTCTCAAGTATCACAAAGTTATGGAGACTTTTTTTTTTCTGCCCCAGACAGATAAAATAAAATAAGAAATGGCAAAACAAGAACCAAAGAAGTGCAGCCCAATCCCTTATTGGAAGTCAGCCTGCACTCGATTATTTTTCTGTTTTGGTTCCGCTGTCCAAACTATTTTCGTTCCCCCAGCCAAACTCCCCGCTGGGTTTGAGATGCACATCTGGATGTTTGTTAGTTTGATCCACATTTCATCTTATTTCATTTCAGATCTTTCCTCCATCTCCATCCCCCACAGTTTGTTGCTGTTCATCCCCCCCCCCCCCTTTTGACTGATGTTGTGTGACACGCCTTGTCTGATATTTGTCAGAAATGATTGGGATACTGGCAAGAGTGATGTCTGAGAAATACTCTTCCAAGGCAAAGTGCACCTGCTTGTATAATTTCAGATGCGCCACAGCAAGATGGCGTGTCATATACCATACCAATTTGGAGCTGCTTGCATGAAAGATGACTTGTTTCTCATCATGTACACATTCTGCCGGCCTTCGCTTTGGTATAACATTTCACATGTTCGTATTCTTGCTAATAATGTTTAAGAAATTGATGCATTCATGTACCTCCCATTCATCTTCCTTGTTCATCCTTCAAATGTTTACTGCTGTCTTCAATACCCTAACTTTCCTATTCTCTTTTAAATTTTATTTCTCTGTTTTCTTCCTGCAAATCCCTCTCTCAATGCTCAGTGACATTCTCTCGGAGCTCTTTTATTTTTCACCCTTTTCATCATAATTGATTCACAATACAAGAAGCCTATACTCACTCTCCCATATGTGACCCTGCACCACAAAACAAACAAAAAGTTGCCATGATGGACAAATTTTTTTTGTTAAGACCATATTCGGAAAGAGCAGATTGTAAGCTTTAAAATGATGTATAACTCAAATCAAATGGACTCTCCTAACCTATCTAAATATTGGAAAGAAAGCGCAATCTCGGAAGAGTGTGAACTGAGAAAAGAGGCTCTGAAGTACAGTGTCTACTCAAGCGTTTAATCTTTACCAAACCGTGCTGGCTGTGCGATGAATTGGACAAAAAACAGGAAGTAATCCACCCGAGTAACAACAATGAAGGGAATCAGATTAAGTTGAAATTAAACATGCCTCATTAACATATTCTGTCCATAATTACTGCCAACTTTCAAAGCAGTAGCACCATCCTTTCAAAAGTTATTTGAGTTGAAAGTGAAGAGTGTGTACAAGGTTTTTCAGAAATGAAAAAGGGACTCTAAAGACACACATAATTGCATTATTCTTCCAAAAAGTGTTTGAGATAAACTGCTAAAAAACACACTTTCCCGCCCGTTTTATGACCCCAAATTTTAGCATAATGTAAAAGAAGACTTACCCTTTCAGAAAATATGAAAATGTCAAGACTGGCTAGGTTGACCCATTTCACCTACTTTCAGTCCTCACGCAAAATCAGCGTGTGCGACTTTTTGTTCGTTTTGTGATGCACGGTCACATATACACTTTTCTTTGTACCTTTTCCCATATCTCTCCTCCCTACTGACTAAAACCTGTTATTTATCAAAACAAATAGTTGCCGTTACTATTTCCATGTTTTAAAGTTGCTTTTGAAATTCAAAAACAGAATCTGGAACGTGAGGGGGTTCATAATGGCATTGGATCAAAAGGGGCCCTGTGCATTGGAATGTATGCCAAGCTGGTTCATATACAACATGTATGGTGCATCCCTCAACACGTACAACCTATATATAGGACACATGGTGCATCCATTTACAACGTGATGAAGAAAAATCCACTAGTCAATAGGCCCGTTCACAAACAACGAAAATCGAAATTTCAATCGCGATCCAAATTTCGATTTTTTTTTCGACCGTTCATACACAGGGAAAAATCGCACTTCGCAGCAAGGAAAGAACGATCAGTGGCCAAACTGCACATGCGCGAATCTTGCATGACCGAAGACTGACCCCGCAGTCCCAATAGAGTTTCGCACGCGCTACGAACGATGGGATTAAAAATACCGATTTCCGAATCTCGATCGCGCTCACACACACGACGCTTGGCAAAATAATCGCGATTATTCTGAAAAATCGCACTAATAGTGCGAGTTGGATCGCGATTAGGATCGCGGTAATTAGTGAGATTTTTCTGTCCACACTGGAAAAAATTTCGAAATTTTGATCGCGATAAGAAAATCGATTTTTAAATCGCACTTTTTCCCTTGTGTGTGAACGGGCCTTATATGAGACCATCTCTCCATCCTTCTCAGTATGGTACAGTAATCAGTTTTGTTTAAAGGTAAAATGTAGTTTCCGTATGACTGCAGAAACTGTCAATTTTTGCTGTAAAATGGAGATATACACGTATATAAGCACAAGAAATGTGTGAAATAACTTTGTTGTTGCAAGATTTCAGTTTTGAAATGGCCAAAATGTGCAAAGCGTTAGTGCTTTATATAAGGTAAAGTTAGAAAAAAAGTTGCAAAGTTTTCAGAGGATACTCTAATTCCTAGCTCTATAACCTTTTTTTTTTTTTTTTTTGGTTTAAATTTGACAGCACATTTCAAAAGATTGAAAGTTTCTGGTTCAATCTCAATGTAGCATTTTTCTATGAATTTCTTCCAACTTTTTATTATTAGCTTTTTTTTTTTCAGATTTCCTGACTTCATCCAGTTCTATGTGAGCTTTTGTTGTTGTTGTTGTTTTTGTATGGGATATGTAGGGAAAGTCAAATTTGTACCAAAATAAGATGGCATGGTTATCATTTCTGTAGTCAAAGTCCCCATAAAAATTTATAAAGGCACTATGAAATAGTTAGATCATAATTCAGGTACCGGTAATGGTCTTTCTGCTTGTAATAAAAGAGGCGATATTGTCACTTTTCTCACATACAGCACATTCCATTTTTTTTTATTATATGTGTATATTTAATATCTACTGTTTCATCAATGTAGGCCCTACTACCTTTTTTCCCCTTACAGTCTTATTAATTTATTACTGCCTGTGTATGTATTGGTACAAACATGTAAGCCCTATGTGTATATGAAGAGTTTGTTTGCAAAAACCGATAAGTCCATATTTGCCAAATGGAGATATTTGCGATTAAAGGTCAAGAAAAATAAAGAGAATAATAAGAACATTTTTGATTCTTTTGATCATAAGTTCAAAAATATAGCTTTATAATATACGTAGTGACCAAACGGTATTGTTTTGTACTTTATGACAGAGACCGTACTTCAAAATCTTAAAAAATGGACTTATTGGTTTTTGCGAACAAACTCTTCATATGTATCTTGAGTTATTGTGCCTTCTTTCTTTCTTCATTCATCCACCCATTTTTTATTGCATTTGGTCAACTATCTACACGTCATTGTCACATCACACTTTCTTGCCATGTAGGCCTATATCTTTGTTCCTTAAATACACTGTGTAGCAGCATTTTATAGATAACTAGAAATGCACTCCGAGAGCGCAGACCTTTGCCAAGCAGCTACTTTCTACGGATGATCTTGCTCTTCCATAGAGATCAGTGATTTCCACGCATATGTATGCATGCCAGAAAATTGCCTGATTTCCCAATATATACATTGTAGAAGCCTTTGATACGTTATAACCCTCAGCTGCGAGGCGCGACTCGCCCTAGCAGAAACTAGAGCACGCACTTTATTTTGTGTATTAAAACCTCAAAAATGCACAGCTTGAACTCTCAATTTCATTGGCCCTACCTGCCAAAATATCGAAAATCCTTCATTAAAATCCACAAAAATTCCCAGATCACTACCAAACTTTAATCATCTGTTACTTGTGTGGTTCTCAACCTTTCCTGTAAAGTTTCATTCAAATCTGTTTGCTACTTTTTGATTCATTTTGCACACGGACAAACAAACTCAAAGAACACATACTACCCTCCTCCCTTGGTGGAGGTAATGAATACACCAGCTTCTGATCATGGGGAATTTTCGCTGTGTTTTCTCATGGCCTTACAGATTACAAGAACTTGTGTTACAGTTGTAGAATGGATATAGGTTATGGAGTAGAAAGAGGAAATAGGGTATAGACCAGATGAGAAGATGACCTCACTACCACCTGTTTTTTCAGACAATTACAAATGAGCTGCCATGGCCTTGTCCTTGTTCTTTTTGATAAATGTCAGAATTAATCCTAATTTGGCATGGTCTCTGATGGTTTCTTGTGTGTGTGTGTGTGTGGGGGGGGGGGGGGGGAGGGGGGGGGGGCTATGTCTCGCCCCCTGAGGATTGAAATACTACTTCCTAAACTTTGACCTTTCACCTGCGACCTTGCCAGAAGCCAAGCTCGAATGAGGTAGAGGGTGAACAACAGTACTCGATCCCGATCACAATGGCATATCCTGAGGGTAAATGTTTCATTCTTCTCCAGTTTTTCCTTTTTTTAAAAATTCTTTACAACTTTCTCCCTCAAAAAAATAATAAAAAAAGTATGACTCATGCGTCAGGCATTCAGATTTGGTACTGGACTCTTCAGAAATTCTGGGAGTTTGTAGCTTTTTATATTCTTGTAAAAAAAGGGGAAAATATTGTTGCAAGGTAGATAATGATGTTCCTTGTACAGGGTTAATTGCTTGTGGTGTCCAATTGATAGATTGTCATTATTGTAAGTTGACAAAGTTTACTTTACATGAAGCTGCCGTACATAACTGCAAATTAAATAGAAGGAATCTAATTGCAGATGACATTTGAGTCCCAAGTGTCCTGAACTTAAAAGTTAATGTGTGAAATGAGTAAAAGTTAGAATGTGAAATGTAACCCATATTGAGACAGATACATGATATCTCAGAGTTGGCACAAATCTCTGCCGAGGCCAAGTACGGAATACCCCGTAGTTGAAAAAAAGCAGATGAAAAAGCAAGAAAATGTACAAGTATCAGTTCCTTGGAACTTTGTGGAATGCTTCAATCGCTTAATTCTTCATAGTTCACTTACTGATGATTAGTGGGTTTTAATCTGGACCACTGCAGCAAATCTGTAATATCCTTTTTGCTACCACTTGGTGAAGACAAGTGTACTTTTGTTTGTTTGCAATGTCATCTCAGTCTTGTTTATAGTATTTGCTTGGATCACCTTGAGATTTTTTTGGTCAAGAACAATAGTTGCTTGTGCCTGTGTAAACTATGATGGCAGTTAGAGCATAGTCTATAACTGTTTCATGGAATGATGGTGATGAATATGATGATTATTATCATTATTATTACATAATAATGTATTTTCATTATTATTATTATTGTTATTATTATTATTATTATTATTATTATTATTATTATTATTATTATTGTTATTATCATTATATTATTATTACTTACATCATAGAAATTGTTATTATGATCACCATTACAGAAGTATTTTGATAAAAAAAGGAAGTTGTTACAAAGTGTACACATTCGAGATATTGAACAATGATCTTGAATTGAAAGCATATGTTTTCTGATTTCAGTAAGCTGATCACTTTTCAACGAAAAGACGTAACTAGCATTTCAGGCTACATGTACACATTGCAGTCAGACTAACATTTTGTAACTTGTAGGTTTCTGATCAAAAAGTCTGCAAAACAAAGACTAGTACATCAAGTACACTCAGGTTCAGTGTTGCTGCTGTTGAAATTTGACTCTATACAGTATTTCCCATTCTCTCTCACTGCGCTTTGCCATCCGAATTAAAACTTTCGTTCATCGTCTCTTTATTATCACAGCCCTCAAGCCAGGCCAATATGTGAAGAGTTTTAGCGCTAAATGAGCTATATCCATTCATGTTAAGTTGAGATATCATTATATGTGATTAAACCTGCTAAAAGCAAATAAAATAATAAGAAAATACATGATATTTTCAATCACAACTTCTAGAATATTGTTACGTTACAAATCGTATACTGGAAAGGTGGTTTTCGTTTTTACTCTATCCGATGATGGACCTGTTTTGAAATGTTTA
The DNA here is from genome assembly GCF_040938485.1 of Diadema antillarum. Classification (NCBI taxonomy): domain Eukaryota; kingdom Metazoa; phylum Echinodermata; class Echinoidea; order Diadematoida; family Diadematidae; genus Diadema; species Diadema antillarum. The sequence goes on from NW_027270903.1 coordinate 4,027,869, forward strand.
AAAATGACACTTAATTCATTTTGCAATAAAACTCTTCATGTATTCCCCAGTACCAGTGAAGCTTCCCCCCCCCCCCCCCACACAATTCCTTATGTCAGTTAGGGGGTTTCACATTTGCAACTGACCTTGTTTACAGTCTGTTTCTGACACATACTCCCTATGTGGTACATTCACACAGAGAAATGCAACTTCTCTCTGACCAATTTAACCCATTGAGGACTGTTTGATTTTGCTACAACGCGCATTTCCCATAGATACCTGCCTGAGTATACTCAGGACTCATCCTCAACGGGTTAAGTGCATATATGACATTCTGTAAAATTATAATACTGAGCCCTAAAAAGTATCTGACCCATGTGAGTAGTTGACCCATAAACGTGTTATTTTATGAACATATTCCTGGCCAATGTGAAGGAGCCCAAGGAGCATAAAATTAAATGAAACTGAGGTACGTTGTGTAGGAACGTGCTGGTCCTCCCCATCACCCCCCTCCCCCCCCCCCCCCACTTTGTTTTCTCCCCGCTGTTATTGAATATGAAGGAACGAAAGTGAAAGTGAGAAAGAAAATTACCCATTAATGCTCCTGAGAATTGTGCAGTAGGAGCTGAACTGGTCCTCCCGAACCTCCTCTGAAAGAATATGCCACTATGCCTGTCTGCCAGTTGAGGGAGAATCAAAATCTGTATGGGGGAATAACAAAAGCTGTGAGCTCTAGTTTATGAGGGGTTTTTTTTTATGTCCTTGCCTATGGAGTTTCTCTCTAAACTTCTGGAAGGAAAAAAAAAAGAGAGAAGAGACTTTGAGAAAGGGCTGTGGTTTTCTCTCCATTGTGAGTGAGATGTGCCTTACAGTGCAGGGCACCTTGGAGTACACCTTGGAGTTGGCTTGTGGTTTTCCCACACTGCTCCTCACTGTGGAAAAGCTTACGACCAGCTGTTCGCTGTTTTCGACTCTACCGTGGCAACACGATGTGAGATGGTTGTGGCATCTCGGGAGATGTTTCCATCCATCATTTTGTGTCTGCCTTCAGGCGAAGAGATCGAGTAGTATTGACTCATGCATGCTTGCAAACAATTTTTTTCCCCCTTTTTGTGGAAAATGTGCTTCACCGTCAAAGAAGAAAGAATCAACCATATGATTGAGGAATATTCCACTGTGTCAGAGATTGAAGTGGACTGTTTGGAGACCAGTGAAGCGTGTCATTATGTCCTTGCAGCTCTTGTCCTGATTCAGTTAATGGACAAACGTTGCTTTCTGATGTTGACTTTGCCCGCGAACTTCTTCCCCCGCAGTGCACCTGTCTCTGTGTGTTTTTCGCTTCCCGATTGGAAGGACATTGTTGAATTAATTTGCCCTGGAATTCTCGTCATTATTCACGATCCCCCTCTCGCTCCCTCGCCCGTCTCTCTCTCTCTTTCTTCCATCCTCTCTGTCTCCTTGTCATCTTCGTCTCCATCTCAGTCGCTCCCTGCCTCTGAGTGATATTGGATTGACTAGAGACACAAGGACTCCTCATCTGCTGACATGCCTGACTGACTGAGAGAACAACATCACAATTAATTCCGGAGCGTGCGTGATTACGACAGCTCTCTCTCTCTCGATCCCTCTCTCATATTTCTGACGGAAGGGGTCTTTGTAAGTCCGGGGGATTCTTCAACCACTCTTGTAGATTGACCAATTGATCTCTATGCGGCGTAAATGCATTCGTCTTTGCTGGACATCGTTGTTGGTTTGCATCGATTAGCGTAAGACTAATCACTCAGACGCCACCGTCCTCTGCAGCATTATTACCAGATTGCAGCTGGGGACTGCCATCTTTTGTCGCGGCTTTTTCAGACACTGTTTCACCAGAGACTCGACATTCATCTATTATTTGGACCAGTAATGTGGAATCTTTTCAGCTTTTGTGCCGCTTCACAAAGCTGCATTAAGAGTGCGTAAAAGAGAGACAGGACTTCATGGGAGCATCGCATCCATTATACCGGTATCAGGATTCATAACAATTTGGAAGGGGTGCATGGTATTACCCTTCGTGGAATGCATCTCATTAGCGTCGAGGGTGCGAACAGAAATGCAAATTAGATAGGATTATCCTTTTGCAAACAGAAAGGACATTTTCTTGTAGATTTTGGGCATTATAGCTGCTTCATGTGTTGTTTCAACTGTCATCGAAACATATATGTAGAGATGTGCAAGACATCCTCGTCAGATGTGCGCTGGAGCATTCAGTGATTGTCATAATGTCACTTTAAATTCTACTCAACAAGGAACTTTTTTTCATAACTGTCAGTTCAGATGAGGTCAGACAGCCTCAAGAGGAATCTGGGAGAGTACTGAAAACAGTCAACGGTCTCGGAAGATTACATTTCAGGATCTCTTTTTTCGCCGTTCTGTTCTTCATATCATGGTGCATTTAGGATTGCATCTTTTCTGTTTCATATTGTGTGGAGCTCTTTCGTGAAAGCACCCCATCACCACTGAGGTACATTTGTATTTATAGTTGGATGGGATTTCCCATCAAAGCTTTCTGTTTGCCTTGTTCGGCATATGCTTTGAATACATTTCTGCTGAATATAGAAACAGAAAGATACTATTTTCAGGTAGCCAATAGCTGCTGGTAAGATCAACTGTTGTGATGTGGGTTGATGGGATATATCAATATCAAAACTTTAGAGAGAAAGACAAGGAGTTTGCAAACCTCACGCCAGGAGAACAGCGTGGTGCTTGACATACGTACTTCAGTACGCAGAAAAAGTCACTGGAAGATCCCTGCATTTTTTCCCCCACCAGTTTCCTGTGATTCAGTGCCAGCTAGCGTAGAGTCGATGCCAGCTCTCAGAGAGGAAAACTCAACACGTTTCTTTCTCTGGCTGTGAGTCAAGTTTTCCCATTGTTTGTGGATGGAGTTCTTGAACGTGAGGTAAAAGCAGCTAGGTAATTTTTAGCGTTGTATGCATTTCCTCGTACGAGAGGAAACGCACAGTTGACTTCAAGTGGCTGCGAGAATGCTCCCACAGATGTCATAATCCGCGGCGATCAGATACGCGGAATTGTGCATCACCTTGTTGACACAACGCGCGGGAAGCAAACTCGCGGCGAAACAAAAGCTAAGCTTGTTATGTCAGTATACATGCATTTCTACATGAAGAAAGAAAAGAATGAAAGTGTCGGTGATGAAGTGGGTGTGAAGGGAATTTTGCAGTGAGCGGTGATAGCTGCAACGGTAACCGTCTATTCTTCTTCACTCGTGAGAATCTATCGACAAGGCCTTTCGCAAAAGGTGGATCTGTACGTGTTTTCTGTGGAATTTTACTGTTTCGCTCTTGGGAAAGAAATCTTGAATACACATTTGTGCTTTTCTTTGCCACATGGAGGAATTTGATTGGGAAGATTTCGAAAACTTATCATGTCATCGTAAGTGTGTTTTTCTGAGAACAATTCACATGAATGAAACATCTTCAGACGCACCAGTTAGCTACAGCACAACAACTCTTGCGTGATTATTGATTATTTCCATGTCACAATACAAGTACATTGTATGATCACTTTTTGTTTTGCACATAGATCGCACGAGGGCTCAGATTGCACCATTTTTCTTGTTTTTTGTGGCTACTAAAAAAGAAAAGGATTAGCAATCATTCATATGTATGTATGATAAACAAATTCTATGTACGGTTTAATGCGGAGCGATATCAGTCCACCTCGTCGTTCAGTCCAACAGCGAGCAGCTATTGGAATGACCTTGAGTCAATGCAGATGATTTGACCTTTGACCCATCAAGACTTGACAAAGGGAAAGACTCCCTTGCTGCGAATCTCTCAACGACTTCGGTTGGATTTTATTTTTCTTCGTTTTTAAACATTTGACGTAAGTTTCCGCTGAGCGCAAACCGATCGAAGATGTCGCGGCGGCGCACCATCAAGGTTCGTCACCTGTCCGTGATGAACCACGCGGCCACGTCTCACATATCTAACCTCATGCTCTATTACCTAGGCCGGCTCCAGGACATGTCCGGGTCGCTCACGGGCCGACGCAGCCAGCGATCCTCCATCCACTCCAGCCTCCTCCGCTCCAACTCCTTTGCGGGCTTCCGCGACGATGTGCCGACCGACCCGTTCTTGGCGGTAAGTGAAGTGTGAAATCTTTTTACGTAATCCTTGAGTAATATATGCATGCAACATTGAAATTGGCCTGCTTTTTGTTTTGCTACATAGTTTCCTTATTTTCTTGTCATATTTTTTTTTTTCTATGGAGAGACATGGCAGAGGTTATGCACCCTAGGAATAGATGTGAGTAAAGAATGTTGATTGTTTATGATTTGTACAAATATACTTTTTGTTTGCATGCTTGCTTGTTTCTTGCTTGAAATCTAGAAAGGGAGCAAAATTTGTCAATTGAATAAAAAAAAAAAACACATAGAGACAGATAAAACCGAGCGGTGTATACCAGCAGCATGCAGACGGCTGTACTGCTCCCAGACAGTAAAGGGAGATATACAGTGATATAATATGTTCAGAGAGAGAGAGAGAGAGGGGGGGGGGGGGGAGTGTGTGTACATATATGAGTGTGTGTATGTATTGGAGTGTGTGTGTGTGTGGGGATAGAGAGTGGGGTAAGAGAGGGAGAGGGAGATAGCAAGGGAGTATATTATGGGTATGTGTAGAGAGAAAAATGTTGAGATATGGAGGGGCAGTGCTGCTGAGAGGAGAGATGAATATTATGACAGAGAGAGAGAGAGAGTTTGAATATATCACGGGGAGACAAAGAGAGGTATATATTTATGTGCCTCTCAGAGTCATAAATGTTGACAGCATACAGACAGACAAAAAGAAGTGAAATGTGTTGGCCTGGATTTGAAGCAATGTTTCGTTTTACTGCTTCATAGCAACAACAACAACAACAACACCAACAAATGGTGGTTAGAGCACTAAATCAGCACAAGAAACATATACATGTATATTTCTATTTTTGTTTTCTTAATGTATATGTTCATCTCTCTTGATTGCTGAGATGCAGGTGTGTCATGTTTCATGTGAAATTGATGTTCTGTGTGACTGCAGTCTCCTCCTCTGATTAAAGTTTGAAACTTGAGTGAGGTTGTTTTAACACGGGTCACGATACGTGCACGACTGCAGCACTAAATTACAATTATGATTGCAATTAAAATTCAAATTGTTGTCAGTACACATGACTGAGGAAGGCTTCACGGATTCCACAGTTTTGAATTTCAAAGTGATTCGAGGAGATGTGGCTTCTTTTCAAGTTCTCATCACTCAATCTTCAGTGGTAAGTAGAGCATGCTTTGGCAGCAGTGCGTACACTCGACTGTTTCATTCCATAATTCTTGAGAATCTTGATTGAAAAACGCTTCCGGACCGTCACTTGAATGACGATTTGAATTACGATTCAAATCACGCTCCGCGATTCCAGCTTGCATACGCACAGCCAAAATGTGTCATATGAATCATGATCCTAGGTATACATCAATGTTAGAATCATGATTCAAATCATGAACTCTCAGTACGTGGGAAAACTGCCTAATTGTGAGAGGTTTTGATCTTCTAGAGAAGACATATTTGTAGATGTAAGTAAAACTGTCTTTAAAGCCACTATCCAACATTGGGAGCAGTAAGTATAATAATGATCAAATTATCACATTTGATGCATATTATACGTGTAGTTAAATTGTATCACAAAATACCCTACCATACCAAAAAAAAAGGCAGTAAAGCCAGAAATAAGCCACAATAAGGAGATATCACTAATTTTATCAATAAAATGTCACAGTAATATTAGAGTGGAAGTTGTCTGCATTTCCATTACAGTGATGTTTCATTCTAGAAGTGGTTTTTAATAAAACTACTGTTCACATTTTATATGCATTTGAAAATACTTAATGTTGATTAGTACTTAGCATTTTCATTTTGGTTATTTCTATCCCTAACTCACATTTTAGAACTTTTTCAAAGCACTGAAGGTATTTTTTTTCTTCATTTTTCATCTGCAAATGCTATTAAGAAGCTTTAAAGGGGTGTTAAGTTTTAGTTAAGATGGGGCTGCAGTTTTTCAACTTGTGTGTGTGTGTGTGTGTGTTTGTGAGATAATGAGAAACCTCTTATGACATATGAAAGAACATGTAATTCTCAGAGGAATTCACAGTTTATTTGATGAAAATTGGTCTTAAAATGGCTGAGATAGCAAAAGAGAAAATGATGCCAATAGAATGTTACAGGCCACAACCTTTATTATCAAAGATCTCTTTGTTTTACCTTATTTTTGGATATCACAGTCATGTCAGAACCGACTGTCATCAAATAAACTTTCAATTCCGTTTAGAATTGTACAGTATGTATGCTCTTCAACATTTCAAAGAGTGGTTTCTAAATATCTCGCAAAACATTAAAGGGCAAGTTCACCTTCATAAACATAAGGATTGAGAGAATGCAGCAATATTAGTAGAACACATCAGTGAAAGTTTGAGGAAAATTGGACAATCGACGGAAAATTTATGAATTTTTAAAAATTTTGTGTTGGAACCGCTGGATGAGGAGACTACTACAGCTTGTGAGTCATATGCGTACAACAGTATAAAGAAAATGTAAAGAAAATTCAACATATTTTCACTTTTTTCGCATAATAAAAGAGCACTTGACTTGCCTCTTTCTAAAGGCAGGGGGAATAATATTACCCATAACATTTGTCGGTAACGAGTCGGGGGAATGTGTACTTTTTTCAAAAGATGAATTTTGTGAAATTCTCTTTATATTTTCCTTACATTGTTGTACGCATGTGACATCTAAAGTTATTCACACACTGCAGTAGTCTTCTCATCCAGCGGTTACTGCACAAAAACTTCAAAAATTCATAACTTTTGAACGGATTGTCCGATTTTCGTCAAACTTTCAATGATGTGTTCTACTAATGTTGCTACATTCTCTCAATCCTTATGTTAATGAAGGTAAACTTGTCCTTTAAGTTGAATCCTCACCTCACCAATACTATACCATTCCTTTGAGACAGGAAGTGTGCAGCACTTGTATCGAAAGTATAAACTATGTCACTATCTCTATCTATGCATGATGCACACACGTACGATCTCAATATTGGCATGCACAGAAACATAGAGAAAGAGAGAGATACTCGGTGTAGATGATGAGAATCCTGTTCATGCATGTAGAAAATAATTTATGACATATTCTTATTGCAAGTCTGTATAGCACATGTTCACATGTGTCTTTACAGTTGTATTTTCTGTTTTGCTTTGCTTTTAATGATTATGTTCAGATGAGCTACTCTTCTTATGACTATTGATGATAATCATCAAAATAATATGTATATAATATGTAGATCATTAGGTTGTATACATACATATACATTTGTATATTATGTGTGTGTGTGTGTGTGTATTTGCCAGTAGCTTTCATGAGTGACATAGCAGATTTGTTTATCACCATGGCGATGAGGAAGTTATTTCATAAAGAAACATCCTTGTCTTTCTCTGTAATTGACAAAGAATAGACGTAGTCTGCCTCTTTCTCTCTCTTTTTTTGAGATCTTGTCTCTGATAAAGTCTGATGTCTGTTTGTTTGCTTGTCTGTTTTCGTAATTGCATGTGTGTTTGTGTGTTTGTGTGTGTGTGTGTGTGTGTGTGTGTGTGTGTGTGTGTGTGTGTGAATGTGGAAGTGTATATTATGTTTCAGTGTTGGAAAAGAAGAGGCTGTTTTTCAGTGAGTTTTGAGAAGGATAATCCATGAGATCAATGTGGAATCTGCGACACTCGGAAATGGGATTAGGGGATGACGTATTACAAAAAAAGTGGGCGGGGCTTGGCATTTTGTGATTTTTTTTTTCTCTGATTTTTTTTTCTTTCTCTGATTTTTTTTTTTTTTTTTTTTTGAATATGAGGTTTTTGATAACTCAATGGGCTGAAGAAGAAGGCTCTATGGAGGGGCTCTTCGAAACCACAAGATTTTGCCGATTAGCCAACACTGCCTTCGCATGGAGAATCGAACAGCGCTTCCACATACACGATAATGAGCAAGGGAGGGATCATTTGGGGATTAAGCGCATTTGACCACCCTTGTTCGGGATTTGCCGTCGATTTCCACACCGCACAAAGAAGGGAAAACACTGACAAACCCAATGTGGATGCATTGGATTGAAGGATCTAGAACTACTCGACTGGCAAAGTTTTGAGAGTTGTTCACTACAATTATACTTGTATGTGCTGCTTCCTTTTTTGTTCACTGCATAATATTGTGCGATGGGATCAGTCAACGATTTGATTCAACTTTCTGATTGCGATCAGTGTGACACTGGGGCTTCTTTGGCTGATTTGCATGGATGGAAAATGTTGCTAAAGTTTGAAAACCTTTACGGAATACTTTGGAATATTGAATCCTGACACTCATTCTTTGTGATCACCCTGACATGAATTTTTCATGAGGTAGTATCTATAGACAGATATCTCTTAGAGGGCTTTTGTTTGGATAGATAAAAGGGAACTCAGACCCATCAAAAATTTTGATATGTGTATGTGTGCACAAAATTTACTTTGGACAAAAAGAAAATCAGGCTCTTTTTTGTGGCAGGTTGAAACTTGTGGTGAAAACAGAAACAGACGTCTCAGTTGGAATGTTTATTGAATGTCTGCTTTCTTTGGTTCATTTTTCGAAAAGTTATAGTATGTGATTTTAAAGTTAGATTGAATAATTTTTTGTCATCTACACTCTACATGTAATGGTAGGTGTGCTCAAACCAACTAGACATTCTCAACTGTTTAATGATCATTACTGTGTATGAAAAAGATCTGTGTTGGAGGAATTTTGTTGTCTAAGACACATATCATTCATTAAAAAGGAAGTGACATGTTTATTTCATGAGAATTGTGAATGCTGAAGTGAAATTTAGAATTCTAATTCAAGCAACAATGCTTTGGAAGGATAAGAAACTTTAAAGACCAGGAGGTAAAGATCATAGAATTGAACTCTGCTCCCAGAAAGAGGACCTGCGGGTTACTTTTAAGGAGTCATTCCATCTTTCTCCAGCTGCCAGTAATCCGCTTCTTTTCAAAGAGCAACTTCCATGCCAGTTACCATGGAAACTGCATCCAGCTCCTCCGAAGTCTCCCTCTACATCTTGGATGGAGACTTTGAGTGCATTTGCCAGCTGCCGGCTGAGCCTAGGATATACAGGAAGCATACCGTGAGTAAACCTTTTTTCAATAGTTGATGATGTGATGTTTCCTCCGTCTGCAAGAACTGTCGTCCATCTTGGTTGCTTGCCATGTCGGCGTATCAAAAATGCGTAATTTTTGTCCATGAGATTTTGTGTATGTGTCCAATATCAGAAGTATCAGGGCAATTCCCCCCCCCCCCCCACATCGTCAATAGTTGACGATGTGATGTTTCCTCCGTCTGCAAGAGCTGTCGTCCGTCTTGGTTGGTTGCCATATCGGTGTATCAAAAATGCATAATTTTTGTCTGTGAGATTTTGTGTATGTGTCCAATATCTCAGAAGTATCAGGGCAATCCCCCCCCCCCCCCCCCCCACCCCCGGCTAAATACTGGTTAGTGATAAGGTTAGAGTGCGAAGATTAAGATTGGGTTTAGGGGGTGAAGTTTAGGTTAGAGTTAGGTTTAGGTTCAGGATTAGGATTAGGGTCAGGGGAAGGGTCTGGGGTACTTGTCCAGGGGATAATTGCCCTAGAACCATATCAGAGTATACATATGCAATGAAAAACATCTACAGTTTGTATGGGCTAATGTATTAATTCCCCATAGGCTGCTGTAGTACATGGCCGTGCAATAACGAACCATCTTGTTTGTTTGGTGAATGCGAGTACCTAAAGTGCATTTAGTGTTTCACTCAGTGGTCCCTTATCAAACTTGTTTGGTAATGTCTTGGTAGTCTAAAACTTGAAATATTTGCATCCTACATGGATAAAAATGTTGATATCTTTCTTGAGTCCTCACATAAAATCAATGGTTGTGACTTTTTGTTTGTTTTGTGATGCACGGTCGCATATCTTCCTTCAGTGATTTAGTTAATTTCTAAAGATTGCAAATCTCTAACAAGAATACAAGAACAGTACCGTGAGCTTCAGGGACACATTTGACTCATTCACAATTTTTGTTAGAAAACAGAGAAGAAAAACAAAAATAACCAGGCTGCAATTGTCCAACATGAAGAATACATATATGTAACAACAGGAATATGAACAAATGGAACATTTAATTTGTATGAGACAACTATCTGTACTATGTAGGCAGCAGTCTGACATTGATTTACAGATCATGTGAGTAGTCTTCAGAAAGGGAGATAGGTGCAGTATGCCACAATTTTGACTGACAGAAACTTGCACTTAGAGATAAACTGGGTCTCCTCACAGGTCACCACCCCCACCCCCCACGATTTACACACATTATTCATCACAAGCACATACAGACACAGACAGACAGACAGACAGAGACAAACAGACAGAGACACACAGTGTAATAAACATTGTATCATTGAAAATCATTTGTAAATAATTTGATTATGTTTGTGGTAAGATTTAATAAAGCATACAAATAAAAGATAAATAAAAAACATTGTAAGCTCCATGCCAGACATTTCCTTAACATGCTTTGACATTCACAACTGTCTTTTTTTTAAAGGTTTTATGATGAAATACTAATCCGTCCATCACACAATACTTTCATTTTTGTGTTGTTGTTGTTGTGTTAGATTATTATCATTTTTTTTTTCATGTATGTAAATATGTTTGTGTTTTGATAACCACCCATTTCTAATATCATAATTACTCGGGAAATAATCATTAAGCATTTTATTTTCCTGGTAGCTTGTTTGTGAGAGCTCTTGCACGTGATATTCAAATTGGTATTAAGGGATAAACAATCACGACCCAGTGGTACATTGTCCAGGAGCAGTATGCACACGGACGTGTTTGCACACTGGGCCCCAGGAATCTTCCATTATGCATCAGAACTTTGTATGCTGAGAGGGACTGGCAGAGTGACCCTTTACCTCATTGGCCAAACAAAGTTCAGGTTGATCGATTCTATGCCTGCAGGGGTGCTCAGGCCATTGTTCTGAGGGATGTGACTGCTAGGCATAGGCTGTAGTCTATGCAGTCAGACCCTGTGGGTGGAGTAAGATTAAGAACTTAGCTTTTCCTGTGAAGAAAAGATACGTGAAGCATGTATGTTTTTGCATCTCTTATAACAATACTGGTTTATCTTGTTGTCATATGAAGCTCTACTGTATCATTGTGTTTTTGCTGCTTGTACAAAAAAACTTGTACACTTAATCCACAGATGGGAAAATTGGCTAGTTATGGCTTCCTCAATAATATTTAGACATTAAAGGACAAGTTCACCTTCATAGACATGTGGGTTGAGTGAATGCAGCAATATTAGTAGAGCACATCATTGAGAGTTTGAGGAAAATCGGACAATCCGTTCAAAAGTTTTGAATTTTTGAAGTTTCTGCTCACTCAAGGCTGGATGAGAAGACTACTATAGCTTGTGATGTCACATGAGTACAACAATATAAAAAAAGAATAAAGAAAATTCATAATATTTTCACTTTTCTCGCATAACAAAAGAACACTTGACTTCTCTCTTTCAGAAGGCAGGGGGAATAATATTACCCTTAACATATGTCAGCAACAAGTCGAAGAAATGTCCACTTAATTCAAAAAGTAAAGTTTTGTGAAATTCTCTTTTTATTTTCTTTATATGGTTGTACGCATATGACATCATACACTATAGTAGTCTTCTCATCCAGCAGTGACTACGCAGATATTTTAAAGATTCATAACTTTTGAACGGATTGTCTGATTGTCCCCGAACTTTCACTGATGTGTTCTACTAATATTGCTGCATTCACTCAATCCACATGTATATGAAGGTGGACTTGTCCTTTAAGTTTTCTTCACAGGTTCAGCAGAAGCAAACTCATTTTTTTCTAAGGTCTGTTAACAGCTTGCTTAATGTAGCAACGCCTAGTTCTTCATGCATGTATTCACACAAATTTCCATTTTAACACGTTGAGGACGGGCTGATTTTGCTACAACACACACTTCCCATCTATAGACACTTGCCCGAGTGTAATCAGGACTCGTCCTCAACGGGTTAATAGTAAAATGCCTGCTAGGAAATGAAAATGATGTCATCATTGATTAGTAAAATTACTGAGAAACTTCCAGAAATGTCAAGACTCTCTGTATCATCATCAACATCCTTTATTGGAAAAGCTCACACTTCAGCAAGTTTGCTTTACATACTAGATTGAGTAAAGATACATAAATGACAGTTTAGTGAAATCTGGACAGACTATTGTATATTGATTTGAATTTCACAAATTTCAGAAGAGTGAGTTTCATGACTGACACAATCATGAATTATGAATTCATTCTTTTCATCATTACTGGGCAACTACAAGTTTCCCTTTATATTCTTGTATGGTTGTAGTATTAAGACTGTCATTTCTTCATTTTGACTGTGTTGTCTTTTGTTTTACAGGACCTTAGGTATGAAAATGTTCAAATAAATTTCTAATAATAATTGAACAGCCTCTTTGAGATTAGTAGAGAGAATGCAAAATGTACAGGGATCTGTAAGATCCGTAGGTCTGCAGTGGAGAAGTTAGATACCGGTACTTGCGAAAGAAAAACAAACAGACAAACAAACATTAAAGGGATTATACAGTTTTGGTTGAGACCTAATTTCAGGTTTCTAACATTTTTCGGTGAGATAATGACAAACCTCTTATGAAATATAAAAGAGCATGTAATTCTATGAGGAATTCAACGTTTATTTGATGAAAATTGGTTTTGAAATGGCTGAGATATCCAAAAAAGAGCGATTCTAATAACGTGTGGGACCCACAATTTATTACGATCGCTTTGTTTTACTTTGTTTTTTCATGTTTCAGTCATTCAAAACTCGATTTTTATCAAATAAACTTTGAATTCCTCTTAAAATGGTATGCTCTGTACTATATATCATAAGTGCTTTCTTGGTATCTCACAAAAAGTTAAAAGCCCAATTTTCATCTCCAACAAAACTGTACTATCCCTTTAAACTCTTGTTATCGCCAATCTCCAAACAATGCAAACAGCAATAAGCATGAGGTCATTATGTCAATATATCACGAGCCATTCAATGATTTTTTTTCTATTCTTTTTTTTTTATTTTCTTCTCTTTCTCTCAATGTAAACTATGTTGAAACCAACCCCTTCAAATTTGCTATCACAGCTTTTCCCTACTATACATGTAATGGCTGTGAAGTGTAGGTTTTGCAACGTAATTTTATTTTCGTTATTTTTGTTTTCTTGTCAACAGAGGCCTTCCAAATATCTACCCTTGCTTTTCAAAGGCAAACAGCAGAGCCGCCCCCATGCCGATTTCATGCCTAATTTGATTTGCCAAAGGTCAATAGGAGGTTGCATTGTGACATGGCGGGAAGGTCCATATTTGGCATTGTGATATTGGCTGGCCCCAGTCCTCATCAGCAATATATTGTATTCAGACTTCATTATGTTTAGGGGCAAAAGGACTTTACATACACTGATTTTAAAATTACTTTGTCCTCGGTAAAATTTAGATGCAGAAAGTCTCTTTTTCTGATCATTAAATTGTCAACTCTAAATGTCACTGTGTATTTTATGAAGGAGAACTGTAAAAGAGAAATGGTTAATTAATTTATTATATGTGTGCAAAACTATGAAGAAAGTAGTGACAATATCTGAACTCTCAGAAAGAACTGAAACTTTAATATTGAAAAAAGATGTTTTCCCATTTTAAGAATTGGTTGTCAATTTAGCAATTAAGGTTTATTTCTTTTCTTTTTTGAAAATTCTGCCAAAAACAACACCAATGATATATGAAAAATGATGAGATTGAATGAAAGGGATCTTTTACTCTTGAATGAAATACACTGTTGACTGAGTAGACAGTAAAATAGATCCAGTTCAAATGACAGAAATGTGCCTTGTGGGACTTGATGAGTTGATTTGTTACCTCAATTTCAGATAAAATTAATCAGCTGATATAGGAATTAGAAGAAAACACACCGATGAAGCTTATACATGTCTCAAAATCTTCACTTTCACTCTTTGGATGTTTATGAAATATATATCAATAATGGTATAACTGATCACTGAAGGGTTAACTCTTACTTTGTTCTCCACATGAATGATTAGACACTTTAAATCCAGTTCCTGCCCCACCCCCTCTCCCATTCAAAGTACAGTTGAACCTCTATTATCCGGCCTCCCTTTATCCGGATCTCTCTATGATACGGACGCAATCTCGCCGTGATTTTTTTTTCTTTAATAATTACGGGAGGAAAGGGGGATTCCCAACTCCTTGAGAACTCCTACACAAACACACATGAATTACATATTACTTCCAACATGATTAACATACATTACATCAAATTTCCTTTCAAATTGCTTACCCTCAGACATTTTAACATCCCCAAACATCCCCAAATGTTACAATGAAAAGGTTGCAGTATACACATTACTACATGTGGTACTACAATGGGCTACATCAGTACATGTGTATGTATATGTACATGTATAAAGCATTGAGTCTCCCGTATCCGGCCAAATCCCTTATCCGGATGAGCCCCGGTCCCGACTTGTCCGGATACGAGAGGTTCAACTGTACTTTGAAAATATGTTGCAATAGGAGACTTAAATACAAGGTGTTAAAATTTCACCTCGTGTAATTTGCATAATAAAAATATGACTTTTTTAACCATTGTTTTTTGATCATGTAAAGAGAATGACATTCCGAAACTCACATTTCATGTCCACCTTCCGTGAAATCTCAACTATTCTTTATGTAGGTCCTATGTTTGATTTTATTCTGTTTTATCAATGTTAACTCTATCATAACTCAATCTTGTAGGGAGAGATAAGATATTACTCATAGCTGGCATAGCAGTTAATGGAAGAATACAGTAGCTTTGCCAGTTTTGATTTGCAAACTCACCCCTCCCTCCCCCTCCCCATCCCCGCAACTCTCATGCACAAAGTAAGACTCCCACACATGTACATGTATATCGATTATATCAATATTTTTTTTTTTTCAACGATGTTTATTCTGTTCCATTCAAAGTAATAGAAAAAAATAACAATTTTCATTTGCTACAATTGAAATGACGAAAATATACATTTGTGATCATAATAGCAAATTTGCTATTGCTGTACATAATGACATAACAAAAATTACATTTTCATGAACAATTATCAATTTACATACAGTCACTTCCCCTATGCTCTCAAAAAAATTGCTTAAATTTAACAGTGATAATTCAATTCTTCTAGCATTAATCTTAATAATCATCCAAATGAATTATGCAGCAAAATTATACAGTAATAAATAATGGAACCATATTATTTATCAACCAATACCCGCCCATACACCTACTAACTCATATCCCTTACTGAGTCCCTATGACCACCCCCACCAGTTCCCTCCCTTCCTGTTTCCTCCCCCACCCCTATCTGTACACATGCAACACACAAACACACACAAACACACCCATACACACACACATACACATGCACCTAATTTGGTTAACTGCTCTTGCCTACACATCACAATATAGTAAATATAGTTATATAATCAGCCCGCCAACAGGCTGACAGGAACGCATGGGAAAGGAGGGGGAGAAAATACAAAACAACACAAGAGAAAAAAAAAGAAGAAGAAGAAGAAGAGGAGGAGGAATGAAGGAAAGGGGAAAAAATGAAGAAAAGAAAGAGTGGAATACTATGGAAACATTACTATTTTCTTAAAAGTCACAGACGTTGCACGTAGCTTCAGACTGGTTTATTCAACGAAGTCTCAAAATATTCCCATTTTTGTAAATGTACATGTAGCTTCCCAGCCTTGGTCGCAAGGATTTTTTCCTCATTTATTAATTCAACAATAATCTTTTGCATCTTTTCTCCAGTGGGTAACTTATTTCCCGTTCTAGATTTAAAAATGATGTATTTTGTTAAGATAATCAAAGTATTTACACATTTTGATCTACTTGAATAACCAGAAATTCCCCCAAATATATCTCTCCAATTCATATTCCTTAACTCATTTATGTCAAAATAATTAATTATGAATTCCCATAACGGTTTCACTTTAACACAGTGTAAAAATAAATGCAGATAAGTTTCAGGCTCATGTTGGCAGAAGGAACAAAGGCTGTCTGTTACAAAATCAAACTTCATTAAACGCTCCTTAGTGTAAACTACGCCATGTAACATCATAAATTGAAATTCTCTATATTTTCTTATCAATGTACACTTACTCGGTTTAATAAAAAGATCTTTTATTTCTTTGTTTGTATAATCATAGCTACTGTGGTCATCTTTGATTTGTAAAACATAAGATGACTGTAAATCTTCCACCATAGCCTCATATATTTTTCTCGATTTTAAAACTTGCAAATTTACTCTCTGACCAGAAAAAATCAATTTTAAGTCAAAGTTTGTGGAATCAACTTGCTGAAGTGTACCTGCTCTCATAGAATCCTTCCATTTCTGGGGTATAGCATTAAATATATCATTCAGTTTAAGCAATTCTTCTACCTTAAAACCAAGACCCAAGCTTTGAAAATGTGACTGAGATCTGAAATGACCGTTATCTAATATATCTTGTATTGTAATTATTCCTGCATCAAATAAATCTCTATGAAAAAACATCCTACCTGTTATGCGTACACTCCTATTATTAAATATTATTGGATTTACAACCTCATTTTCCAATTGTCTATATTTATAGATATCGAGCCAAACCTTCAATATTTCCGAATAAAAAGGTGGTACATTATCTGTCATAATAGATGAATCAAAGTCACACATAAACAGGAATCTACCTCCTACAGTACTAAAACAGAAGTCAAAAAATAATTTCCACCCAACTTCTTTTTCTCCATATAGAAGGCGTTTTAGCCACATAATACGTTGTGCCTTAACAAATAACCGAAAGTTCGTCATTCTTAAACCCCCAAACTCATAATCTTGATACATAATATTTCTCTTTATACGGTCTTTGCCATGCCATAAGAAATCAAAGGTAATTTTTTCGACTTCTGAAAATACCCACTGAGGAACAACAATAAGTGATGCTACATAATTCAATTTTGACAAGGCGAATGTTTTCATAAGATGTATTTTTCCCATAAGTGTTAAATCTCTTTCTTTCCACCATCCTAAAAAACTTTTTATCTTACTTAATATTTCTTTAAAATTTAAATTCTCTTTTGCCTTAACATCTAAGGAAAAATAAATTCCTAATATTTTGATTTCTTGAACAAAATTCCCAAACAAATGAATATTTGGCCTATCTTTTTCCTCCCCAAGCCATAAGAAATTAGTCTTCCCTTTATTTATTTTGAGACCACTTATTTTCCCAAATTCATCAAATAAAAATTGTAACCTTTTAATTGAACCCTCATCTTTCACAAACAAAGAAATATCATCCGCGTATAAAATTTGTTTTATTTCATTTTGACCAAATTTAATTCCATTAATATCCTTATCTTTTCTAATAGCTCCAGCTAAAGTTTCCATAGCTAATAAAAATATATATGGAGACAGAGGATCACCCTGCCTCACACCCCGTTTGATATTAAAGTACCCCGTTGAGTTTCCACCGTTCATTACACAGCTACTGATATCCGTGTACAAGACTTTAACCCAAAATTGAAATGAATTCCCGAAACCAAATAATTGCAGAATTTTAAATAAAAAGATATGCGCTACCGAATCAAATGCTTTCTCAAAGTCCACCGCAACTAGATAACCGCAAGGATGTTCCAATGCATGAAAAAGAATGTCATCTATTATTCTTACAGCTTCTCCGATATTTCTGTTTTTCATATAGCCTACTTGATCATGATGAATAATTTCCGGTAACACCTTTTGAATCCTTTTAGCTAATATTTTTGATAAAATCTTATAGTCAACATTTAACAAAGTAATAGGTCTATAGTTTTGAACATACATACCATCTTTACCTTCCTTCTCTATAAGTGTAATTACTCCTTGCTTTTGAGATGTAGACAGTTCCCCCCTATTATATGCCTCATTTAGCGTTTCAACTAAAATATCTCCTAAAACTGGCCAAAAAGTATTATAAAACTCCACAGTAAATCCATCATTTCCCGGAGACTTATTAACTTTCATTTCCTTCAAAACTTCATAACATTCATTTTTAGTTACTTCACCTTCACATAAATTTCTACTTTCTTCATTTAATTTGGGAATACCAGATAAAAACATCAACTTTTCATCTTCAAGGATATCACAAGCAGAATACAATTTTTCATAAAATGTTCTAATAATTTTCAAAATCTCATTTTTATCTGACACTATTTCTTTCTTTTCATTGTATACTTCTTTAATAACACTTTTCCTTTTCTTAGATTTCAACAACTGTTCAAAATACTGTGTTTTCTGTTCTCCCTCTTCATACCACTCTGCTCTTGACCTGATTCTCAGACCTTGGCGAGAATAATCATACAAATTGTTTAGTGCTGTTTTTTTCTCTTCAATTTCATCCGTTATAAATTTTACAGGTAAAGTCAATAATTGAGTTTGTAAATGACTTATTTCTGATTCTAACTTTTCTATTTCCTTTCTCCTTCGTTTTGCCTTCTCCTTCGAATAACTGATTATAATATTTCTCATTTTCATCTTTAAAAAATCCCAAAAAAGTAATTTATCCTGGATTTCTGGAATCAATTGTTCCCTTAATTGATAAATTTTCTCATTCAACATATTAACAAACTCAAGATCTGCACATAAACTATTATTAAATTTCCAATAAGATTTACCAAATGAAAATTTATCTGCTAGATTCTTAAGTTGTAACAAAATACAAGAATGATCAGGTGTAATTGACGTAATGATATCGCACTTATTAACCAAATTAAGTGCATTAGAGGAAAAAAACCAATAGTCTAAACGACTTTGAACGATTGGCCACTTTTGCCTAAAAGTAAATTCCCTTTTATCCGGGTTTCTTTTTCGCCACACATCTTCTAGCTCATACCTTCTCAAAAATTCTTCCAATTTCTCATTAAACTTAGTTTTTATAATATTCTTTTGCCCCATATAATCTAATTTTCCATTCATGAGTATATTGAAATCTCCCCCTAAAACTACTAGCTGAGAAGGATCATACAATTCCGCTATCTTAGTATTTAGCTTATCCAAAAATTCAAACTGTGTTTTTTCTTTATCTCTAGTTGGGAAATAACAATTACCTACTAATATTTTCACGCTTCTCAGTTCTCCCTTCAGTAATATATAACGCCCATCTTAATCTAATAAAACATTCTCAAATTTAAACTTTAAATTTGGGGATAACAAAACTAAAGTTCCCCTACTATGGTTTGATCCATGGCTGAAAAACATTGAGCCATCCCACTCTGAGCTCCACCTTTCCTCTACATCAACAGTACTATAAGTTTCTTGAAGAAAAACAATGTCACTTCCTTTGCTTTTACACCATGCAAAAATGTTATTCCTCTTAGCCCTATCCCTTATTCCCCGAACATTCAAAGAAATTAACGTAAGATGCTCATTTGTTTCCATTATATAACTAGATTCTCATTATGAATGATAAAGCGTGCATTGGTACAAGACATGAATAATACAAAGTCCTCTCCCATGCGTTCCCGTTCAGGCCTCTCCAAGAATTTCCAACGAGTTGTGAGTACAAAGAGAGCACAGCTGATTTGTATAATATATATACACACACACATACATACATACATACACACATACATACACACACACACTCACACACACACACACACACACACATACACACACATGCATGATATATGTATGGCTTTCTGGCTCTCAAAAGCATGAGGTATTTTCATCTGTAAGGGGGTGTGTGTGTCTCTAGTGATTTTGTGGAAACCCAAAAGGAGATGATCCTCTAGAGAGAGGTGATAGTCTGCATATTCAGACCCATTGCTCAATTCTCCCATTCTCAAGTTGCCATGCCATATAGGGCCTCTCTACAGGTAGTGCAAGTGTACTATTGAAATCACTCTTTTCTGATTCTTTTTTTAAAAATATTTCTGGAGTTTATTTACATAGTGGTTTTTAATGTTTACATTGTAGAATGCTAAACATGCAAATTATTTGTGAAAATGGATTGTAATGCACTGCTGCTAAAACTTTAAAGGACAAGTTCACCTTCATAGTCATGTGGGTTGAGTGAATGCAGCAATATTAGTAGAACATATCGGTGAAAGTTTGAGGAAAATCGGACAATCCGTTCAAAAGTTATGAATTTTTGAAGTTTCTGCTCACTCAAGGCTGGATGAGAAGACTACTATAGCTTGTGATGTCACATGAGTACAACAATATAAAGAAAGAATAAAGAAAATTCAACATATTTCCATTTTTCTTGCATAACAAAAGAACACTCGACTTCTCTCTTTCAGAAGGCAGGGGGAATAATATTACCCTTGAAATATGTCAGTAACAAGTCGAAGACATGTGCCCTTAATTCAAAAAGTAAAGTTTTGTGAAATTCTCTTTTTATTTTCTTTATATGGTTGTACGCATTTGACATCATACACTATAGTAGTCTTCTCATCCAGCAGTGACTACACAGATACTTTAAAAATTCATAACTTTTGAACGGATTGTCCGATTTTCCCCAAACTTTCACTGATGTGTTCTACTAATATTGCTGTATTCACTCAATCCACATGTATATGAAGGTGGACTTGTCCTTTAATACCTGTATATGACTATGAGATATTTAGGAGAGACAAACACACGTGTGTTGACACAACGGATATGCAGTTTCAAGAGGAGTTTTGTTGCAGTTGTGCTCACACAGCTTTGCATGCTAATTTTATTCCAAGACTGACTGCCCAGTTCATGTCTATAGTATGCATAATACAGTTGTACATTCATGGATTTTTTTTCCCCCTTGACGCACAATATACGGCACTTGGTAAAATCAGCTTTCCATGTTTTGACTCCCTGTCTACCTTTTGCTCCCCCGGTAGTTTGAAATATTTCCAGCTAGAGCTGATTTAGTAGAATGTAGATAACATCGGAGTGCTTTTTTTTTTTCTTGTTGTAGTTCCAACATATGAAATGATTTCGAAAAAATGTGACTGTGCTTCACAAAACAAACAAAAAATCACACCCCTTGATTTTATGTGAGGACTCGAAAATGGTGAAACGGGTCAATCAAATCAATATTGGGTTTTCCATATTTTCTGAAAAATTCATAAAATGAATGGGAAAGTGCATTTTCAGCAGTGTTTCTGCAACTTTTTTCTTTTGTAGATCAGGTATGTCTTAGAAGCCCCTTTTCATTTCTTAATTCCCACACCCTTTGCACACTCTTCACTTTCACTTCTAGTAACCTTTGAAGAGATAAAGCTACTGCTTTGGAAGTTGGCATTAATCATGGACAGAATGTGTTGATAGAGCATGTTTAATTTCAGCCTAATCTGGTAATATCTTCATTGTTGTTGCTCCAGTGGTTCTCACCCTGTTTTTCGTCCCATTCATCCCACAGCTAGCATGGTTTGGTGAAGATTAAGCACTTGAATAGACCCTGTACTTCAGAAAGAAATTTGTTTGTACACAAGGGAAACTTATCATGCCAATGTTATGGGCACCATTGATGTGTATAGCACCCTCTTTTGATCTGGAAAGTGTCAGTTCTCAGAGGTGATGTGAGCGCTGCTGCGTGCTGTGCTTGCTCACAGCTAGAATTCATGGAAGGATGGCAATTCATCAGTCATTCTAAATGATTTTATTAATTATAAAGTATCAAGTACTGATCCATCTTTAGATTCATTCTGACATCATTCTTTCAACCAGATTGCTCCTGGTTTGCCTAAAGTGTATCAGAATAGAGAGTGATGTATCCAGATAGTTTGAAATAATGGATTTTATCTGTGACATGAGAATTTCAGATATTGGTGAATTGTCGTCTTACAAGTGAAAGTGAATCTTCCTACAAGGTGCTTTATGAATGGGACTGAAAGTCATTGAGCTTGCCTAGAAATTTCACAAAGGTACTCTCTATGCAACAAGAGTGCTAGTTTTGAGTGCTTGGGTGTGAGGATGTAAAGCATCCAGAAAGGTTTCATTTTGGCAAAGTCTGAGATGCAGAGCAGATTTTTTTAATGTCTTTTTTTAATTTCTTATCCAATAGCCTCCTTTTATTTGACACATTGTAGAATTTCTTGTGCATTAAAGACCCGTGAGCATTTATGATAGAATTACAAAGAAAATTTGTTGAGTAGTGGAAGGTACACTGTATATTGTAACAATGACTCCTGTGATGATGTCACTGCCTGTTGTTATAGTTTGGGTTTGAACCAGGGTGGCATTTCATTAGGTGTTTTATTAGTAATTTTCACCAACAAATTTGCTGTCAGCCAATCAGATGCAAGGATCTCAGGAGCTCAACCCGTTGAGGACGGACTGATTTTGCTACAACACGCATTTCCCACAGACATTTGCCCGAATATACCCGGGACTCGTCCTCAACGGGTTAAAGAAGTTGTCATTGACTGACAAGCTTCATAATATGCTGCCCAAGTGCAAGCATGGTTAGTAACAACAGTGTTCATAGATTTTCCTGCCAGGTGAGATTGTTTTACAACCAGTTTCCATGGCAATGAATGCATGACTATGACATCACACTTTGTTACTTTGCTGCGCTTGACTGTTCTCCTGTATGTGCATGCAGGCTTGTGTGTGTATGTGTGTGTTTCTGAGGTTTGGCTGTTTGAGAAAATGTGTGCTTTCACTCTGTGTGTTTCATATCCCTCCTTTCTTGTATCATCATACCCTACAATTTGATTTGCAGCTATATTATTAAAGTATACAATTTTTTCTCCCTCCTTCAGTGGCATGTGAGGAACTGAAGAGTTTGTTTGCAAAAACCGATAAGTCCATATTTGCCAAATGGAGATATTTGCAATTTAAGGTCAAGAAAAAAATAAGGAGAATAATAAGAAAATTTTTGCTTCTTTTGCCCATAACTTCAAAAATGTACCTTTATATGTAGTGACCAATATATCATTTAAAAGGTATTATTTTGTACTTTATGACAGAGACGGTACTTCAAAATCTTCAAAAATGGACTTATCGCTTTTTGCGAACAAACTCAACTGTAAAACCAGAAAAATTTGAGCCAATGGCCCTTTCCGTGGCATGAGAGTTTCGTGAATTGCAACTGCCATTCAATTCAAAGACAAAAACTATTGCTTGCATTTACTTTTGTGAATCAAGGCTTCTCGCAAAAGTTGTAAACGTTTCGTGCACTGGAACATTTCTGGTACCGTATAATTAGAGTAGATAGAGGGAGAATACCATCAGGGCCATAGGTTTAAACCAAATCACACCAGCTCATGACAACACAAATACTTCCAAAGAGGCCAGTGGCTTTTCCACATGAGTACTTTTAAACCAACAGTTCTAAAAAATGACTACTGTTTATTGGGGAAAAAATGAAACGCAGTCAAGTTATATTTCTTTTTTTAAGAGGGAAATGTGCTTTTCTTCATCAGTATGAAATACTGGCATTCAAATTTGTTCAGTGATTATAGCAGTTAACAAAGTTCTAATGAATGTTGCTTTCTTAACTATGGGACTCCCTGTATGTGGTCTGAGGGTGTTTGCACCAACTATGGGACATAAGTATCGGGCTGATATGGGTTAACTGAGATGTTTTTATTGCCCTGTGAAACCAAGTGCCTTGTCAGGTAAGGCATGGTTTAGGGCGTGACAGTGCGTCAAAAACAATGACCAGGTCTGGGGTCGGTGCTAAGCCATTGCCATGAATCACAGATGTGAGTAATGAGTGAACTCCACAGCACCCGGCTGGCGACTGGCATCCCTTCTCGCTCATCGCAAAACTTTTGCCTGCAACCAATTCTGACACACCTTGGTGGCCTTGAAATCTCTTCCTCCGCAGCGCGAGAGAATATGTTTCGTCAGGTTCACCTATAATTCTCCTCTCTCTATATAAATCCCTCTCTGTATATTTCTTTCGGTACTCCCCCGCCTATTTGATGGATTGACAGATGACATATAAATGGATATGTCTGTTATCTCTATGACCCAGATGGGTTCAACAGCTGTCCCGTATATTGACATATGTGACCCGCTACAACAAAATGGTCCTAAAGTCGCGCACGGTCAAAGCTGTGAAAATCCAGTTTGAAGTCAGAGCATCAAAATTGGTCAAAACGTACGGTTTTCTGAATTTGACATATTATTAGAGTCTGACATGTCTTCTATTGTCTGTCGAAATTTTGAAGCAAAATGATGAAAGGAAAGACAAAAAAATAGCGTTTTTCTGGGCCATGTTTTTTGGCGTTTCAACGAAGCAGAAACTGGTTCGAACATTTGGATTGAGCGCCACAGATAGGCTCCGCCCCTAACAACGACCAGAGTAATCTCATTGGTCAGTTTTCTGGTTGCCGCTAACCGAAGCGTGAAGCTCGCACACTGCCCAGAGGTTGAGTTCACTGGTGCGTGCTGGCGGGGTGCGCTATGCCCAGCCGCTTCTCCTGGCATCCTGGTCACTGATTGGTCGGTGAGGAGACCGCCGACGCTGTGTTTGAATAAGCATTTCGGGGGTTGCTAGGGCTTACCTTCTATTGTCCGGAGGTGAATACTGACTTGCGTGTCCCTTGATCGTGATTGCGTCGCAAGGAGAACTTTTAGGGCGCTTTTCTCGAAACAGTGATTTCCCAGACGTCTCGACATGCTCTCTTTTAAACATCGATATCTCCACAGCCGATTATTTTTATAAGATGTGTTATATATCATTTTAAAGCAGAAAGATTAGGAAATTGTGTCATGCAATTTTCCAAAAAACGACCTCACCCGACTTTAGGATCATTTTGTTGTAGCGGGTCACATATTATATATCTTTATCCAAAGCAAGAATATGTGAGCTTTTACCAACAAAGCCAAAAAATAGTCACCAGACATTGTTGTTCTAGATTTGGTATTATTCAAATTCTTGAGACTGGAAGGTTAAAGGACAAGTTCACCTTCATATACATAAGGATTGAGAGAATGCAGCAATGTTAGCTGAACACATTGGTGGAAGTTTGAGGAAAATCGGACAATCCATTCAAAAGTTATGAATTTTTAAAGTGTCCTCCCAATCACTGCTGGATGAGAAGACTACTACGGTGTATGATGTCACAGGCATACAACTACAGAAGGAAAATAAAAAGAGAATTTCACAAAACTTTACTTTTTGAATAAAGTGCACATTTCTTCAACTTGTTACTGACGTATGTTAGGGGTAATATTATTCCCCCTGCCTCCCGAAAGAGAGAAGTTGAGTGTTCGTTTGTTATGGGAGAAAAATGGAAATATGTTGAATTTTCTTTATTCTTTCTGTATAGAGTTGTACACATGTGACATCACAAGCTATAGTAGTCTTTTCATCCGGTCATGACTGAGCAGAAATTTAAAAAATTCATAACTTTTGAACAGATTGTCCAATATTCCTCAAACTCTCAGTGATGTGTTCTACTAATATTGCTGCATTATCTCAACCCACATGTCTGTGAAAGTGAACTTGTCCTTTAATAATGTTTTAATGATCTGCTCTTTGTCCTCTTTCATTCAAAAAATAAGATAATTATAATCAATGACTATCTATGTAAAAGATGGCTACGAGATAATCGATGAACATGAATTTAAGCAAATTGGCATGTAAAGCTTGTGTAAAGTGAGTGGTACAGAAGATGAGATATTGTATAACACAATATTTTCGCGGCATGAAATTTTTGCGAAGTGGAGCCGACAGCCTTTTTTGCGGCATGAAATGTTTACGTGTTGCCTCTAACATTCAATGCATATAGTGTACACAAGAACTTTTACATGCATTTTAATTTCATGAATCTTATAATAGAAGATTCACAAAATTAAAATGCATGTGAAAGTTCCTGTGTATGATACACTATATGCATTGAATGTTTATATATATATATTGAGTATTCATGAATCAATACCCACCCCCCCCCCCCCCCAAAAAAAAAGGAACAAAAAAAAAGACTAAGAGATTCTATGGAAGTTTCATGGTCAGGGCAAATAGAAAGTGAGCTTACATTGTAATAGGCCTACTACATCACAGAAGCTACAACTTCTGCTTGATTGATCATTACTGCAAGAAATCATATACTCTTCATCAAAATCTGCTCCTGCAGACTTTCATTATCCTGTTTCACTCATTTTGCTGCTTACATCAAAAGTAAATTTCACATGGGGCTTCCCCTTTGGCTTGCATTACCATAGAGTTGTCTGCCTGGGCTAGGGAAAGGGGGATGAGTGGGATGTCTAGAGGTGTCACAGTTCTATGGCTTCTTCTGTCAGTTGGATAGGCACTGTCACTTGACAAGGTCATCATAGCATGTTAATTGGACCCTCCCCACCTCCACCCCTCCCCATACACACCTGTGAATGCACAGTTTATTCCCTCGTAACAAAGGAACATTGGGTTTGTAATCTTGCTTTAGTGTCAAGTCCAGTTTTAATCCTCACTGCTCTTTGTGAACTGATTGTTAACAGTGTGTGGGGTGATTTCAATGCAGATTGGCCTAGATGTCTGGATGACTAATTACCTATGATTAGAGATTAACTAATCCGTTTACTGCCACTATAGCCTTCCTATTTTATAGGTCAATATGTGACCGTGCACCTCAAAACGAACATAAAGTCGCACACACTGATTTTGCGTGAGGATTGAAAATAAGTGGAATGGGTCAACCTAGCCGAACTTGACTTTTTCATATTTTCTGAAAGAGCGGGCCTTCTTTTACATTATGCTAAAATTTGGTATCATAAAACGGGCAGGAAAGTGTGTTTTCTTAGCAGTTTATCTCGAACATTTTTGGTAGAATAGTGTGATTAGGTGTGTCTTTAGAATCCCTTTTTCATTTCTGAAAAACTTGTCCACACTCTTCACTTTCAACTCTAATTACTTTTGAAAGGATAGTGCTACTGCTTTGAAAGTTGGCATTAATTATGGACAGAATGTGTTAATGAGGCATGCTTAATTTAAGTTCAATCTGATAATCCCTTCATTGCTGTTACTCTGGTGGTTTACTTCCTGTTTTTTTTGTCCCATTCATCGCACAGCCAGCACGGTTTGGTAAAGATTAAGCGCTTGAATAGACACTGTACTTCAGAGCCTCTTTTCTCAGTTCGCACTTTTCCTGATTTTGTGCTTTCTTTCCAATATTTAGATAGGTTAGGAGAGTCCATTTGATTTGAGTTATACATCATTTTAAAGCTTAAAGTCTGCTCTTTCAGAATATGGTCTTAACTAAAAATTCATGTCTGGCGACTTTTTGTTTGTTTTGAGGTGCAGGGTCACATATATACTGTATGTTGCTACACCTGAGGGGGGTTGTAAGTTTACTACAAGATCAAGTTTGGATGGATTGGCAAATGCTGATGGAACTGCCTACCAACAAGTTAAGTTGGTCTCGTGACAGCTTGCTTTGCCGATGTGCAAGATAAGATTGAACTAAAATAGTTTTATGAATGAAGAATGTTATATTGTGTATGAATATATATTGATATGCTAGTTTGTTTGTTCCATTGATACACATTTGAATACTCATGCTGTAATTCATCTCCTTACCATTTGTACCCTTTTTAAAATTGTCTGTAGGCCTATACACTCACTTATCAAGCCACCCCTGCTTCTTCGTGGAAATCATTTTCCTATTCCACTTCACTAGCGGAGGTTTTTCACAGTATTTGTTTAGTACTCTGCTCCTTTAGAAATGCCAAGGATAACTCTAGGGATGCTGGCCAATGAGATGATAGCATTGTTGATAATTATTACAAGAAGCATCCAGACTGTAGGGGCATTTGGAAGTCATGAAACTTCTCCACACATGCCGGCAAATCTTTACCCCCACATGGACAATCTCAAGGCGATGTTAATGATTCAAAAGATCAATCTTAAGGTGACGTTAATGATTTTAAAGACCCACTAAATGAGGATAGCACAGTCATGCTCAACCATGTCGATGATTTCTGCGAATAGCCAAAGGAAATCTTGCCCCTCTCCCCCCGAAGCGAAAGATCTGAAATCGAGGCTTATGATGAATGCAACCATACACAGCATCGGATACGGCTGAGTGCCACTGAATGCAAAGAATTCCATCCTCCTCCGTCACTGCCGTCAATTCTTGATTCACAGAAGGGGGGGGGGGGGGGGGGGGGGGAGTGGAGGGAGGGGGAAGAAAGAAAGGGGGGAACAATTCAAAGTTGAGAGGGGGGCTTCGTGTCAACTGTCCTCGTAGGGGTGCTAGGCTGAAAGGAGATGGAGAGCCTTTGACGCATGAATGAACCCTGGGAGTACAAAAGAATAAAGACACAATTCAATTACAACTCATCCAGTGGGCTCTTTTTTGGGTGTGACTGCCTGGGTGTGTTCACACACTGTACAAGTTTCGTAATGTTTCTGTTTTGCTTTGTTTAGTTCTGTTTTGTGTTTGTGTGTGTGTGTGTGTGTGTGTGTGTGGTGTATATATACATGTACATTTTTTTTTGTATTTGCGTGAAGAACCATATTACCCTATCAATCCATACTTGAGAGAGTGGGTCTATGGGAAATGTGGATATCATGCTTTGGTTATCAAACTAATGGTGATTATATAGTTGTGATGATGATATTAACACTCTCAGTATAGATATGATGAAAATGTCAATTTAAACCTCATGAGAGAAAAAATAACATAGCCTTGCAACTAAGTTTTTATTTTTTTTTAGTGATAATAATATTGATAGATGTATATTACTGTGAAAATATTTAAGCTTTGCTAATATTTTTATTATGAATGTTATCATGTCTTACATGTAATAGTCATGTGCACAGTCAGGATACATTCGCTTTCAACTTATTCTTTGCTTTTGGAAACCACAATAGTTTTTAGGGACTGTACAGTACTGGATGAGGTAGGGATTCATGTTTTGAACATTCCTATTATAAAGTGAGATAATGAAAAGCCTCTTATGAAATATGAAAGAGCATGGAATTTTAAGAAGGATTCAACGTTTATTTGATGAAAATTGGTTTCCAAATGGCTGAGATATCCAAAAAAGTGTTAATAATAAAAGGCGACATGCCCCAACTTTATTAGTATCTCTTTGTTTCACCTTGTTTTTGGATATCTCAGCCATTTCAAAACCGATTTTCATCGACTAAACTTTTGATACCCCTTAGAACCGCATGTTCTTTGACATCTCATAGAGTGGTTTCTGAATATCTCACAAAACGTTAAAAGCTATATCTTCACCTTGACCAGAACTGTACACACCCTTTAACTGAAAGTGCTAGAAAAGAAGTGTGTGTTAGAGCTGTTACTGTATCATAATATATCTGGCAGTGTATGTGTCTGCATGAATGCATAATCATAAGGTGAGTGTGTGATTTCAAAGATTACATACATAAATAATTATATTATGATGAGTTCTTGCAATGAAAAGTGGAGTCTGCTGAATATTCTTCTATTCCCCCCCCCCCCCCATTGTTTTTTTTTTTTTCTAGACAAATTTTAGCATGCTACCAGAATGCTTGACAGACTCACTGTTTATATCAGCATGCTATTTGTATTTGGGTTTATGCATATAGGTAGGAATGTCTTTCAAACAGTTGTCTTTGATGTTTGTTTGTTTTTTAAACAAAGATGCAGATTACTTCTGGTTGATAGGAACATTCTTTTAAAAGGACTTTCAAAAGTTTTATGATATGTCTTCACCATGGTTCTGTAATTTTGATGTAATTTTGAATGAATTAGTTTTGTTCTTTTTTTGGCAAGAATCCTACTTGTTTAACTTTGCATTCTGAAGACAGTAGGCCTATATTCTTTCTTTTATGGTCCATTAAATCATTCTGTTTTGGTAAAAAGTGCCTTTAGCATTTCATCAAATTAGAAAATGATGCTATAGAAATTCTATGCATGTATGTATTATCATCATTATTGTTATAATCATTATAATTAGTACTAGCAGTAGTAGTTTTATTTGTAATACTTAAAGAACATAATTCGTCACTGGGGCGACAAGACCTCGTATCTACAAAATATCAAATGTTCAGGAGAGCCAAAAAACATGGAGGCCAAAGCACTAGAGCGAATGGGAAAGCCTTTCCTTTTACATGCCGGTGTGGCTTCATTTTCGGAGTAAGACAGTTGGAATTTGGACAGGACATCACTTAACCCATTATTTGACCATTAATCTAAAAAAGTCATTTTCACCAAAATTTCAGATACAAGGTCTTGTCATCCCAGCGACAATATAGTACATGCACTAAATAATGGGAACACTGAGATAGTAGGCCCATAAGACGAGTACTCTATTTGTCTTATTATTGAAGGATTATTGATGAATCTCTACAGATGTGACAGCTTGAATGATGAGCTTGAAATGTGTTCAAACCAGCCATTTCCTTCCTTTTGATTTTAAATCATTTTGTGAGGTGGATGAAGTGATAGCAAGCAAAAGTGGCATATATATCTTCAATATCTTAGGGCATGCTTACATGGTAGTTCGTAGTATTTGTCAAATTGAAAGATGTATATGTTTGCTTGTATGACAACCAAACTGTCACTTTCATCAGTGAGTTCAAAATGAAGAGAGGTTCTCTCTCTCTCTGAGCGGGGGACAGGTGTGAACAAAGCCACTCACTGTTCCGTGAAAATCGCTGCTCACGCTGAAAAGCGCAGGGCTGAACAGGCCCGGATTTTCAGGGCTTATTGCGTCTTTGTTAAGTGGAGAGAGCGTACCTAGCTTGTGGTTTCATGTGCCACTGTTTGTGTAATTGTGAATCAGCAGTGTGTGTGTGTGTGTGGCTCTTTATGCGTGAGTGAGAGCGAGGCATGCTATAGACACACACACAAGCACCATCGGCAAGGAAGTAGCGTTCCTAGTGACAAAGATTACAGCCGCCTGTGCGCACACGACGCCACCGCTTTAACGCGATGAATGCAGCAGCGCATTGGCTTTGCTGAGCCGGCAAAGCCCCTCTGTGACTCGCTGGCTAACATCTGAGCCCTGCTATTCAGCGAGCCTGGCTCAGATGTCGAGTGTACAATCAACGCATGCAAGCCACCGAGAAAGATTAATTGCGAGTCAGACAGGGACCAGCAGAAGGGACTGGAGGATTTTAACTTTTACGCGGAGCGACATTCCATGTGAACTCACTCCCAGTCAAATCTCATAGTGGTGAATTCACACTAAACTTTCTGAGGATTGATACCGGGAGATACTTCAATTCATGACTTTCTGCATTGGACAGAGGACAACACTCCTAGCTGGAATAACCCGCAGATTTTCGGCGAGCCCCTTTTGAAATGGACGACGAGACGCATTGAGTTTTTCGGCAGCCTCGAAGGTGAGTACCCAAGACACTTTGTTATTGTTTATTGTCATGAAGCTCATTCAATTGAAGGCCATTTCTACTGTCTCTAGTCTGTGTGAATTGAAAAGATTTCTGTAGTGTTTATGCGGGACAGTCGACATTCAATCCATTATGTTATTGATTACGGTTTCCCACACTGGAACCATGTAGTACATGCATTATGTATGTAACAGTAAGATGTTTACACCTACTTTGTCACAAAGCATCAATGTATATGACATGCACCTTTTATCTCATCTGCTATACTTCTCCTCTATGTCAGTAAACATTTGAACAGATTCACCCCTACTACTTCTCTAATTCTACAGTTTCTCTATCCTAGCCCGTATATATATCAGAAAATGATAACTATTGCCTTTGTTGGTTGCAATAACATAGTAGAAAGTTAAAGCATGAGACTTCATGCTATGAACGAAGAGAGTGTAATGTTGTATACTTTTGATAAAAGCGTACCACAGTATTTAGTGCTGTAGGAATTGAGTCAGTTCGGTTTGATTTCTTTCACTTATTTTTGTGTTAAATTCCAACCAGGAGTGTTAACATCACATAATAACTACAGAGTTGATAGCAAACAAAATTTCAGACCATCTTTAGATTTTGTGGGGAATAAAAAAGATAAACAGAACCATGCTTGTAGAAATCTCTGATTAATGTACACTCCAGATGAATCGATGATTGAATATATATATAAATAGGTTGTAGCACATAATATATGAATACTTTGTAGAATTTGATATTATATGTAGGGCCTAGGTATTTCTATATTTCGAGAATAACATTGCAGAATTGCATCAGTGTTATGTTATGTTGTAGAGTAAGATAGATACCTATTGAAAATTGTACGATGTAGACGTAGTCTGCCAATGAGGTATATTGCCCTTTACCAGAGAATATATTTATATAAAATGTGTGATGGCCCCTCCCTTTCGATGCAAGCTTTTTATTTATTTATTTATTTCTTACTTGTAGGTTGTGGGAAAACATAAAAGAAACCCTGTTCGAAAACTAAGAAAGGATATATAATTATCACCTCAAGAAACTAGATAGCAAGCAAGGGGATTCAAAGAGTCTTAGAATGAATATACACAACTTAGTTCATCGACCATTCTCACTGTCTTCTCAATTTTTGACTGTGTTTGTTTTTTATCAAATGTTGTTTCTGTGGTTCACTTTCTGATTGTCTACTTCCCAGTTTCTGTTACTATGCTATCTAATGGATAGATTTTATTTACCATACCTATTTTGTAGAGTGCTTTGATGCATTTTCATTCTAACCCAGTGGCTATACAAACCTTTTGAGTCCTATGCAAAGACAGTGGGAGATTGAACATGTTGTAGTGAATGATTTTACTGTCTCATGCTGGAGCTCCATCCCTACATTTCAGTCTTAGAAAAACAAACAAACAAACAAAACAAATAGTCTTTGTTCAACCCTTCTATTAATATGCACTTTCCTCCATCTGAACACACACACACACCTGATGTATTTGTAGCCAGGTGATTTTGTTTGGACAAGGCCTTGAATGATTACGAGCTTTAATTAGGCTCATCCTTCTTTGGTTCATGGGATTTCCCCCCAGCGATGAAACAGTCGGCGACAACATGGTAGATTGTTGCGATGACATTAGCAGACGACCCACTGCTCGAGTTAATTGAAAACAATTTCATCAAAACAATGGGGACAGCAGGACTGTAGTCAGTTGGTAGCAGCCCGAAATTAATCAGAGATGTTTATCATGACTACCGGTATAGTATGCATCACAACAGAATTAATCAGGAAAGAGCTTATAAATTACATTCAATCACAAGATATGTTTTGTATTTAAAAAAAGTGTGTATGGTTTGCCACAATTTTCAATTATAATCTGTATAGGGCGTTTAAGCAGCACATTGGAAACATGCATTTTCATCTGCTTGATATTCAATGTGCAATTTATGAAAGTGTATTCAGTGAAATGCATAGGCCATTGTATAGATTCCCCATAGGATACAGTTGTTAGTGGTTGTGCAATAATACACCATATTTTGTCCTGTCTGTTCCATGATCGCTTGCTGATTGGGTAAATGCTTGCTCCTGTACGAAGTTTGCAAACTCTTCTTACAATTCACAAGTGCACATTCACACATCTTGCTACAGAAGTGCAAGTCACTTCCCTTTTTCAATTACAGAGTCAACTCAAAAATCTAGTGGAATTATGGTTCTTTTTACAGGTTTATGACTTTGATAGATAATTATTATTTTGATAAGAATGATTATACTGTTTTTTTTTTCATGGAATATTAGGGAATATTTCACTTGTGTTTGATTCGTGCAATACTGGCCCTAACTCATGGAATATTCCCTGGTATCGCATTCATTGCCATCTAACATGATATATAATTTAATATAGACCAGATATTTCATGGAGACTTGTCAACCTGTTGAAGATTAATGACCGGCTATGCTCTGGCAGGTGTCTATGGGAAATATGTGGTTACAGCAGATTCAGCTTGTTCTCTATCTTTTAACCTGTCGAGGATGGGCTGAATTTGCTACAGTATGCATTTCCCATAGACACCTGCCCGAGTGTACTCGGGACTCATCCTCAACGGAATAATAAATGCATAAAATACTAACAAACTACTCTGTACTTCTAGTACTGTAGTACACATTATTCATGGTAAATATTGCGTGCATCCACACTCATTACTCAGCGGGTCTCCTTTATAGCAGTATTCTATGATAAGGGATTGATATTAACTACAATATATGGGGGAAGGTTACAGTCTGATCATGGGACGATAACTGATTGAGCTTTACCACAAAGGTCGCAAGTTTAATCCACAGTGACTCTTTACCTCCCTCTACCACATCGTCACTCTGAATCATGGTGGAAGATTTGTAACTTTAACTCCTTCCATGTCATTCCGTATACACAAGACTTCCCAATATGACTAAATATGTAATTTCAAACTTTTATGAATTAGAATTTGTAAAGCTTAATTAAAACCTAAAAGATTTTGTGAGCATCAATAGTCATCATCATCATTAATACTCTGCAGCCACTATGTAAATATAAAGGGATCTATCTAGCATTGCACAAGACAAATAGCTTTTACATGATGATACCCTTTTGTCTGGTTTGTCTGGTTAAAAGTTGTTTGTATAGTTTTGCCCAATCTCTTTGTCACTTTTCAAATTGTTTCAAATTGTTGCCAATTGTGTATAAATAATGTGATTTTGATTTGATTTAATAAAACATATATATACAGTTAACAACAAAATTATTCATACCCCTGGGAAATTTGTAGTTTTGAGCACATTTCTTACAAGTAAAGGATGGAGTGATGGTGACTGGGTGTTATATCTCAACATTTCTATTGTTATGCAAATGAGGTGAAACTGGAATGAATGTCAATTTATAGAGGACAAATCAGAGTAAAAAGTTAACACCCAATCACCATCACTCCATCCTTCAAAAGAAATTTGCTCAGAACTAATAATTTCTCAGGGGTATGAATAATTTTTGTTGTTAACTGTAGATAAAAACAGAATTTACATGATGGAAAATGATACTTAATACAAGAGAAGAAAATAAAGCCTGTCACTTAACTCCTCATCCCTCAACAAATTGCTTAACTTTTGAATGCAAGTGTCCAAGTTTTCAAAACTTGTGCCACCAACACGGCAAACACTTGTTCTTCTACAGTGAGAGGCGTTTCGATTCCAATTGACAGGCACTGTGTAGCAATAGCACAGTGCATATATTTATTCACCTTCCAGAGCAAATATACGAAACTCTCCCGAAAGCTATCACTACTCTCATTGGTTTTGGATACCACCACTTATCGTGAAAGGAAACAACCGTTCGTGCATTGGCCCGTTCCAAATTGTTTATCTTGATCATTCGGGTTCTTTTGTACTGCATGTGCCTGAATCGTCCGGAGGACATGAGCACGTTCGCACACACTCATTCAATCCACCGACATCACCTGACGGTGAATGGGAGTTGGTAAACACAATGGCGGATCCAGAGGGGGGCGCAGTGGGCATGCACCCCCTCTCTATTTTTTGTTAAAAACATGAGAAATAAAAAATGGGGAGGGGGGCAAGTGTGCCCCCTTTAATTTTGTAAAGGTGCCTCCCCTTTTATACTGAATTCCTGGATCCGCCCCTGTAAACAGGAGAGGTGAATAGAAAGACAGAGGAACTCACCTTTGAAAGTGGCTTCTGTGGGGGGCTGCTGTAGTGACACAAACAACATCAACTCTTGTTGTTGTAAACAGTGATAAATGATTTTGCCCCCCAACAAGCTGACGAATTTGTGGATGTATTTAGTTAACTTTTGGAATATATTTTTCTACTTGCCTCCTTCAAAGTTATCTGGCTTTTTTCTTCTTCTTCTTCCTTTCTTTTTGCCAATTACCTTGAGATAAAGAAAAGTTAGAAATGTGGAATATATAACTGAGAAATGATTGTGCTTGCTGTAGCCAGCATGCTGTTTTTGATATTTCTATTGTGCATAAACTTGCTGACAGGTACATGTATTGATAAAATCTAAATAGATATGTCACTACAAAATTTTGTTCAATTTATGTATTTTGTCAAATTGTACGGTTATTTATTATCTTTTTAAGAAATGATGACTGAAAGTAGATCAGTTTGATGTGTTCATCAAAGTTCATATTTCAATTTTCCATTTTCATTTGTCTGGGTTAAAATTTTGGAGAATTTCATTCAATGTAATTCCCCAAAGACGCCAAGGAAAGATTTCTGGTAGAGACAACACACTAAGCAATTGATGAATCACAGTTGAGCCTGGAAGAAATATTTATGCAAAGTCTACCTTCATCTTTATATCAATTTTTCTGCAACAGAAACAATCAGGACACCGAAAAATATCAAAAACATGTCCCAATTTTGGTGGGATTTTCTTCCAAGACTGCAAGCAGCTATTATGATCAGAAAAGGTGGAACAAAAATCATGAAGTCACGATAATGATAATGAACAATTGTCATCGGGACTTTAACTCATGTTAAATTCACACACAGGTGACATACAACTGTAGGCAGCAAGGGAGCAGAATCAAGTTCAGTTAATATAGCAAACAGGAAGTGTGCATCACTGGTCATTGTGAGGTTTCTTTATGATGTCACACATGATTTACAAGGTCATAAAATGTTCATGTGGGTGGATTAATAATGCTTGATTAAATATGTAGCAGTTACAGTGGCAGAGGTAGCAGTGTCTATTTAAAGGTAGGGGATACCTTTTACAGACCTCCCAAAATGCTGCAAAACATTGAATATGAACCTCAGGGGAATTGCTTAGGCCACTGCTTAGAAATTTGGAAGTCAACAGTTATCTAAAATTTGAATAATGCACAAAACTCAACGACTCAGTAGTTCTGTGTGTCAACCACACTTAAGCCTTTTTGTTGCATTCTTCTGTATTTGTGATCTATAAACTCAAATCTAAAAGTACAAGAGCTGATGTAATAACATATAGAGTGTGTGGTAAGAGTGTATATAGAAATCTTTGTAAGTGTTGATGAACTTTCTTCACAAAATATACATGATGGACACACATGCAGTACATGGGTCTGCAAAGGTAGCCTAGTAATGTACTGGAATTTACGGTGAGCCCCAAAAACAATTCAATTCAAAATCTAACCGTCAAAAAAATGTACTAAATGTTACCTTCCACTTTCAATACTTTATGGGAGTTTCTAAAATGATATTCTCTTCAACATACCACTGTGTTTATACAACTCTTCATTTAAGGCGTGCAAATGGGATTCCCTACCTTTAAGCTAAGCAACAGGACTTGAAAGTATTCATTTATTTCTTGTAAAGGAAATAATTAATAACTGCAACACTGAATGCTATGCATGTATGTGCTTGATCACTGACACTCCTACATGAACTCTCATTTTTTCGGTTTCATTCGGAGCAGTTCAACCAGAAACTTTTCAAGAGAGAGATCGATTTTATGCAACAAAACTTTGAATCAAAAGATTTTTTCGAAAAATATTATTTACTTTAACAACTTTTGCCAAGTAAATCGACTGGTACATGTACAGTGTATCAATGTGCTATACACTGATTTGTTGAATAGCATATCACTTTGGATTCTTTAAAAAGCCATCTCTCAGAAGTGAACATGGATACCACTTTTATGGCAAGTCTATAAACCTGTCCAGTACTAGAACTGGGTTTGACATGATGTTCAAACTTTAAGACATCATTGGACTGACATCATTTTGTGTCACATAAAGACACTTCTAGTTACAACCTGTAGTGTGAATTGATACACTTTTGTGACCTAGTTTTGGCTTGATGTATGTGACAGTGCATCACAAAAAGTCGAACACCCTGATTTCATGTGAGAATTCAAAATAGGTCAGTTTGGTCAACTTAGTCACTGTTTTATCTTTTCTAAAAGAGCAATTCTTGTACAGAATTCTAAAGTTTGGGATCATAAAAGGTATGAGAAATTGTGTATGTGTGTGTGCTTTTTGTGTTTTGGTTTTTTTTTTTTTTTTTGGGGGGGGCAGTTTAATTGAACATTGTTTTTCATCTTTTTTTTTCAGAATAGTGTGAGTATAGGTATGTCATAGAGACAACTTTTTAATGACTAAAAAACAAACAAAAAAAACCTTTGGCAAACTCATTCTTTCCATTTCTAATAATTTTTCAAAAGATAATGCTGCTGAAGTTATTCTTATCATTCGTAAGTTCACCTTAATGTACGTGTCGATTGAGTGAATGCAGTAATTTAGGAGGACACATCAGTGAATGTTTGAGGAAAAATCAGACAATCCATTCAAAATTTATGAATTATCAAAGTTTCAATGTTGCCATGACTGGATGACTACAGTTTGTAATGTCACATGTGTAGAATGA
The DNA here is from genome assembly GCF_040938485.1 of Diadema antillarum. Lineage (NCBI taxonomy): Eukaryota > Metazoa > Echinodermata > Echinoidea > Diadematoida > Diadematidae > Diadema > Diadema antillarum. The sequence continues at coordinate 4,066,236 of NW_027270903.1, forward strand.
TATCAAGAAAATGTAGACAGAATTCATTTTTTTTTTCTTTTCTAGGGGTGTTGATAAGCACACATTCCCTCAATTTGAAGAGTTCGTTTGCAAAAACCGATAAGTCCATTTTTGAAGGTTTTGAAGTACGGTCTCTGTCATAAAGTACAAAATGATATCTTTTAAATGATATATCGGTCACTTCATAGAAAGGTACATTTTGGAAGTTATGGTCTTAAGAACCAAAAAATTTATTCTCTTTATTTTTCTTGACCTTTAATTGCAAATATCTCCATTTTAAAAATATGGACTTATCGGTTTTTGCAAACATACTCTTCATTTGTTACTGGTGTACATGTATGTTAAGGGAAATATTATTCCCCCTTCTTTGGGAAAGAGGCAAGTCAAATGTTCTTTTATTATATGAGAAAAGTGAAAATCCATACCTGGAGACTTTTTGGTCATGTTGTGATGCAGGGTCACATACGTGTTGATATTCATTTGACTTTATAATGAATCACATAAAGTTATGCAAGGGCCAGCACTATGCTAGGGAGAATGCTATAATTTTCTTTTATTCTGTCTGTGTGTCTGTTTATTCCCCTTCTTTACTTTTTACATGCCCTGATTTACACAGGATGTCAGAAAGACAAGATTTTGGTGGGGAATTTTAGACTCGTGTCGTCTTTCATCGAGGATGATTTCACCCGGGGCGAGGTTGATCCCCTGTTGTCATCTCCAGGCAGAGAGAGAGAGAGAAACCAAAATATATCAAAGTAGAAAATTAGTTCCCGAATGCAGGGAAAGGAAATATTGGGCAAATCTCCGCAACACCCTCTTTTTCACTGATTTTATCAGGCTCAAGTCTTTTCACTGCACTGTACAGAGGGATACATTTTCTTCTTATTTTGTATTGATATACACTGTAATACCTAGAGATTCTGTTTGACAGACGTCATCAGAGGAGCTTATTTCAAGCAAACACACACACAAAAAAACAAAACAAAACATAAAAAATAACAAAAAAAAATCAATAACAACATGTTGCTCTGTAGAGAGAAAATGGGGGAAAAAAAAGAAATACAAGCATGCATGGTTTTTGTTGGTAAACTGTTGAGTTTTATCTCCTATCTTGGGAAACAGAAGTACAATAGAAAACAAAACGAAAATGTCTGATGTTAAAATAATGAAGCACCAAGTTCAAGTTCTGACATTCTTTCAGTTGCGTGAAGTTTGCCAAGTTCTTGCCTTAAAAAACAAACAAACTAACACATGAATTTATGTCAATTTATATTGCACTTGTACTTTCAATTATTCGTGATTACTTGAACCTCACCATTGAAAATTTTGCATGATTTGATGGAATTTTAATCACATATTCAGCTGAAATTCTGAATTTCTGCTTTGCAGTTGCCAAATCAGTGCGAGGTACTTTGCCTAATATGACTGATATGATCAAGAATGGTTGGGAAATATCAATGTACAGTACTTGCAATGTAATTGAGGATTTGGGCAGTTATAGAATAGGAAAGTATGATATCAGCTGCAAAGTGTGCTCATGTATGAATACATAGGTCACATAGTAGCATTATGATATATACAGGCAGTGGGAGTCAATATTTTGATGTTTATAAACATCAGGGCATGCATAGTTGATATGTTATTTCACTGAGTAGATGGGCAGGGGAGTGTTTGGAGCAACAAGATGAAATATATGCCTGAGTGTAATATTTTCACACCATGCATCATTTTTTGGCAGTGCACTAGGGATCCAATAATGTCACCCAGACCTGCATTACCCCTTTTCTGTAGCACATTGAAACATGACAACCCAGATATTGGGCCCCCTATTTCTATGAGTCTTACCAAGGAGGTATGAGAGAACATACCTCCTTGGTCTTACTCACCCCTCATGACCCTAATTTGACCCCCCTCTTTTACCACAAGAGAACCAACCCTAGTGGCATCCTGATGAAACATTTTATTTCCCAGCATTCTGCAATTACTAAGGCATATTTTCCATCATTTTTAATGTATTTATTTCTTTCTCTCTTTTTTGTTTGTTTGCAATTTCTAAAGCTATGTAAGGTGATACAGATGATGAATAATGAAAAAGGCTTTGGGGGGATGCATGTTTCAAAGGAACGACAATTTCTCGAGATATTCTGCTATGTCATAAGCAAGCAGTCTATGGTTTCATCATGTCTTTGGTGTGCATACCTTTCTTATTCTTTTTATTCACTTACAAGGTGGTAATCTTCTTTAAATATCTCATCTTCTTCTTTATTTCATCTAATGCTTGAAAATGTTTTGTAAGCATTTTTTACATTCAGTGCTCATGAGAAGAGATGATCTTGTTTCATGTTGATAAAGCAGATTGATTTGAAGGCCATTAGGAGTATTTATGTTTTATGTTATAAGAAGACATTGCGCGAATGTTAATGACAACATTCTAGAAATAACTCATTTCACTATTTCAAAGACCTGATAGGCCAGATATTAATTTTGTTGGTTTTCATGTCTTTGCATTTTGTTTGGATGATTAAAAAAGAAGATATACATATCAACATTCTTCATATCTTTTTAAAAGAATATTTGATGACGTTCTTAAAAAGGAGCTATAGATAAGCATCTCTTCCTTCTGGATGTTTGGAAATGATACTAAGTGAAAACATTTCATGAACATTGGAGGATATTATGAATATGCATTTTGTAATTTCAGACAATATGGATATTATGGGGTCTTTTGTACTGCTGTAAGACCAAGATATTGGAAGGCTTAGTGGGATTACTCAGAAGATGACGTTGCTTTTGAAGACTTCTGGCAAAAGTTTAATTGTATTTGAAAGTGAAAACCCTCTATTTCTGCATATATTTAAGATTTGTCCATTTCTTTTGAGGTGCATGCCATTTTAAATAGTGGTGTTGCATTTTGTAGAGAACCAAGAACTAGTCCTTATCAAACAATCTGAGAGGGTATCTTTTATGGGGGGCGTTTTAGGCAACAGACTTTATTTATTTATTTATTTATTTATTTATTTATTTATTTATTTATTTTTCTATTGTGAATGTGATGGGGGAATTCCCCATCTGTAATATGACATTACAGTTATCTCTGTACAATCACGGTGTCTCTGAAATTTCATCCTGAGATAAAATCTGGAATCATGATAGAGCCATGTTGTAGATCATGTTTCTCCAACATTGAAAATGTTGTTTTAAAAATACTGCTTTGATTTACAATGTTATGGGGTTGAAAAACAATATTGTTACTATTCTTAAAAGAAAAATAAAACAGTGTCAGAAACATTTAGTATTTATTGATGAAAGACTAAGAAAGGTATAATGACTTTTAAGTAACAACCATGATTTTTTTTTCCCTCAAAATTATCAAATATTTTTTTTTCATGCCCAATTTCCCTCTCATGTTTTCAACTATGATCTATATCTGGAATTGTTCCTTTTAGCATTGTAGCATAAGGAAAGTGGTAAGCAAATTTGTCTGGAGCTGTTTCTGTTTGAAATCATGTAGACCTACTGAATGTCATTGAATTACTAGAAAACATATAATCCTCAACTTTCATAGCATCAGAAAACAATCTTGAAAGATCACAAAGATAATGAACATGATGATGATTATGATGATCCACAGTATTTGTATAGCGCAATATGTATCTGTTGTAGAAACATTCAAAGGTGCAGACTCCTCCAAGAAAGTTAGCAATTTAATGCCTGGTGAAAAATGTGAGTCTTAAGTGAGGTTTTGAAGTGAAGCAGTTTGTTAATTTCAGGAGAAAAGACGGGAGGGAGTTCCATAGGTGAGGAGGAGCAAAAGAAGAAAATGCCCGGTCTCCGTGTCCCTTGAAATGTGTAATGGACATCTTTTCCTGCCTGTGGGGTATTTTTTTTCTTTTGCTATTTTCTGAGCAAAATTGAGAAATAACCTTAGAAACATCAGCAACATTTGAACACTTGCCATCTCCAAATAAGATGAGTCTTGAATCGAATTAGGATGGGGTTAAAAGAGCAGACTTTCACATTTTCATGGGGGTGGGGTGGAAAGGGAGAATTAAATTGTATACATTCATCCGTGTATCCATACATGACCATAGGGAAACACTTATTGTGGTATGGCTAAGGAACTCATTTGCATCTGAAAATTGACTTCGCTACGTTTATTGATTTTCCATTGTCTGCGCTTTCAAAGACATTTACATGGAATGATGGATGGTTGTTTAGCCTGGCCACTCAGACCTCTCATGGCACACAGAGTAATTGATTTAGACTACAAAATGCAGGAATTGAAGAGAAAAGGAAAATTAATGATGCGTGAGGTGACCGAAATATCAATTACGTCTCCCATTCAGGTATATGTTGCTGTTCTTTTCTAATCATTGTCATGTTGCTCTTGTTGTGTAAGAAAAAAAAATTGGGAAAGAGAGTGTAAAAATTGTAACATGATTTATTGCCTACACATTGTGTATGTTATCTTGGGATATGTAAGGTTATATGGAAGAAAGGAGGAAAATGCCTTATACGAGGTAAAGAAAGTCACATCATTAATTCTTATCATTCCACTCATCAGTGTACCATTCTGTTTTTTTGCTTTGTTTTGTTTAATTCCATTAAGAGATATTGTGGCACCCAACATCACGAATATGCATTTTTATGGTGCCAGAATGTCTTTAAGCCTAAATTCTAAAGTGACTGTGTTTTCTTGGTAATTTTGCATTTTTTTTTGCACTCTTTCATGTACGTAATATGCCAAGTCTTCTTGTCATTACCAAGTTGATAGATTGAGGGTGATAAGACAGCCCAGAAGCTGTTTCCCTTTCTCCCTCCCCATTACCCCCTCCCCCAAATCTTTGAAACCAGTTTTGTCTCTATCTTTAGTTATGTTTTCTTCTCCATATTTTTGATAATGAAATTTCCCAATTTGTGTGTCCTGTCTTTGCTGACAACCATTAAATCGGTCTGTGAAAGTAGCAGGAATATTTTTAGCGCTAATCCACTTAAGGGGCTCTTGGAAGGTACCGAATCACTGAGGTAAAGATAGTAACACCAATTTTCCAAGTATCGATGTTGGGACTGGAGCGAAAAATTGGCTTACCCTGGCAAGTGAACAAGGCTAAGTATGTAGAGCTCTCTCTGCACACTTACCAAAGTTGTGCAAGTTTTTTGTTTTGTTTTGTTTTGTTTTGTTTTGTTTTTTAAGGGGGGAGTTAAACATAAATTTCAGGTTTTTCTCCTTATGCTTTGATTTTTTTTAAAGATATAATATCAATAATCTAAATAGCATGATTTCTATAGAGTGCCTATAGGTCTTACTGTTTGGGTTTCGCAATTAGTATGATTACCTTTATTTTTAATATATATATATATATATATATATATATATATATATATGTATTTAAATTTATCGTCAAGCACAGAACAATGAATCAGACCACTGTACAAATGATATACCAACAAAAAGAAAATGTACAGACTAACCCAAGGTGTATACTGCACAATATACAATTAATTCCAAAACATCGGGTATATTTATTTGGTTCAATAAGTTTCTCTAAAGATGTATTTTCCAAGCACCTTACACACAAAAACAAGAGAGAAATGTTTAATGACATTTTCCCAGTATTCAAACCATTTTGCATGTCGAAAAACACTGTTAGGTAGGCCATGCACTATGGAAAAGAATGCCTTGAAGATATCCCCTCCCTTAGTCCAACCCCCCCCCCCCCCACCTCCTACAAGATGATGTCATGCTGACATCACAGATAATAACTGAAGAAGAGCAGCCATTCTATTAAACCTCCACTTCCCCCTCTACATCTAAACGCCCTCCTTTGATGCCAGTCGGAACGGTGGGTTCGTTTGTAGGTTAAGGTTCATCCCCCCATACTCCTATCAGGCATTAAACACATCTGCCAAAGGCAGAAATGCTGCTGGTGATAACGTGTCATTTAAAGCCAATAATCTCTCCCTCTCTCTCTCTCTCTCTCTGTCCGTCTTTCTCTCTTCTTTAATGATTGTGTCAAATGCTTTAATGGTTTATGTTTTAAGTATATTTTGTTAACTTGTTTTTTTTGTGGTTTTTGTTTGTTTTTGTTTTACTGGCTCTTTCCTTACCAACTATCTGTGTAACTAGCATTTATACAAGCCTTTGTTCCCCTTTTTTTTCACCAGATTTCTTTTTTCCTCGCAAGTGTGGTAGTATCTAAAGATTGCTCTAGGATGTGATATGAGCCTTTTTCTCAGTAAGTATGTCTCAGGAATTACCGCAAAGCTCAGGAATTTGTCAACTGACTTTAAATGTAGCCTTGTCATGAGGGTTAGGTGAAATTAAAACAGATCAGTGACTGGGAGATAGGCTAGAAGGCTTTATCTTACAGGTCAAATGACAGCACACATTCATTCTGAATGATGAAATGCAGTTTCAGAAGTCTTGTGGTACTTTTTCCAGCTCTTAATCTCTGCAAGTAAAATATCATATTTACAATTAAGGAGTGTAGACATTATTTGTGAGCTATCTGATACTATGAAAAGTGTTTATCTCCATTTTGACACTAAAGATGAAAAAATGGTAACAAATATGTATTCATTTTCATATGCAAGCTTGTTAAATGATTTTTTAATCTCTGATATACTCTCCTGTAAAGCCTGTGTACAAGTTAGTGATATTATCAAGAAGGTTTATGAGTTGAATCTCGGAATAAAGACTGTAGAAAATGTAAACTTGTACAGTGCATGTCCATTATAATGGACACAATTGAAGAGTTTGTTCGCAAAAACCGATAAGTCCATTTTTGATGATTTTGAAGTGCGATCTCTGTCATAAAGTACAAAATAATACCTTTTAAATGATATATTGGTCACTACATATAAAGGTACATTTTTGAAGTTATGGTCAAAAGAAACGAAAATGTTCTTATTATTCTCTTTATTTTTCTTGACCTTTAATCGCAAATATCTCCATTTGGCAAATATGGATTTATCGGTTTTTGCAAACAAACTCTTCAATTGTATCAAAATTCTCTTAACAATGAAGGAAAAAGTCAGGGCCTGAAATTATCATCCATATATCTTTGCATACTCTGCAATTCGGCTTTAATGAAGCTTAGGTATTAAATAATAAATGAAAACTGCCTTTCCAGAGGACTTCAGTACAATGGGAGTTGCCTGTCCCATAAAACAAATTTGAAATGTTGAAACATGGTATTTGGAGTGTGGCAAGAATTATGAAATGTGTATGTCCTACATGTACCTGTGCAACATTTGTTAATTTCCTATTTATGTACATGTATTTCTTTTTGTCAATATTAGAAGAAAACAAATAGAAAAAAAAAAGTTGGGTCTGCAAGTAAAGCCTAGCATACTTTGATGTTCAGACAAAAGGATCATGTTCTTCCCTCAATTGCTATTGTTAGAGGAAAGGAAGTGATTAACAAAGTCAGCATCAATATCCAATTAGAAGGAGGGTTAGTGTCTAAGAATGTTATTTCACGCTATTGGTTAGGACAGGGGATTCTCTTTAAGGAATCCACCCATGGGTGTAAGCTGTTCTTAAAGAGGAATTGGATTAGGACAGTGTGAGCTATGAGAAGTGAATGGGGTGGGCAGATAGACACCAAAGGGTGTTATTTAAAAATCTACCATATCTCGTGGCTGCCCTGTCTGAATTTACACGCATCCCTTAGCAACACTTATCCATGGAATGCACAAGGTTATTTGTGTACATGCAAAAGGGGGATGCGGAGCTGCTTTTGTTTCAAAATCAACCTCGTCTCCTGGCTGGCTGCCTGGTCTGACTTTACATACGTGAATGACATTCGTGTAACCTCAATCATGCAAAGCTATGTTTATCTACATTCAGTTATTGTGGACCCAATATATACTAACATCATAACCGTAGCAGACTATTTTGTTTCATATTTTTTGTTTGTTTGTTTAATCTTCTAAATGTAAAATCACAATCAGTAGGACCTATATATTCCCTAATTTGATAGTGACTCAGTTTTTGCATAAATGTTAGTGTATAGTGAAGTTTTGAATGCTCGTCAACTGTGTAGAAGAAAAAAAAAAACAGACGTAGGCAAACTCTCTTCACTATTCAAAACAGATGGTAATTCTTATGAGAGAATTATTACAACTGCATTGTGGTTAAGGAAATGAAAAAGAAATTTAAACAAGAAATATATTCTTATTGGAAAGTAAATGAGTGCTTAACCTCATTCCTTAAAGAGGCAGGGAGAAGAAGATAAAATTGCTTTTAATAACAAAGCTTGATAACAGGTCAAAGGAATGTAGCATTTCCATTGAAGAAATGTTATTTGTTAAATTCATTCTGTATTTTCCATACATCTATCCCCTATACTTCACAAAATATTTTTTAGTGTTTTCATCTACAGAGATTGGATTGTCCCCCCCCCCCCCCTTCCATATGCTTTGCATTTCTTACTACACTCTCTGGATCCACAAATATGTTTGGAGAAATCTTCTGTTAGTGTTGTGATAAAAGATATTGTGCAACATTGGAACAATGAGAAACAGCTTTTATAAACAGATAATATGGTTAATGTTGTTTATGTGGGAGAGATAAACAACAACTCTACCAAGATTATCGACCACCAAATCTTTCCTGTTTATTGGTTGTTGTTATTGTTTTTTTTCCCTTGCTTGTTACTCGGTCTCCCACATCATTTAGGTTGCAGCTCATATTGAAGCAGTGGGGAAAAAAGGAGAAGAAAACAGAGACTCCAACCCAAAGTACCTTCTGATCTGGAGATTCTCCCGCCTGAAACCCCTAGCAAACGGGAGACTCAAAGTTGATGTGTGCGAAGCGCGAAATTCCCAGGGTTCTAGATGCTCTCTGGTGCTATCTAAGGCTTATTTTTTCAATGTACGATAGAAACATGTAAGATATCCTTTCCAACGGGAGACAAAGAGCCAGGGCGGGAGAAATTAAATCTCAAACGGGAGAACGGGAGATATTGCAAAAATGGGTTTTCGGCAGGAGATCTCCCGTCGAAAACGGGAGAGTTGGAGTCTCTGAGAAAAGAAGCCCAATGTTAGTTGATATGATCTTGTTGAGTAGAATCAAAGGCAATGCTGTTGGTCTTCCTGCAAGGAAATGATCCATACTTATCAATTCAAGAGAGGTTAGACAGGCAGCATAGGCTGAAGCTTTTGGCCAGGTGTTTGTTTTTTAGTGTCACCCTCAATGCATCATTATGTGGTTAGCTTGCAATGATATGCTGAAGGGGGGGGGGGGGGGGGTAATGTCTTTTGGATAAACATAGTCTTTACTTACTCATTTTCATTTGACAATAAGTCTTAATCTTTATAAGCATCCTGGATTGTTTTTTTCTCTCTCTAAATGTATTGCCTATCTATCCCTGTATTATTATTGTTGTTATTATTATTATTATCATTATTATTATTATCATTATTATTATCATTATTATTATCATTATTTAAGTCTTTCTCAATTTATATTAAAGCCACACACACACACACACACACACACACACATTGAGTATAAAGTGTGACATTCTTTGTATTGCATGTATTGGTGCAACATTTGATTAAATGGTTTCTATTTGTCACTATTTTTCTTTTTACTTCTCCTCTCAATGTTTCATACGACTGTACAGTATCTTTCAAGTTTTATTATATTCATAAGATTACATTTTGTCAGATATGCACCACAGTATGATATCGTAATGAAAGATTTGATTAAGTTATGCCAGAAGAAGAAAGGAACATATTCTGTTGCTTCCTATACTAAAACACCTGATTTTGTCTTTTTTAGAGGAAAAACAAGAATTAATTTGACATCTCAGATCAATAATTGATATAACCACCAAAGATTATTGGTGAAATAATAATAATAGCAATGATAATAATAATAATAATAATAATAATAATAATAATAATAATAATAATAATAATAATGATAATAATAATGATAATGATACATGAGTGAGATGTTCTGTTTGATCTGCTTGTCCTGTACCCACTGCAGATATTATGTAAACACAGTTGATATAGATGCCATATGTTTCTTTTTCTATGTAATCATACTCTTTTTATCCACATTTTTGGCATATTATTCTAGTTATTCTTTTTACGTTGTGATTTTTCCACGGCCTCCTTCCTGCTTTTTCTCTCTTATCATTTTCTTTTCAAATGGTCTTACTCCTGTGTAATCTTTCTTTTCTCTGTGTCATTACATTATCACTGTTTGTGATCCACAGAGTTTAAAGGGATGGTACAGTATTGGTGGAGATGAGAATTGGGCTTTAACTTTTTGCGAGATACCAAGAAAACACTTATGAAATAGTACAGAGCATACCATTTTAAGAGGAATTCAAAGTTTATTTGATTAAAATCGGGTTTGGAATGACTGAAACATCCAAAAACAAAGTAAAACAAAGCGATCGTAATAAAAGGTGGGTCCCATACTTTATTAGAATCACTCTGTTTTGGATATCTCAGCCATTTCAAAACCAATTTTCATCAAATAAACAATGAATTCCTCATGGAATTACATACTCTTTCATATTTCATAAGAGGTTTCTCATCTCACCAAAAAATGTTAGAAACCTGAAATTAGGTCTCAACCAAAACCATACAATCCCTTTAATCATCAATTGTCAGCTAAGAACCACAGGGCACTATTGCAATTTTGGAGTGTATTCAGTTTAATATCATTATCACATTGTGAGGTTCTATCTTCTCTGCACTATGGTGTCGATTTATTTTTTGTGTTTAGTTTTCAGTAAAATGTTACAAATCAAAACCTCAAGGGCATTGTTTTACACAATATTTGACACAATACTTAATAAATCTACCCACTTTTGATTAAATAGACTTTTCACGTCAGGAAAATAGATTATTTTGGTGTTATTTACACTGAAATCTGAGAATGCGATAGCACCCCTCTATTTCTCAGGTGTCAAAATTTGGTAGTAGTTGTTCTTAAAAAGTTCATTCAAATTAGTTCCCCTTTGTCAATGCTACTGCTTCAGAATATGGACAGATTTTCTATGAATAGAAATAGTACTGTTACACTCATACGCGTACACATGATGATAAACTTAGCCATAATAATATTTGATATTGTTATGTTGCTTATGACGATGTAATGGTACAGGCCCTACTGTTACATGAAAGTGATGAAGATGGTCAGAGCACGTGTAAATGCTACAAGGCACAAAAGAATGATTTCTGTTCCTTTGCTTCCTCTTCAGATTGTCATTAGCAATGGCTGAAGGACAGCATAGAAGGGGTCACCAGTCTGGCGTTAGGAGCCGGAGTGAAAATGGCGTGGTGCTCGGCCACGCCCGGATACAGAGTGACCACGGCAAGGGCGGGGCAATGACATCGGTCTCTCCTACGTCAGAAGGCAGAGGAATGTCAAAACAGGAGGTGCTGCAGAGATTGCGAGCCAACAAGAATCGTGCAGGAATGGGAGGTGCAACGACCTCACCAACCCATGGACCAACAGCTCGGTCTATACCCAACAACAGCCGGCCACATAGCAGCTTGGGCATCTCAGGCATCTCCAGTAACATCAAGGTTGAGGTTGAGGTGCACACTCGGCTCCCTCAGACAGACAAATCTGGCGAGATCAGAGAAAATAGACATGAAAGAAGAAGCAGAGCCAGTGCTGGAGATGACAATGACTCACCGGTTCCACCTCCACGCAGGAGATACTCAAACTCCAGTATCTTTGACCAGGACCCTGCTGATGCTAAACAAATGGATGCAGGAAGTCCACAGGTACAAAACTCTGATGCTGAAAGACAAAGGAGAAGCAGCAAGGAACCTGTGCCATTACCCCGACACCAGAAACAGCGCTCAATGAGTCAGGACCGGGGTACGCGGCAACAGAGAAGGTCAGAGGCAGAGAGGCAGTTCCTGCTGCAGCAGTATGACCTGATGCAGATCCAAAAGCAGAAGCAGCAAGTGGAGGATAAGAGTCGCATGCAGCAGCACTCCAGGGATGCCCAGAAGGAGAAGCTGAAGCAGGAACTCAAGCTGCTAAATGAGCACGAAAACCGGGTGATGCACAAGCTGCAGAAGTATGATGGTGGGAAGGCCGAGGAAGTCGGTCCAAGGAGCTGGGTCCGGAAGCAGAGTCAAACACTGGACAGACAGCAGGAGATGAAAGTTTCTGCAAGTGGGACACACCAGTACATGGAGGCCACAAACAGAGTGATGCTCGAGCAGCAACTCATGGAAAAGTGGAAAGAGGCAAGAGGGCAGCAGGCCAGGACAAATCAGGCTCAGGATCCTAGACAGCAACGTGGGGAGACAACTCACCATCAACATACCAGTGACATGCATGATGCTTCGCACCAGCAACTGGCTCAACAAAGAGAGCAGAAACGTCTCAGCCACCAGCCACAGCTACAAAAGAGTAGCCCACCTCCTGTCTTGCCAAAGCCAAGGAGCCCTAAATCATCACATGGCAATACCCACCAGTTGCAGCAACATCCGCAACAAAGACAACAACTACAGCAACCCAAACCAAACAGTCACCACAGTGCTGCAGAAACAGCAAGCCAAAGGTCGCAGCAAGAAATTCTGCGACAGCAGCACCATCAGCATGTGAGGCACAGCCACCCACAACAACCTCATGAAGATGGCAGGAAAAACAACAGGCTTGTGTTGCAGCAAGAAACCAAACCAGTACCGCGTCCTCGATCTAAGTCTAGTGACAGAACAACAGATTTATCTCCAAGGGGGAGAGACCTCCCTTCCCGCTCTAGAAAGTCTTCTTCTCCGCGGAGCAGCGAGGCCAGTGCACAGAGTCACAGTTCATCCGACTCCAGTGAGGTGCGTCTGCTCAATTTCAAGAGACTCAGCTCTGTGGGCGATGCCCCTATCCCATTCTCTAGTCAGCTGGAGAAAGGTCATCGAACTCAAACCCATGCAGGTCATGGAGGGCACAGTCCATCCCATGCGGAATCAAGCAAACCACAGATTCGAAGTCCTGTAGCTAGACTCTCCCAAGCCTTCCACAGTAAAACCTCATCAGAAGCTGGACAGAGGCACAGACAGGACAGGCATTCAGATGACAGAGAGAGGCTGGCAAAGGAGACTAGTGGTCCCCTGTTGACTTCCACCCCCATAAAGAGTGGAATCACCTCTAGAGAGATGGAGGAAATCATTAAGAGGACAGCAGCTCGGATGATGGAAGAGCAGCAGCAAATGAGAGTGGCTGAAGCAAGACTACATGCCAACCAAACCTCGGTTCAGGGACCGGAGAGGCCTAGGAGACGGCGGAGGGAACGTCCCGAGACCGAGGGACAAAGGGGTGGGGCCAGCCCCTCACAGTCGGCAGGAAATGGCAGCCACGTTCCCGCAAGCATAACAGGAAGTCATTCATCTGACACAGGGAGTAGAGATACCGGCACCGCCATCCACGCGGAGGTGACAAGGAGAGCTCGATCACGGCGCCGGGGGTCAGGTGGGGTCTTGGGATCCACCGAGACTGGCGGGTCTGAAATGCAGACTAGCCAGTCCACAATCAATGCTCCCAACTCAGTGAGAGCGAGAGCAGATGTTGCAGCCGGCGCTGGACCCGATCTAAAAACGGCCGCTGCGAGAGGCGTAGCGGGAGTGAAAGCTGTCACGAGCACTAATGAGCTTAATCATGTGCAGAGGAAAAGTAATAAGGCGAGGCTGGATGCAGCCTCCATCCAACACATAGAAGGAGTCGTCCCCTCAGTCGTAGACACTGTCAGAGAGAATTCTACCATCTCATCTGCTGAGAACCACAGCATATCAAATCATGCAAAACTTTTGACTGAGGGGAGCTCTTTCCCCTCCCGTGAGAGCGAGACTTCAAGAGTAAGTTTGGGTGAAGAGAGCATAGGGATTGAACTCGATGTCATCGAAGAAAAAAGTGAGTGCACGGAAGGGGAGGATGGGGAAAATGATCACAATCATTTTGCCAGTAGTAGGTTGAAATTATCCCAACAAAAATCTTTCCAAGATGATTGTGATGTAGGTAATGTCCATTTGAGATCTATGCCAGATGATACAACAGTTAACAAAGTTGATTCGGAAATCTTGCCAGAGGATGCAGTCCTGAACGAAGCATTGAATCTTCTAGATGAACTAGCGAACTCGGAGCACAAATCAAATAGTGAAACCGGGGCACCTCCACAGCCAGCCGCCAGTCGATCACACAGTTTGGAACTGAGCCAGCGGGATAGTGAAACCAGGCCTGTTGAAACCAAATCGCCAGAGGACAGAGAGCATGGTGCTGATTGGTCTGCCAGAGGCAGACTGGACTCATCTCTCATTGGGCATGGTGTAGGGGACAGCGCTAGTGTGACTGCAAAGAGAGGGTTGGTCACCACTCTTACTGATTCTCCTGTTCAGAGTGAATCTGCTGTAACTGAGCTAGTGAGTATAGAAAGAAACATTGGAACACGTGCACATGCAGCCTCAGCCGTGGGAGAAGAGCTGGAAGTGTTGTTTCTAAATGAGGAAGTGGAGACTGGTGTACAGGAAAACATAGGAAAAACAGAGATTCCCAAAATAAGTCGGAGTGGAACAAATGGTGCATTTGTGTCGGATTGCAGTGCCAGGGAACGTAGCCCCACTGACATCAGCGGCAGGAATAAGCACACTATAGAAGGGAGGTTGGACGGCTTGTCTGACGCGGTCTCTCCGATTCCGGAGACCGAGACGGCTGTCGGTGCGGACGGCGAGGTGATCAGGAGGAGGCGCTTTGTGAAGCAGGTTAGTTTCCAGTGGGAGGCAGGCAGGCTCCGGCAGGTCATTGGCGATGCGGATAAGGAGGACGCGGAAGTCGAGTCCGTGCCTGTTACCGTAGAAACCTCACCCCCAGACTCACCACAGAAAGGCATCCTAACGCGAGGCAGATTCTCGGGGAAGCGCGACCACCCGAGCCTGTCCAAACAAACGGGCGAGATGTATCGGCGGCCGAAGAGCGAAATCTTTGACAACGCTCTACGAAAGGAGATCCCTGTCAAGGCGACCAGCGATGTTGCCAGGCAGCGTCCAAAGAGCGCCCTCTATCTATCAGAGGCAGATAATGTTCCCGTGGAGAGAGGTAGGGCCATGCCCAAGCACTATCGCCCTCAAAGCGACTCGTTGATGCAACTGGATAAATTTGACAGCCTCCAGATCAAACCCAAAGCGAGGAGGGAGCGCTCTCCAAGTCCGGTAAGTTTGACACAATTTTATGCATATTTGCTTTTTAGCCTGGTATATATCCAGTAAAAACTTGTTGATTGTTGTGTGAAAAGAGAAAAAAATATTTGTAAAACCCTTAATTGATAAACAACTCAATATCAAACAGATTTTTTATCGTACAACTTGTCATCCGACAGATTTGTGTATGTCATGATTTCTCAACATTTCCAGTATTGTATCAATCATGCGGTTCTGTTAATTTACGGTACATAGAATATTCTATTTTTTTTTATTTGTGCTTCAGACACAAGATAAAAGTACAACTTTTACTTGCTTTCAACATATCATATGCATTTGTAAATGGTTAACTGTCTTTTTGAATTGCTGAGATGAGAAAATCATCGCATTTGCCATATATTGAGGTAGTACTGGAAGAGAGTATGTGGTTCTCTATTGGTCACGTTGAATTAAAGTATGCTATATATAAAAGCAGTGCCTGATGCTGTGTGTCACTACATGGTTTGTTTTGATGTGTGGGTGAGTGCTACCAGCGAGATACAGGAAGCTTTGCTGGACATATGTACTAGATATTTTTAATGAGAGTGTATTTATGTTGTTTGCGTTATGGACTTTGTATGCATTTACTTGAGAATTGAGAAGGCTATATACCTTACACATTCATAATACGGATTTGAGAATCTATTGGTAATAACAGGAGGTGACAGTAATCTATGTATAGGCCTAATGTGTGTGTGTGTGTGTGTGTGTGTGTGTGTGTTTGTTTGTGTGTATGTATCCACATATATATAAGGCATAGATATATTGAGCTCTTAAACATAATGATGTTATTAATTAGGTACAAATTTAGAGAGAGAAAAAAAAAACAGGTATGTACAACCGTTGTGGTCACTTGCACAGTGTGTGAAGCATCATGGGGGAGGGGGGAGGGGGAGGGGGAGGGGGGTGGGGGCAGAAGTATTGATCAGAGGGGTTTAATGACCATTTGTGCATTTGGAGTGATGATATACGGCATGCTGCGATTATAATGTATACCGTGTTCTTGACCATTGATTGTCTCCATTGATCACCATTGACTCCGAAGCTGCATTATGCTGATAATTAGCTCTGCCTTGGCTTGGTTTCCACATGTTGTGGGGAGGGGAAAAAAAAGGTTTCTGTAGAATGTGTATAACTTATGCTAATGAATATTTGATATTTGGCCTAATTCTGTGTCTTCCCTCTATCCGGAGTCTGACCAAAATTATAAGCAACAAAATGCCATATGTAGAATGATGAGCGAACACAAACATGTCTAAACTTTCTTAGCCATAATTCATCACATGAGAATAAAGTTTGCTATATCTCACAGTGGACATTTCCACTGTTCTTTATAAGGATTTAATTACTCACCAGTGGTATGGACCATAAAAAAAAAAACACAAGAAGATCAATCCAGAACAGCAAAAACAAAAATAACAAGTCTGTGAGAATATTCTTCTTTGACGGAGCTTTCTTTTTATGTTGATGTAATGCTACTCAAAATACATCCAATGAAATAGATAAAGCCATTCTTTTCCAAGAAAAAAAAAAGCAAAGGCAAAATGCAACTATAAAGTCAAAACTTGCCTTTGTGCTATTCATAGATGGTACCATGGCCATTTGAAGGATCTGAGGAACATGCACACACATATACACACACCCACACAAAACCCAACAGGAAAAAATGTTGATGAGAAATCCCGATTCACACGTGAGAAATGAAACTAGCATCTCTGATCCGATAAATGAGTCACATATTTCCGTGAAGTCTCTGAAAAGTGTGATCTCTTGATTCAACATAGAAGAGGAAATAGAGGAATGTATAATGAGATGGGAGGAGGGGGGGAGGAGGGAGGGGTGGGGGAATTCCCTAGTTTTAATCAGCTGTATAATTTGACAATCTAGACTGGATTCCTTTCCGATGTCTCCAGGCACCGAGTTCCCTCTCTTGAGTGAGGTCTGGGGCTATAAACCAATTCCTCTGTGAAAACATACTTTGCTATTTGCTTAGTCTACTTTCCCCCGCTCCTCATCCTCAGCCATTTGGAAATCCAAGAGTGCGTCGCTGTTGACCTAGTAGTGGGTATGGAAGATGGGTATGCCGTGTACTACATCTCTGGAAAATCTTCATGACTAGAAAGTCTAGGTGCATTCATTTTATTTCTAGCTCTCAGTATTCACCTCTGCAATATGTTTTAAACTATACACGGAAATAGAAGTAAGATATTCAATGACAATGATGAACGTCAATAGAGTCAAATTCAATTCAAATTTAAAAATTCAAATCCTTGAATCCTCTGTAAGAAATTTTTCATGGCATGCATCATGAAAACAGTGTAGGCCTAATCGCATAATAATTATTCAGTGACTATTGTCAATACAAAAGTATGTCACATAAGATGTCCTTGTAAGACATATATACAAAACTCTCATACAATTATTCATTCATTGATGAGATAGGTTTTATCTTGAGCCTGATTTAGCATTTAAATGCAATGCAAAACAGATTAAACTTAATGTATACATTGCATTTCAATTAGACTCTGCTCCTGGTATCGAATTAACAAAATACATACGTATAGTTGCGATGTTCTTGTAATAAATATACAAAACTCCAGAGTTATTATGCTAGATAGTATAATCATATGGACAAGGTACATTGTATATCTTTGAGTCTATTTTAGAATTGAAGTGTGCCAGAGATAGACATTTTGCCTGCATTTCAATTACACTCTGCTCCTGTGCTGGTAATCTAAATTGATGGTGATGATTGGTATTCATTTGGGGCATACAAATGCAATATTTCAAACAGGGTCAGGCGGTATGTACAATTGTATCAAACGACTTGCCATACAGCAGACACTTAGGACAGCCCTGGCCTAATAAGGCAACCCTGTGACTGGAGTGTGGGCTGAGGACACACTTATTAAAGGGGTTAGTCCATCTGCTTCCTAAATAGGAAATCATATTACATTAATGTGCATGGAGAGTAAAGTACCAACATTGTAAAGACTTCATCAAGAATAAGTTACATGCAGTGGTATACACGTGTTGACAGATTGAACAAGAAATTGTTTTAGGTAACTGCAATCTGCAAAATTGATGCAGTTTCTCTCCAATTCAATTTAAACACCTCAATGCCCCAACCAATTTAAAAACAAAATAATTATAAATAGATAAAGAAAAATCTTGAGGGAGAAAGAAGGATATAGTTGGAATATTAATCCTGAACACCTCATAGTAGTCATACTATATGTTGTTATGGTATGCACACTCACTTACACACACGCACATGAACTAAAAGATATACATAGATGATATGCTCATACTAGTGCACTTGCATGTGGATAGGCCTATAGGTGTGATGCTTTATTATACAGCCCAAGCTGTTTCTGCTGGGTGTTTGTGGTATGTTGACCCTGAGTTAAAAATGCTTTATGCTACAATTAGATAACTGACTACCCCCACATCCTATTCCTATCTTTATCAACCACAAGCCCCAAGGAATTCTCCCTTTGTACATCCTATAAAGGCCAAGTTTGATTTCAATATTTACTGACTTTAATCAAAATCACAAAGATTTATTTTCTTTTTAACATGTCCTACAGGGTCAGTTTGATTTTGATATTGAATTGTAAATTGAACAATATCTGCAAAATCAAAGTCTTAATTGGGAGATTTTGCCCATACTTCTTCACAATCTGACGAAAAAGAAAAGATAAGCTTGTAAATGTTTTTGTAGGCTACCTTTGGAAATAAAATTGGCCTTAAATGCCAGGAACATTGGTACAGGAAGATTGATTAAAGTCTTTGCGAAATTCAGGTTACATTCTGTATGTAGCATAATTTATGCTAATGAGTTTATTGCATTGGTGTGTGTGTGTGTGTGCGTGTATGTAAAAGTGTGTCTTTGCATATATGCTTCCAAGGGCATATGGATGTGGTTTTGTGGGGTATCTCTGCTTGTGTTTGTTCTCGAATGTTTGTACCAAATGAGTTTGGATTCTGCAATATGTACCACTCTGTAAGCTGAAACTGTCATTTTCAACAAAGTGCTGGACCTGCAATTATAGTATACATAGCCTTCTGTACCTTTAATTACACGGGAAGTACATCTGCAGCACTTGGTATTCATTTCACCCTGAGCAGGATTCTAGTTTCCTTTGGGGTAATTTGAAGACACTTGACGTGTTCAGCAATATTGGAAGAGCTTCAAATGAGTGTGTTCAACTTGGCCAAATGCTCTTACCTGTGAAAAAAGGAAGAAGCTACTCTAAGGAGTTACATATATGTTTATGAAAAAAACCTGTTAAAAATTAGACGACACCACCTTCAAAAATTGGACAGCACCTCCCTCACAAAAAATAACAACAAATAAAGCAAGACAAAATAGACTTTTAACAACTATGCTGTATGTTTGCAAGTCAAGTTAGTATACCATTTGTTAAAGGCATAATTTACCATTTGCAGATGAAACAAAAACCCAGCATTAGTGCTTCAAAATAGTTATAAAATGTGAGTTAGGGATAGAAACAACCAATGTAAAAGTATGAACCAGCATAATCCATGTTAAGTATTGTTAAATCTACAAAATGTGAACTATAGTTATGATAAAAATGTTTTCAGACTAAACAGTCTACAGTTATGGTTTAATGAGAGAAGTAGTGGTATCTCCTTATATTTTAAGCTTTATTGCAAACATCAAAATGGTCGGAAGTTTTGTGACACAACTGACCGACACTTGTTATAAGCATCAAAAGTGATTTCTTGAACATTTTTAAAATCACTGCACTCCTAAAGATAAACAGGACCTGTAATAACTCATAGAAGTCCAAAGCAATATGACATAGAAAGTCCCTATCTTAGGTTATCATACACCCATCTTCCTCTATGTAGGTGTCATGGTGAGTTCACAGTAATGTTTTTCCTCTGGGAATTTCAGCAATGTGAAAGTGTATCCACTCTAAACTTGACACAGGCACAAACATGATTTAATGTTTCCCAAAGTATTTTTAGTTAAAGGGACTGTACAGCACTGGTTGAGATAAGGATTCAGCTTGCAACATTCTACAAGATATACAACATTGTATGAGAAGTCACTCTCTGAAATTTTAAAGAGCATACAACTCTAAAGGGAATCAAAGGTTTATTTGATGAAAATCGGTTTTGAAGTGACGGAGATATCCAAAAACAAAGTAAAAAGAAAGAGATCCGAATAAAAGTTGTGGCCTGTCAATTTCATTAGGATCACTTTTTTTTTAGGGGGGATATCTCAGTTATTTCAAGACCAATTTCCATTAACTAAGTGTTGAATCCTTTTTGGAATTACAAGCTCTTTCATATTTCACAAGATGTATCTCATTATCTCACCAAAAAATGTTATAAACCTGACATTAGGTCTCAACCAAAACTATACAATCCCTTTGAAGGTACCGCTATCCATATAATTTTACTATGTGGTGTTCATCTTATTGTGCAGTATGTGTTGACTAGGAGCTTGGATAGTGTTTTCTTGTAGGCCTATATATAAAAATATATATATATATATATTTGAAATAACCACATAGTTGGCATTGAAAATCAGAAACATTCAATGAATGTGTCACTTAATTTCTTATCCAGGGCTATGCCAGGAATACTGAATTATTTTAAAGTAAGAGAAGCTTTTCATAGTCTCTAGAAAAGGAGGATATTTGCAATTCATTTTGATATCTTGGAAGATGCATTATATTCCAATAAAAAAACAACAACAACAATGGCACGAAGTTACACTTCTTAGTTTACATGGGCGTGTCTGTAAATCAATGTTGACACTGATGAGGATAATGATGATAAAAGTGGTGGAACACACCTTCCTATTGATTGCTAATAAATTGAAGTGGTTTTGCTTCAAGAAATGATGATGTCAGCTGAAGCTTAAAGTGGAAGACATTCTTTCATCATAAGCATTTACGTAGGTTGTTGAGTCCAAGTTGTGACCCTTTAAAGACATCCACCATTCTTTCCCGCTTTCTTTGTTTTACTTCTTTCTCTTTAGAAATAATTTCAAAGTCATTTCATCTTTGTTTTTTGTTTTTTACTTTGTGAGTCACCTTGTATATATGAAACGAAAGCAACAACTTGCCAAAATATTGCCACTATTGTGATAAACAAAAATGAAATTGAAATGAAGAGTTTGTTCGCAAAAACTGATAAGTCCACTTTTGAAGATTTTGAAGTACGGTCTCTGTCATAAAGTACAAAATACTACCTTTTAAATGATATATTGGTCACAACATATAAAGGTACATTTTTTGAAGTTATGGTCAAAAGAAGGAACAATTTTCTTATTATTCTCTTTATTTTTCTTGACCTTTAATGGCAAATATCTCCATTTGGCAAATATGAACTTATCGGTTTTTGCGAACAAACTCTTCAAATTGTTTGAAACAATGGGCAATTTTGTTTAAATAAATAGTTGTTGTAGAGGGCATGGTTGTTTCATTCCAGTGCATGGTTTCTTGATTACAACTTTAAAATTAATTTGCAAGATTGTGTTCTAAATGTCAAGTCAGGAGGTCTGTATGTTGTCTGTAAAGTATAATGCATATATCACAAACAACATATGTACAGTTATTTTTAAAAAAAAACAAGGGACGTGAGTACAATTTGTAATGTCATATCTCACATTTATTGTATATTACTTGTGCTTTTATGTGATAATTCATAAAATACAATCAAGTCTCTCATGATCATATGTTAAACAGTACAGTGGCACCTCTGTATAAAAACAATTTGGATACAATAATACAACCTTCTTAAATGAGATGATTTTCATTTATATCCCAATTATTTATGATGTCTTTCTGTTTGCATCCTATTATTGTGAAGTAAACTTGATAAAACAAGGTAATTATCGTAGTTTTGGGTCCACATATAACAAGGTTCCCCTATAGTATAAATCCATCAAACAAGATCTGATAATGGCAATGCTCACAACCATTGTTCTAACCCTTTCAATGCCACCAATGACCTGCCTGTACACAGAAAGTATCAGTGGATTACTGAGAACATGGGCCATTGGGGGTTAAAGTGATGAGGTAATTACACATCTGATACTTGTTTCTTAGTTTTCTTGTATCATATTAAGATATGGATTTCAAAGCAAAGGATATATGTCTTGGGAATTGCCAGTAATGTAACATGACAGACTCCTTTGGGAATTGCCAGTGGTGTTACATGACAGACCCCCTTCAAAAGATGTACAAACTTGAACCTCACCACTTGTTTGGTAATCTGATCTACAACTGCAAAAATCATCTTATGGAAAGGAACAAAGAGTGTCTGTTGCCTCAAGGTTAGTCTGATGACACTCAGACCCTTAACCCGTTTAGGACGGACTGATTTTTGTACTACAACACACATTTCCCATGGACACCTGCCGGAATATTCTCCGGACTGTCTTCAGTGGGTTAAAGGCATGAATTTCTTGGTGTGATATGAACATCCATTAGTTGAATGTACTGAGTTTCTTGTTTATTTCTTTTTGCTGTCTCGTTTTTATATCAAGTACTATTCGTTCTTATATTTGGAAAATCGAAAATTTGCAGGAAATGATTAAGGGAGTACAAGGCTTTACTATCACCTGCGTGAACATAGCACAAATACCAATCTTGTCTCATTATCAAGATAACTGGTGGAGATTTAAGGGCACATGTGCAGCTCAGCATCACTCAAATTTATAACATTTAAAGCAAAACCACAAGATTCATGCAAAGCCAATGTGCCCCCCCCAAAAAAAAAAAATGCCTAGATATTGAAGACTAATTTCCTGTGAAAACAGACTATAGAATGTAAAAGGAGGTCTGTAGGGATGTAGACTACTGTAGATCAAGTCTGTGTTTAGACTGAAGGTAATTCTGTTTAATTTTGGCCGTCTTTGAGGTCATTCAATGACCTGATAAGGTTACCAGTGACCAAACACACACAGGGTGCCATTGTTGGGCCGCTCCTCAAATTGGCAGCCCTAAGGTCCCGCCAAGTTGGCATTATAGTGAAAACATGATATATTCAAGGAGAAAACGCCTACAATGTCCTGTTGAGTATTTTATCAAGTGGTTTCACTTACATTCATTACCATGTTTCGCAGAAAACTGCAGAAACAGACAAACTGTGTAAACACTGCATGGAATCGCATACTACACTCACAGGGTACCAATGTGTAGCGGACTGCAAGATGGGACATTTTCACTTAGATTTCCCACCCAGAACTTTATAACAAAGAAAACAAAAACGTGTATCACCCATGATCTTCAAGTTGCTAATAAAGTAACACAATTTGTGGGCAGTTTACTCATTAATTAATGACAGAAGACCTAGCAAAGATTCAGCGTTTCGCCTTTAGCAAGATCAACATTAAAGGGATTGTATAGTTTTGGTTGAGACCTAATTTCAGGTTTCTAACATTTTGGGGTGAGGAATTCAACGTTTAGGCCTATTTGCTGAAAATTGGTCTTGAAATGGCTGAGATATCCAAAACAGAGCGATTCTAATAAGTGTGGGACCCACACTGTATCATGATCGCTTTGTTTTACTTTGTTTTTTGATGTTTCAGTCATTCCAAACCCGATTTTCATCAAATGAATTTTGAATTCCTCATAAAATGGTATGCTTTGTAATATTTCATAAGCGTTTTTGTGGTGTCTCGCAAAAAGTTAAAAGCCCAATTCTCATCTCCACCAATACTGTACCACCCCTTTAAGTGTCTTCATTTGTCGGTCAAGATCATCTCAATCTGTATAGAAACATATCCACATACACACTTTCTCCAACACATACATTGGAAATGCTATTGTTCTTGTTTAGTTTTCCATTCTGTGAAAATAATGTTGTTTGGAAGGTCATTTTTGGTTTTCCTGAGTTTCTGGACAGATATCTATTATATAGGGGAAGTGGACATGTTATCTGACATCCGTGTTTAATTCCTTTCCTCCTATGCCTTTTTGGCTAGCCTCCTATGATTAGGTTGGTAAGGCAGCTTCCTTTTGTTCACTGTGCTATCTTGTGCATTTTTTCTTTGGTGTTTTTTTTTTTTTTATTGTATCATTAGTTGTGTTTGTTTTTGTTTTTTTCTTTTTGACTTCTTACAGCATCCATTAAAAGAAAACATGATATGATGAATTATGAATAAGTATCATTCAAAATGCATAGGGGCAGCCCCCCCCCCCCCCACACACACACACGAACATACACCCACACACACATGTGCACACGATTACAGTGGATTTCAACGAATTATAGCATATTGATTTCCGCATCTTTGATTATATGGCCTTGCCTTACCAAACCTACATTTAGTCACCAGGTAGAGTGGTTTTTTTTTTCTTTCTTTTTTTCAGTTAGTCAAATTCTGTTAGAAATGTAATATGCACCTTATTGCACATTAAATTTTGATGCTTCTTCAAGGCATAATTTACCATTTGCAGAAGAAACAAAAGCCAAGCTTTATAATGCTTTAAAATAGTTATAAAATGTAAGTAAGGGGTAGAAAAAAACACTGTAAAAATTTGAATCTGTATAATTGATGTTAAAAATACACAAAATGTGAACGATAGTTATGATAAAAATGTTTCCAGACTAACCTGTCTACAGTTATGGTTTAATGAGAGAAATACTGATATCTTCTTATAGTTTAGGCTTTATTTCAAAAAAATTATGTGGTTGATGTTTTGTGATACAACAGATGTACACATGTGCTTAAAATGTGATATCCTGAACATTTTTTTAAATCACCACTCCAAAAGGGAAACAGGACCTTTAACCCATTAGTAATAGAACCATCCAAGCTTCCCTTCATATTACTCCCTGAAGCACCCAAAACCGTTTTTTTTTTTATAGTTTTAAACTTTGTTATTTTTTGTTCCCATTGTTGGAAAACATACAATGTAATTACGTTCTTTGAAAGAAATCAACAAAAGGATGTTTGAATTATTTCTGTGACACACCATTCTTTTGGTAATGTCTTAAAAGGTTTTCAAATAAACATTACTTATAATAGACAAAAATAGACATGCAGTGCATTATCTTACATCATATTAGAAAGCTGTCAAAATTAAAACAATATTGCTGTGGGATACCTTTCCGTGAAACCATAGACCGTTATGTACAGAATCTTTAGTTGCTAAGGTGTTAACTGACAGAAATAACTGATTAAAAAGTTGATATGTAAGAATGCTTAAATTGCTTTTGAGGGAAAAGAAAAAATGAAGGGGCTGTGAAGAAATGGATGTGTATCGAGTGCTCTGAATGCCACTTCATTGTGTGTGGAAGAAAAAGAAAAAGGATATAAACTTCCATGACAATATCTTCTATACATTGTAGGTGGTATCAGATTAATGTACATTGTAAATTTGGATGTGGAAGGGTGTTTCCCTTTCAGCTTTTGTCAGTGCAGTTCAACGACAGCTTACAGTGAATTGATATTAATGAGATAGCAGTAAAGGAGTAGGCCTATGATATTTTCAAAGAGTCATTTAGATATATCTCTCTCACACTCAGGGAAGCAACTGCTGTTGTAAAGGAATGCAATGGATGTTACCAAGGGTTGTAATAAGTGGCAAACTCCATCTAGAGGGGTGAGCTGCAGCAAGAGGAGTTTATGATCACCCTTTGGAGTTTCGCAACTTGTGCCTACTTATAGTTTTGTAATTTATGTCTTTGCATTATTCAAATCAGCTGTGAGCAACTGGTAGCAAGAATCGCAACCAATCACCAGATTGTTTTTTTTCTCAATGAAGCTTCAGATGCAGAACTCTCTCTCTTTTTTTTTTTACACCCTGATCTCCAGTGGGCAACTCTAGGCAATTTCATTGGTTGAAATGACAGGCTGAATCATATCTCACTGAATTATTCAGCAGGATTGGTATGGTCATTAAGTCTCCTCCAATGCTCACGAGAGCTGATCGTATTTCCAGACCTCTATACAAAGGCCTTTCACAAGACAACTCCGGCTTGATGATAGCTTGCCTTGCACTTGAGATCACGACTACAGTAGCATAAGGGCCTATAACCCGTTGACGACGAGTCCTGAGTATACTCGGGCCAGTGTCTATGGGAAATGTGTGTTGTAGCAAATCCAGTCCGTCCTCAACGGGTTAAAGGCATAATTTACCATTTGCAGACGAAACAAAAACCCAGCATTAATGCTTCAAAATAGTTCTAAAATGTGAGTTACAGATAGAAAACTTTTTTTACAAATTTGAACCAGTATAGTCGATATTAAGTACTGTTGTGTATACAAAATGTGAACAATATTTATAATAAAAATGTTTTCACACTAAACCGTCTACAATTATGGTTTAGTGAGAAAAATAGTGATATCTCCTTATAGTTTAGGCTTTATTGCAAACATTTTATATGGCAGGACGTTTTATGATATAAATTACCTACACATATGCATCAAATGTGATATCTTGAATATTTTTATTTTAAATGATTATTGACAAGGAGGAAGAATTTTGAATGTCACAAGGTAACAAGAAAATAGTATAGTTGCCTTCTCTTTTAGCAAGACATTGATAATCAGGAATACTTCTTTTAACCCATTGAGGACGAGTCGCGAGTATACTCGGGCAGGTGTCTATTGGAAATGTGTGTTGTAGCAAAAACAGTCCATCCTCAATGGGTTAAACAGGATGATACCTTGGGGACGGTTTCACAACATGTTATTTTTACCTCTCAAAACAGGAAGGGACCCCAGGTAAATGAAACTATCGTTTTCATCAGATATAATTCATACACATAGAGAGTTTGTACAAGATATCTTCCTGAAGGAAGGCAACTCAATAGATTTGCCAAAAAGAGAGAGAGAGAGAGAATGTCATTGGTACTGAATGCTATTATAGCAGTACTGGAAACAATGACTAATTTGACATGTTGTAAAACCAGAAATATTTTCTCATGCATGAAACTTTGGTGAATATTGTATGGAGCCACAATTAACAAAAGTGTAATGCACATGAAACTTTTGTCCACACAATTCAGAATATAGTTGTAGGTCTAATACCAATTGTAATTCACTCTGCTTCTAGGCTGTGTTAGCTGTATCACAAACTATTTCAGCGTCATTCCAACCCTATTCAGTGCTGTTTGGGAACCTGACACCCCATGGCAGGAATATGTACTTTATCACCAGAGGAAAGCCTGTTTTCATTTTCTCTTTGTTTTTCTTTTTTTCATTAAAACTTACTAGGCAAAATACAAACAGACAATGATAAAAATCTAAGAAACCAGTCCTGGCTAAAGCCTCCCCCCTCCCCCCCCCCCCCCCCCCCCCCCCCAAAAAAAAAAGAAAGAAAAGAAAAGAAAAACAGAACAGACTTCCGCTTGTCTTTTTTTTTCTCATCTTTGTTTGCCAATTATATAAGCACAGACTCACCTCTCTTATAGTGAAAATGTTAATTTCTTATCTCATGACTCCTTTTATCAGGGTGAACAACATCATGTATTGGGTAGTTTGACAGCACTTGAGATTGATTTGTGAATGAAAATGTGTGCAATGATTGTGCTTTTGCTCTAGATACAATGTGTATGAGCTTCTTTGTGATGTTTGCGATTGATGTGTCAAGACAATATCTCCCAAGCATTTCATTTGTGATAGTATGTGTGTGTGTGTGTGTGTGTGTGTGTGTGTGTGTGCATGTCTGTGTTTATGTGTACTTTTTTGTAATTGTGTTCATTGTTTTGTGCACAGAGTTGGTTGTTAATCTATGTAATTTGAATGTAATCAATAATGATCACGAAAATATAACAGTTGCAGTACGTTCAAATGATGATAAACTGCTTAAAAATTATGAATTCTTCCCATCTGTTATTCTTCCCCATGCAACTGCTTTCATACCATTATGTAGCTGGTGTTAGTGGCAGAATCGGTGAGTCAGTGTATACTTTGCACATTGGGGCATCTCAAGTTTGCGTCTTAATGTGTGTTTGTGTTGCACACATACAGTATTAATTTCCTGCGCAAATTTCTTTCTGAAATGCTTGAACTTTGTTTTGATTCTTGCAGATGGTACATGACATTTTACAATGTGACCGATATTGTTGATTGAATCTGAGAATGACAGGAAGGGGATAAGAGGTATTAAGCAAGAAATAATTACTAACAAACAAATGTGAGAGAAATTCAAATGAGAGAGAGAGAGAGAAAGAATAGAGTGTTCAAAAAGTTTTTAAAAAAAGAAAATCAGAAAGTATGTGAAAGAAGTAAATAGGAGGATATTCATGTGTTGTGTACAAGATTCCAAATGGGAAAGTTCGAGGAGAGAGAGAGAGAAAGAGAATGATTTTGATAAATATCAGTTTTCATTCATCAATATCAGGGAAATATAATTGTAATGACACCTCTTCTCCCTAGACGGAGAGTGTAGCTTTCAACATATTTGATACAGGAAAACAAATCAAAACAATGAATAACAACAAACAGATATCTGCGTTTTGCATAGCATGGTGTGATTTCTCATTTTTTCATTTTCTTGTGATTTTAGCTTCAGTATCTTGGTGCCACATCAATGTTTATTTTTTATTTTTTAAGTTTGCCTTTATTCAATGTTTTGGCACATTATTACGTAAAAGGAATGGAAAAATGAATGGATAAACATGCATCTATGTTTGTTGCTAATTATGCATGTTTTTTTTTAATACTCAAAAATGCAACTCTGAGTGTTGTCTCTGCATTTGCAGAAGAAGTATAAAAATGAAAACACTGTGCTCTGGCACTGGTCCGACGGTCCAGGACCAGTAAAAGTCACTGTAGGACCAGTAAATATTTTCCAGAATGAATGGAAACTGGGTACCTACTGATTCGACAGACAGGTTGGACGAGTAGAAAAAAAAAAGAATGGGTTAGTGTGCAACCCTGAATAAAAAAGACATATATATAAGATAGTATGTAGACCGTAATCACAATCACTCATATTTTTTCTATCATTTTGTTTTAATGAAAGGATATTAAACAAGAAGCAATTATTGTTGTTTCTTACCTGTAGTGTATTGGGCATTGGGCATGAATACTGTATGCATGTGCATGTTGTGTGATGTGAGATTGAAAGAGTTAATATCTTGCCTGATGCATGCTTGCACACAGTGACTGACAGCAGTGTCGTTACTAAGACGATATGTCTCTCTACTCCTGTCATGTCTTAGGTTGAGGAATAAATAAATGCAGAACAGGATAAGAACCTTCTTTAAGCACTTTTTGCTTGATCATTGGATAGAGAAAATTAATTAAAACCTTTCCATTCATACCTTATTGTATTTAACAAGGACTACTCTGGAAGATGTAATAAAAAATATATATTTCATTTGATTTTCTTTGTTTACTTTTTTAGGCAGGTTTAACTTCAAATGTCTAAAATTAACAAGAATGGAGTTACCTTGATTTGCGATGAAACTTGTCATATCATGAAAACAAGGAAAAGTGAAAAGGAATCCCTGGAGTGAATGCATTTATATGCTGTGATGCTTTTTTTTTTACACAACCAAGTTTCAATTAAATAGAGTTGACTGTATGTTTATTTCCTTAAGTGCAATCAATATTTGAGATCTGATTAACCTAGACTGTGCCATGTAGTTTGAAGAGATATACAATATATCACCCATACTCTAACATTCCCTTAAAACTGTATTCAAATGTAGCAATGTATTTTCCTGATATGCTTCCTTGTATCATGCAGGAAATGTAATAGGTAACATTAGTATTAAACCAAATCCACCTCTTTTTACACGGTTTCCTCATATCACCTTGACAGTTTGGCGTGACTAACAGTTATAGACTGTACAACTTGTAGTCTTTGGCTTTTCCTCACTGAGCAAATGTTTCCATATATTGCTCATACATTTTTGAAAGTTTGCTGTGAGATGCACACCATTAAAACAGATTACATGTATCAGTCTTGAATATCAACTACTCCCTCTATGGTATCCAGACATGTACATCACCACGACCAAATCAGTTTCATTTTGATCCATTTGTTAGTACAATATATTACAAGGATGGTATATTTAATTGGTGGAGATGAGGATTGGGCTTTTAACTTTTTTGCCAGATACCAAGAAACCACTTATGAAATAGTACAGAGCATAGCATTCACCAAAGAGGAATTCAAAGTTTATTTGATGAAAATCAGTTTTGGAATTGCTGAGATATCCAAAAACAAAGTAAAACAAACCAATTGTAATAAAAGGTGGGTCCCACCTTTTATTATTAAGATCACTTTTGGGGGGGATTTCTCAGCCATTTAAAGATCAATTTTCATCAAATAAATATTGAATTACTCTTGGAATTATATGCTTTTTCATATTCCATATTAAGAGGTTTCTTATCGTCTCACAAAAAAAAAAAAAATGTTAGAAACATTAAATATGATCTCAACCAAAACTATACAGTCCCTTTAATCTTTTGTCCATGGGAAAATTGGTAGGATATTTGCAAAGACTTTGATATAATTCATATCTTGTAAAAAATGGGTAAATGATTGCTGAACCCATCAGATTTTTTGATAAAAGAAGCCTTTCTATTCACGTTTACTGCTAGTAAATTTGAGATAGATGATGCGGAGGATTGGGTGGATTATAAAAATAACTCCCAGCCCCATCACCTTGGCATACCTGAGATGTTGAAATTGAATGGGGGGGGGGGGGGGGGATTAATTACAAACAAACAATGGTAGTTCAATAAAGAGTTGATAGTTTTCATACAGGTGAAGCCTTCTTCCAAAGTAATTCTTTTTTTGGGGGGGGGGGGCGAGACACATTTGATTTGAAATCATGGAAATCAGAGTGAAATTGCAGAAGATTTTAGAAAACGCATTTGCAAGTATTATTATTTTTTTTTTTTTTTTTTGAGTGGTGATATTGATGTCTTCCTTCAAGGACATATGAACAAAGTTTTGAGCAGAAAACTTTCCCTCACCAGATTTCATAGGGTAAAATGAAACAAGTTGGTTGACTTCATGTTGAACAAGACATGAAGTGTTTGTTCGCAAAACAACACATGTTGAGCACCATTTTTAAGAAATTCTAAGGTTGCAAATCAAATATGAAAGCAAAATAAAATCTTTCAAGTGATACTTAACTTGTTAAATAAGATTCTTAAGAAGAGATATTCCAGAGGTTATGATTAAAAAAGTGTCCCATATTTTCTTAACATTTTTCTGTTTTTCACCAGCTCTAACCACACATATCTAAAATTAACAGGAACTGAGTCAAATCATTATGAGATAAAACTCTTCAAATACTTCATTACTAATTACTATTTTCACTTTAGATTAGATATAAAATATAATCTACCCTTGTACTTTACACCACATCCATTTGGTGCTTGTGGGAAATGTGTTGAAATACCAATGATGCCCATGGTACCACGCTGTAAAATCTCAAGCTATTTCTGCCATTTTTTGTTCATGCTCTGCTCAATTTCACTTCCTCGTGAATTTCCCTGACAGACATAGCATTCATGATGATGTCAAATAATTACCGACAGGAGATAAATGAAGACATTTGAACAAACTGTCGGCTCAGTTGCCTTTCCATTATTTGGGGCAAAGTAAGAAAAGAAGTCCACACCAAGTAATACTTGACATTTTTGGGTAGTTGCCATTGGTAATGACGGTATTGATTACAGATTTTGAATGAGCATTAAAAGGTCAAGCATTGCCAGAGTACAGGGCCAATACTACAAAGGGATTGACTTGAGAACAAGCCGGCCCTTTGGCGTGCGTTCCAAATCAATAATGATTCACGAAGCGTGAGCGAAAAAAGAGTCAATGAACAGGTGCAAGACTTACCGAAGGAGAAGCGAGAGTTTCGTGTGGATCATTACCCAAACCCTGGGAAGCATTACATAGTCCAAGAAGTGCAATGACTGTGTAGAATTCCTACTTAGAAATCACTGCCAATGCATCTTGATCGAGAAATGTTCCTATGTCATTCTAATGCCTCCAAAGAGGGCCTAATTTTCACACTTTTTTACAAAGGATTTTTAAAAGTCTGTTTTTATATGATAACAATTCTTGCACAATGTTGTAGTTGCAGCTCACACGCATGCAATATTAATTTGTTACTTTGTTGGAATTAAAAAAAGAAAACAGTATAAAATGTACACAGAATGTACAAGGTATAACAATTCAGTTGAAGCCAGAGGATCTTCAAATTTGAATGCAACCCTAAAGTGCATTGAAAATAAATCATTACTTCGGTAATAACATATGATATCAAGAAAATGTGTTTCTTTTATTAGTTTTAGGCAATGATGTATAAAAGATATCAAGTAAAGATACGTTATGTCACATTAAGTTTTTGTTTGTTTGTTTGTTTGTTTTTTAGGACTTCATCCACTCATCTTATTTGAACACATGGTTCTGATAAATATCATGTTCTCCTGAAAATGTGACTTTTTTTTTCAATTCCAAGAATCTTCTTTAGGTCCAATCTTCTCTGAAACTTTCTGTACAAATTAGTTTGTTTAATTATCACCCTATTCATCTGTGAAAGAACTCAAACGTGATCTAGGAAAGTGTACTGTGAGGTATTCAATTACAAATATCAGCTCTTAGTTTTGATCTGATCTGCAGTAATTATTGAACGTTATAAGTGTGACACGAGGAAGGAGATTTCTATAGGAGTTTACAGATAATAGGCCCAAGGCTATGAGGTGGACATAAACGCATCATTTACAATTTGCAGATGAAACAAAAATCCAGCTTCAGTGTTTCAAAATAGTTCTAAAATGTGAGTAAAGAATAGAAACAACCGGTGTAAAAATGTTAAACAGTATAATCAATGTTACGTATTGTTAGATATATACAAAATGTGAACAATAGTTCTGATAAAATTGTTTCCAGAATAAACCGTCTGCAGTTGTGGTTTGTTGAGAAAAATAGTGATATCTCCTTGTATTTTAGGCTTTATTGTAAATCTTATATCATAGGATTTTTTTTTTAATACAATTGACCTACTCTCTAGAAAAAATCGAGTGAAAATATTCACTCTTAAAAGAGTGAATACCCCCCAAAAAAGTGAATTTAGAGTGAAATTGGAGTGAATTTTGAGTGAAAATGTTCATTTTCACTCATTTTGGAGTGACCTCAGGGATCACTCGAAGAATTTGTAGTGATCGCTGAGGTCACTCTAAAACGAGTGAAAATGAAAATTTTCACTCACAATTCATTCCAATTTCACTCCAAATTCACTCTTTTCTGTATTCACTCCTTTAGGAGTGAATATTTTCACTCGATTTCTTTTAGAGAGTACAGGTATGTGGGTCAGTTGTAACATATTTGAAATCTTTGCTCCAAATGGTAAACAATACCTTTACCAGAGTGATATATGAAAAACATACAAACACACACACACACACACACACACACACACACAGTGATAACAAATAGAAACAAACGTACATGTACGAAACAGATCAAATCAGCAGCAGGTCTTCACAGTGGGGTGTGATATGACAGAATGCTGATCATATACTTAGCCCTGCCATATCCATTAGCAAGCTAGTTGCCTCCCCCCACTTTTTTTTCTCTCTCTCAATCAATATTTTGGGGTTGGCATTATTGATTGTGCTTTTACTGGTCTGACCTCTACACTTTTTGTGACATTGACAAAGGGAATTTTGCTAAAGTACATCAATCAAGGAAATTTTAGTCCAGTACATGAAAAGACACCATTGTCATTTGTAGTAGTAGTAATAGCAGCAGAAACAGATGTACAATATAAGTGTAGCAGTTGACGAAGAATTATTGACACTGAAAATAATAGTAGTAACAGAAGTAGTAGTACATGAAGAAATGATAAGTAGAAGTGGTAGTAGTAGAGGTAGTAATAATATTAGTATTAATAGTAGTATAGTAATAGTAGTAGTCGTAGGAAGAGGAGGAGGAGGAGAAGGAGGAGCTTGGAAAAGGAATAATAAGAGTAGTAGCAGTAGTAGTTGTATGCTGTGATAGTAGTGGTGTAAGTACAGTGGTAGTAGAAGTAGTTGCGGATGTTGTATAAAAAAAGAAAATAAGTGTGGAAGAGCAGAAACTTCAAGAGGCCATAAGTACTCATCGTGTAAAATTACCAGGTTTAGTCTGTTTTAATACACAGATCAAAAAGTACCCATAAAGGTGAATACATATCGACGTGAAGAATGGCTGTACACACTCCTGCCTGCAGGGGGAGCTGTTCATTTTTCATCATCCAACAAAATGAAAAATTCCATGAGCTCAGAAGCTGGTACATTGGCAAATGTGAGATTTTAAAGTCTTACAATTAACCTTGGTGTTTGATATGCAGTCAACTCCCTGAAAATGAGACAGGAAGGAACACAAAAAAAGTGATTCACAAAATCCTGAGACTTTCCAATGATAGAAGTGGTCATGCACAGGAGGGTCTAAAGCCTGCTATTATTAATAGTGATTACAGCACAGCATTACTCTTTCTCTATGAGATTGTGAAATAAATCGTATTTTGTACAGGGAAGATCAGAAATCTAATGCATCTTTAATCATATACATTTTTCTTTCTTTTCATTGACGAGCTGTGATGCAGCCATATTGACAAAAAAAAAGGAAGAAGTAATGAAACATTTTTAACATGCAGTGGTAATGTGACTATAAACCGAGGCCAAGGCATATATTTAACTTGATAAACCAGTTTAGCCTGTTGAGGATGGACTGATTTTGCTACAATCGGGAATAGTCCTCAATGGGATGAATGCATTCCTTCATAACAGAATAAGTATTTCCGTATAAAACAAAAAGCTTACCTAGGGCTTCCCTACCACTTGCCCAACGTATCAATGATTAATGCATACAAAGTGCACTACAAGTACAAGAATGCATGGAGCACAGGACGTATATGGATGGAATACAATACCTTTTTTATTGGTCCTTGAAGGGAAAAAAGATCCATAAGTGTTCATAATATATACATAGTGAACTGGTCTATCTACTTATTAATCTTCAGTGGAAGATAGAGTGTGAATAATGATCGTCCATATAAGACAATTGGGGAAAACACATGCACTGTTCTTCCTTGTTAGACCTGAAAGTTCCACTCGACAAGCGGGCGGATGTGCCCAAGTTGCACTTGGCCATTAAAGCCATTAATGCAGACTCGGGATATAGAAATTCATTTTACTTTCATATGATTGACCCACAATATTCACCTCTCCGCCAGAATGTCTTATGTTACAAATGTGACAAGGGAAATTGCATGTAGTATATGCCTAACCCTTCGCCCAAACTCAAGTTCAAGTTAAAAGAAAAATTACAATGGTAATGATGGTGATTATTATCATAACGATGCAATCACTATCATCAACACCATAATCATTATCGTCAGCATGATAATCAATGTGATAGTAATGATGATAATTTTGGAAAGCATTATAGTTACACTGCTCAGTGTTAACAGTGTGTTAATTGGCTTGTTCTACTGGTATCCACTCCAACTCAGGTAACATAGCCCATTCTCAACCTAGGCTTAATTAAAGCAATAAAAACAACAACAAAAACAACTACAAATTAGCAGCCTGACAAAGCACTGCTTTGCAAACATAGAAGTAGGCCTATCTAAATAAGTCCCAAATATTAAGGGGTTAAGCAAAATAGTTTATCCACACCCAAGCATAAAAGTGTTAGTTTAAAAAAGAAACGCAATTTTTACATTGAAATCAAAAATCGTCAAATTAGGGCAGTTTCAAATACAACATTTTTGTTCACATACAGAGTGTGAACTCCAGTAACCCTTAGCCTTTGAGCAAAGAACTCCATAAAGTCACTATCCCCAGACCCAACAACTCACCATCACTCAAGCTTATTGATTGATTACCGTATTAGTCTCTGTATAACAGACCCTCTCTTGATTGATACATGTGAGTCAAAGAACATGATCGGTTCTTCAGTGTTTCAGAATTTTTGTAGGATGCAGTGCTTCATGCAATAGTTTATATTTTCAATGTTTTATATATATATATATTATCATGCAGTCTATGTCCTCATTTTGACTGATGAGAATGTTTTTACTCGCATCAAAGACTGATTACTTACACTAAAAGTGTACAATAAATTCACTTGGTATGAGTACCTGATCAATAAATTCCAAAGGTAAAAGGTGCACTTAGCTCAGAATAACAGTTCATTACAAAGCAACAAGAAAAGAGTACATCCTGCTTTTGATGATTAGTCTCTTCATCAGACTTTTGTTGTGTTTGTTTGGTTGGTTTCCCAAATTGAATTACTGCATACAGACACTAGACATCCACACTGTTTTTTTCCCCCATTGAGATTGACACATTTATTGTAATTTCTGTTTCATGGCTCAGCTTCAAGAGCTATTTTAAAATTCTGATCAGAAACCCAGAGTACCAGGTCAGAGGCTTTTCTTCAGATCTGTTCTTAAGCATTATTCACATTGCTGTCTTAATGGACATTTTCCGGTTTCTGGCTATCGAGCAACTGCTTAAGATTAGAATATATGACAGATAAAAGCATACATTAATATGAATATAGATTGATGTATAAGTGCGTGGATATACTAAAGTGGTAGATATATAAAGGATGAATATGAATCTAATAAACTAGAAATGTACATTTGGGTCCAAGAATAATATACTTGGGTGGTGTTATTTATATCAAATGTATTCATCAAAAATTTAAGGTTTAGAAACATAATGGTCATTATTTTTGTGCATTCCATCACGTTATTCACTTAATTTCACTAGAAAATAAAAAGTATTTTGTGTATAACTACTTTGATATATAAAGGAAACCAAAAACCAAAAATATAAATGCAGATTGAAATAAAAGCAGCAATATTCAACAAATATGTTAAGGTTAAAGGAAAATTTAATAATCAATTTAATTATGATTTTTTTTTTAAAGTTTTGGTGCTCTCATCACTGGAAAAGGAGACTACTACACCTCATGACATTATGAACACCAATATAAAGTAAAAAGAAATGTATCATTATTGTCTCATTTCCTTCAAATTTTCGCTGATGTGTCCGTTTTATATTGCTGCTTTCACCCAATCCATATTTATATGTGGGTTTTGGTTTCCTGTAATCAGCGCTGATTCAACAGAAAAAAGTGGGTGTGATGTTTGATGATAGTGAAAGGAAATACAACTAATGAATGAGTGTAAAAATTAGAAAAAAAAAGAGTGGAAGTACAAGAAGAAATTAAGCCACAAGGTCATGATGTCAAGAGGTGTAAGTAGGTGTTTATATGTACAAGCAGGCATAAAATTATACACACATATTTAGACACACACTCCCACAAAAGTGTGGGAGAGATAATAGAGAAAGAGAGCATCATAGAGAAATAAGGCATTAAGAATAGACATGATTCAAGTGAAATGCCACAAGGCTATTTATTGGTGCTGTGGCTGGTATAATAAAGTCTGTTGGTAATCAATCGTCTATTGCAGTAGCACGCTAGGTTTCTCTTTGAGATAAAGACATGTCATCTGTTGAGATCAAGACTATATACCTATCTCTTTTTCTTCTTACTGAGATCTCTGTATGGTGTATTTGAAGGAATGTCATTTGGAAGTAGTACTTGAGAAATAACTGATTTCTAAGGGCGATTGCTTATCGTGTGCTGAATTACAATTCTGGTCCGAGTTTCCTTCTTGCCAAAAGCAACAAAAGACACCTGTTTATCAATATCTATACACCAATCTACTATAACATGGTGAGTACATAATGATACCCTCTACTTTCCAAGTGTTAGGTCCTGTACAATCATGGTCACCAAAGACGAGTGACTGATATTGTATGCACAGTGTGGAAGACAATTTCTAATCACTTCCTCAACAATAATCAAGTATAACCCTTTATGTGTTGGGGACTTTGGACATTGTGTACAATGTTAAGTGGCTTCTGTACCAATCAGCACTCACCTTACACAAAGAGTTAAATGGCTTTACTCTCATGGATTGATTGCTTCAACTCATTATGTATATGATACATTTATGCAGTGACTGTATAATGCAACAGGATACAACAAGTGAAACAAAATGCTCATATCCTGATATTTAGGGATGATCAAGTTGCTGATCATGTCAAAAAGTTAATATTCTATTTCTCTCTTTCTTTTCATTTTCATTTTGCTGATGCTGCCTGACTTGCTGTTGTTTTGCTGTTTGATCTCACCACAACCAAATCATGCAGGTAAGTGATATATCTGATTAGACTTTCTTAAAGTTGGTAGTACACAGTTGCGCTGTATTATTTTTATGGTGTTGTCAAGTGTTTGCATGTTTCTTTCAATGGTTTACTGAACATGTAGTTCATCACCTGTTATGTACAATTAAAGCCCTCCTGTCTAACGCCCTGTTCTTACTGTATGGCTGTCCCCAATTACCCACACTTTGTTTGTTTACACCAAAGATTTTCAGTCTGCCTTAATGAACACATTTCAACATTTAGACATAGTGATGCTTTCCATGTAAAAAAAAGGAACAACTACAACAACAAAAACTATTTTTTTTCCCGGATGAAATGCGCAAAGGCTTGGTTGCTGTGAGAGATCCTGACTGACATGACAGTCACAAAGTGTCATCTTTTTGACTCATATTACGCGAGCTATAAGTAGAGTGCATTTGGTAAGCGATTTCATGCATGCTCAGAACAGTCCCCCCCCCCCACCCCCCCCCCCCCCCCCGAATGTCCCTGTAACAAAAGTCTAAAGCTCCCTTATATTGTGAGCAAGGGTAGCATACGGGAGGATTTGTGGTCAAACCTATTTCAGGGTTCATTTGAAATGCTGATACAAAATACTAATCCGAAACATAGTTTAGAGGGATACTGCTTATCCCTTTTGTTGTGTTTGGTTTGGTTTGTTTTTTTTTTTCAGCATGAGGAAGAGCTGACTTCTCAAACATGCACTGCGATGACAGTTAGTGTTGGAAGGAACCTTTCAGTGAACAATTTGTCAATGGGGTCATATTTGTTTCTAGATTAATTAATTATGACGACACCTTTGCCAAATCATTTGTATGATGCATTTGAACACCATTCATATGCTTAGAATAGTCCGTCATATCTTGATATCTCTCTTAGAATAGGCCACCACAATTTTTAATGGTGTCTTAACACGGTGATGATTGCACATTCTGGATGACATAACAGAACACAATTCTTCATGAACGATCGAAGCTCCATACACATGAATGCAGTTGTTATCATTATCTCATTGTAACAAATATTTCATCAAACAGGCATCGTAATCCATTGAAGATGAAATCATTTTGTTATTTTACCAACACATGCCTCCCATAGACCCCTGCCCAAGTATCCTTGGGATTTGTCTTCAATAACTTAACACTGTTTTATTACTTGATCTTACCATCATATTTTTTATACTTCATATTGATTAATCTAAAGTCAACTATTGTAGTTAGCATTGTCATGTTATTTCAATAAAGACATATTCAAGACATATGCAGTGGGATGTTTACAAACCTGTCTGTAAAGACCCACCACCCACTATAAAGACTGTTGTTTTTTTATATGAAATATACATCCAGTGATTTTTTTTTTCTATAAATAGGGCTTATGACACTGTGCTTAGGCATTGTAACTTGGACTGAAGAATGTTCCAAAACACATTCCTTATCAATCAATATATAGATTTTTCTTTTCACATGTACAGGTGTTTTCAACAAATAACTATGTTCGTTGCGATTCTATGTAAAAACCTTGAGTGGTGACATTACCCTCTTTACAAGCTCTAAATGGATTGTGCACAAACTCAAGTTAAAACTCATGTTATTTGTGGACAGTTTTGTTTTTTCTTTCTTTCTAAAATCACCCTTGTGCAAGGTGTTGAATTGCCATGAGAGTACAAGATGTAGATGTTCAAGGTGCAGACAAATGTCCTGAAAAACTAGATATGAATAGATTAATCACAAATGATAAATACATTTCTGCTGAAGACTTCTTGGCAATATTCCTGTTTCTTTACTCTGTTATGTTTTTGTTCTTTTTATGATAACTTGATAGAATAATATGCATTGAACTTTGGAATATATATCAT
The DNA here is from genome assembly GCF_040938485.1 of Diadema antillarum. Taxonomy (NCBI): domain Eukaryota; kingdom Metazoa; phylum Echinodermata; class Echinoidea; order Diadematoida; family Diadematidae; genus Diadema; species Diadema antillarum. The sequence continues at coordinate 4,106,501 of NW_027270903.1, forward strand.
AAAAAAACCTCTTGTTTATAGCATATCTGCAGATTTTTTGCCTAGCAAATCTTGTATATATATTCTCAGAAATGCAAAGGGTCTATACAGTATCTTGTAGTGTTATGGGAAAGATTGATCTGAATGTAGGGTGATGATATCTCTGACACTAAAATGTTATTAATTGTTAAGTGAAATTATAGCAATACCAAAGACCAGTAGTGAGTTGTGCCAATCTATAAAGCAAACCAAGTTGGAGGGTAGATAAATATGGACAGAAAGGGCTGCATGTTATTTCTCAGACACAGTGGAGACTTAAGGATGTGTTATTGTTAGTCACACTCTCTGTGAGCAGTTCTTTTCTTGCATAGAGCAAGTGGAGATCATGCTTTAGGCACTGGAACTCGAAGGAAGTAGAGCTTGTTGCGGTGAGCGAAAGCCAGGGTGTTTGGTGCCAAGCACACCAAGTAGCACCAGGAGGTCAAGAAGGAGACCTTCTCTGAGAGTTGGAACTCCTGGAGGACCACTTCCTCCTGGAGATGGGTCCCCCACAGGGTGTAGACCACCACCATCAGTTTCCTGGAGGATTCAGCGACCCGCGCCACAAAGACCCTGTTTCTCCCATCAGTGGCGGCATACAGGTACTCCCCATTATGGCTGGCCCTTACTGATCTGCCGAGTCGACCGTCGCCATCAAAGACCGTTACTGTGCTTGGGAGGATGTCGCAGGTGCTTGTTACCATCAATCCAGAGTCAGTAACGCAGATCTGTCGCGGCGTGAGCTCTGAGGTGGATATGATTCGGCGGGCGTTGGCGCTCCCCAGGTGATAGACAAAGATGGAGCTGTTGCCATTGACGAGGTAGATGTTGTCCCAATGGTCGGTGCTAATCTTGCAGGAATCAAAGCCAGTCTGACATCGAAACCGCAAGTTTGTTGGGGTGCCATCCGCGTTGTACACTCTGAGGTCACCACCATGCGACACAACAGATCGGCCATCAGATAGGAAAGCGGTGTCTGAGGCCATCTTAACCCGACCCTTGAGATGGCTGTATATTACTCCTGATGCAGTGACTATGCTGCAACCCACATCGTAGTTGTTGTAAGTAACAGTGACTCTCTCGTGGGAAACTGCTGCCATTCCTTCAACATCATACGGGAGTGACACTACTTGATGAGAGTCAGTGATTTCTTGCATGGGGGTGAAGGCACTTGAAGGTAAGAGTTGTGTCTTCTTACTTGGATGCTGTCAGATCAACATTATTTTTAGATGCATCTATGGGAGGTGGGAATGTAATTATATCATCAACCTGTACCATTTGTCTCTCTTTGGGAAATTTTCACCTGCACTTGTGGTGTATCTGTGGCAGTCTTCGTCTCCAAGTTGACCAATGTAACTTTCCAATATCCAGGAAGTCTTTATCTGCTGGATAGAATTTTGCCTCAAGAGCAGTTTCTTTGATATGGTCAGTGACAGCACTGACGTCTCTCCTAAGGAGATTGTCCAGGTCATTGGAAATAAGGGTAGTGGTGATCACACCTCCTTGGTCAAAGGACCATCCCGTTGATGACCACGCATGAGGGTCATACAGTTGGTCATTTCCTGCAGCATGTTCCTATAACAGTCTCCCATCTCTGTGAGTCTGTCAGTCAGGTTTTGCTTCAGCGCTGCAACCTCATCCAGGAGCGAAGACATTCTGTCCTGTAGAACCTTAACTTTGCCTTCAAAGACCTCTTGGATCTTCCCCTCCAGATCCCCCATGCACTTGTGGACTTGCCTTTGCTGTGACTCAGTTGCTTCAATGTTCAGCACTAGAAGATCTTTTCTCTCGGCAAATCGCTGTTCGAAATCCTCCGATGTGTGGTGCATTTGCATGCTAACCCACTGATCTCTTGTCTGCTCCGTGAACATTAGATGATTGGAACCTTTCTGATCGCCAGGTCTAGGAAAATGATCCTTTAGGGTGTTGGTGTTGACGGCACTCTGAACAATGTCATCTGCACTTTGTTCAGTGCCTTGGCTGCTGACTATATTGTGCTTGGCAGTACCCGAGAGCCTGTCTAGGTGTGTGGAGCAGCAAACTTCACACATGAAGATGCAGCAGTCAGTACAGAAGAACGAAGAGGAGGTGTCCCGGCAGGAGGTGCACAGACGGTGGTCATTCCCCAACTCCTCTACCTGACTGGACCTGTCCACTCCCAGCCATGTCCTGTAGTGGAATAGCCAGAGGATGATCTTGTTCCTCTGCAGTGTTCTTTGTGCAGGTAGGACACAATGCGTCGCTCGAGAGATCCTGGCTATGGTGACTCTGGCAAAGGGACATCCGGCAGGACTTGTGCTGACATGCAGGGATCACGGCATCTCTTGAACTGTTACGGCAGAGGTGACACATGAGGGACTCTGATGTCTTCTCTGCTGTCATTTTTCCTCAAGACTGTAAATTCTTTCTGTCGATATGAAGAAACAACACACAAAAACAAAATAGTTATGCTATGTGTAATCTTTTCTTTTCATTCTTACTCTTGTTCCTATTGAAAAAATAAGAAGGCATTCATAATTTGAAGAGTTTGTTTGCAAAAACCAATAAGTCCATATTTGCCAAATGAAGATATTTGCGATTAAATGTCAAGAAAAATAAAGAGAATAATAAGAACATTTTTGCTTCTTTTTACCATAACTTAAAAAAATATACCTTTATATGAAGTGACCAATATATCATTTAAAAGGTATTATTTTATACTTTATGACAGAGATCGTACTTCAAAATCTTCAAAAGTGGTCTTATTGGTTTTTGCAAACAAACCCTTCATTTTTATAATGAAGAATCAATCAAAATTTAAAAAAAACTTAAAGAATGAAGACTAATTGATGAAAATAGCCATCTCCCGATTGAATAAGACTTGTCTTTTCTCCATATCAGAACCCAAAGTCTTTAGTTGACAAAGTTTAACAGAAGGGAAGTGTATTCATTTTGGAAATATGACTGTGATTGACCACAGAAAAAGAATAAGAAATTGAAGAAGAAGAAGCAGTATGGGACAGCTCAAACAACACACAAAGTGGAGCCCAAATATCATCTGGCACGGCTGCGGGGTACTGAAATTAGTGACTTTCTTTTTTTTCTTTTTTTTTGATAATCATGGTAATGTGCCGTGAATTTTTTTTTAGTAGTGGATATACCTTTAATTACTCTAACAACAACCTCAAATCTAGCACCTAAAATCAACTCATGGAGATACATTATGAAATTTAAAAAAATAAATAAATAAAATGCAAAGTGAAACAGCACAACTAAAATTCTGGAGATGTTGCTGCAACTTTGACTCATTGAAGACAAGCCCTGAGAAATACTACAGCAGGTGACTATGGGAAATGTGGGGCAGAGCCAATCAATCCATCCTCAACGGGTATAGTAGTAGTGTCTAACCCCCAGGAGTTGTATAACTTGCATAGTGTTCGATCAGCACTATGACAGACATCACAAATTGTCCTTGGTACTACATGAAAGCAGTATTTCTAGACAGAAAATGAATGTTCACATGACTGTAATCTAACGAAAGAGAGAGAAACAGAGAGAGAGAGATAGAGAGGGAGAGAGAGAGAGAGAAACAAATGTCTTGCTTTGGAAGCATGCCCCAGAAAATAATGGTTCAGAAAAACTGGTAACATTTCAATTTTGGTTTCATTTCAAAATGTTGACTATACAAATCTAGGTAAAGAAAAGATTGCTTTCCCAGGTAAGACAAACTGTAACTTACAATTTGAGTCGAGTCAACCAGGGGCCCGTTTCATTAAAACTTGTTATCAGTGACAACTGTCACATTTCTATGACAAATTTTCACTCGGCCAATCAGATGCAAGGATTTCAGTAGCTTGTCATATCTATGACAACCTGTCACTCATGACAAGTTTTATGAAAACCCCCCCCCCCCCCCCCCCCCCCCCCCCCCCCCCCCCCCCCCAATTGATACATTTCGGCCCCTTTCCACAGGGAATCCTAATCTGCGACTTTTTTTTTTGCGTGTGGGCTCTGAGCTGGTTGGGGTATAATATGTGAGTATAATATGTGTGTGTATGTGTGCATGAACGTGTGTGTGAATATGTTGTATGTAAATCACACACACACACACACACACACACACTCACTCACACACACATGGTTTCCAATACATAAGCAATCCTGTGATATAAAATATTACAGAAATATTATGAGAAATATCCACTTACCTCCCTCTCCCTCCTTGTGTTAAAGACGCAATGGTTGTGGCTTCTAATGACAGAATAGAGTCGGATCATATCACATATGATCTTTTTTGTCGTGGATGCTACTCCGCGGCAATGTCCGTTGTCTGTGGATGGTTTCGCTAACACCAGGAAGTAACACAGCTGTATAGGAAGAGATCCTCCTGAGAGGTGCGTGTGACTCTCAATGAACACTGCATAAATTGGAAGCATCTTTATATAATGCCAAAGCACACGGGCCATACAAGTGAATTTAAATTATCTTGTACAAATTGTCACCCTACCTCACTTTGTTCCGCAGTTTCATTTTCACTTTTGTCAGCGCTGACGTGACAGGCGTTATTATCTTTGGAGTGACTCGATCTAGAGTACATCATAAATTGTTAAGTAGGTTATGACAGTAATGACAGCTAGATTGTCAAATGAACAGCTTTGTTTCATGCAGTTTCTGGAGCAGTAGTCTTACGACAAGCTGGCTGGCCATTTCTTCTCTTCCTTTCTTGTTGTCGTTGCTATAAAGAGAGTCTCTTTTTTTTTTCAATGAGAATGTGCAGTGTTGAAAAATAAAAGTAAGAGTTAGATTCAGGTCAGATGTCAGTATGTTTCCCCTCTACGAACTGCCACTGGGACAGCTACATTAAACTGGGGAAAGAGAGTATGAATGGAGAAATAGACAGGAGAGGATTCAAGGGAAAAAAAGTGACTTGCAGCCTGGGGATAAGACTACTCAAGATCAATCTCTCTCTCTCTAAAGTAAACCATGTCAGATGTGTTTTATGATACCTGTTGTGTACCAATAAGCCTACGTCAGACATCTTTATGTATGGAGTTCACTGCTCTGTCCTGCAAACAAACCTTAGCATTATCATGTTTACCCTGTTATCTCTTGTTTATTCTACTGCAATCTTTCTGCATTTTTTGTATAGCGTGATTTTCTGGTTTATTCAAAGTGCAATATGTGCGCAATCAGTGGACTGAAATGAAAGTGCATTATTTATATGCACTTTTGGTTATAATGTTTTATGTGCCATTTGGATTGTAGCGGAAGTTTAATGTTATTGGATAGAAACATGATTCAGTCTTGTGTAAGCAAATGTTTCAAATTCCTCATCTAGATTAGGACTCTGTTGCATGTAGTAAGACTGCAATGTAACCTCATCAACAAGACAAAAAAGGAAAAGAGTGTTTTGGTGTCATGCACTGTATTCCGGGTGGGTTCCTGTTTCTGCACAGGAAATAGACGAAAGAGCGAATCAAGTTTGTCCAAACATGGAGCTATGTGTAAACAAGCGTGCCAGTTTGAAATAAGAATTATATATAGTCATCCACAATCGAGGAGGAAATTGGTGTCATTAAGGGCTTGGAATGTGAGTGGAAATATTTTTTGTCAACAGTGCAAAGTGTCAAGGAGGAAGTCCTGTCGGAAGTTACCAGGCTTCAAAGTTTCTTTTCCCTCCTTTTTTAACCCATAACCACCCATTGGTTTTTGTGCAGTGCCCACCTCCTCTCATTGGAGAATACTGCAAAATCACTCTATTTTGCTGTGGGTATTTTAAAGACAGATTGACTGTGTAGTTATGGAAATTAACCTTTCACTAGACCAGGTATAACTTGCATACGGTGTTGCTGCAAAGTAGAATAACCATCTGAAGATGATCGAGTCCAGAGTATATTCGGGCAGGACTGGGTGTCTATGCAAAATGCATGTTGTAGCAAAATCAGCTCATCCTCAATGGGTTAAAGTTAAAAGCATAATTTACCATTTGCAGATGAAACAAAAACTCAGCATGAGTGCTTTAGAATAGTTCTAAAATGTGAGTTAGGGATAGAAACAACCACTGTAAAAAAAAATTGAATCAGTTAAATGTACAAAATGTGAACAATCGTTATAAGAAGAAATATTTCCAGACTAAATCATATGCAGTTATAAAGAAAAACACTCATATCTCCTTATATTTTGGCTTTATTGCGAAAATTGTATATGATAGGATATTTTGTGATACAACAGACCTACACATGTGCATCAAATTTGATATCTTGAAAAAAATTTAAATCACTGCTCCGAAAAGATAAACTGGACCTTCTAACATATCAGTAAATTATTATAACAATATCAGTAGTTCATCCTCATTCTAGAAAAAGATGCATTCCATTTTTTATCACATTTTTTTCTCTTTCGTTTAGCAATGATTGGCACATGATGTCACTAGCAGAATTGTACTTTAAAATGCTACTTTTTTTTTATTATTATTGAGTTTTTTGCTTACTTTTGGCTATTTTTACGGGCATATCCAAGTAGTCTAGAGAAAGATTGTAGAAAAATAACACTTATTTTAATATTTATTTCGCTACGTCGGAGATGTTAAGAGTATTATAAATCAGCACAAATCAACATGCATCTGTGCCATATGGTTCATTCAAATGCATGCATATGCCAAGAAATCCCGAGATGTTTAAAATGGGATGAACTATGGCCGCTGTGCTGTTGAAGTACTGTTCAAAAATGTTTCTAGCTTACAAAATATGAAATCTGGGTTGCATGGTACATGTACTACATGAAACCAGTGTTTCCTATATCATACACATTAAAAAAAAAAAGATATTGGGAAGGAAAAAATAGAGGTGAAAATGAATAGTTTAATCTCAAAGTGAGTAATGAGTTACTGTTACTTTATTTTAACGGCATGCTTTTAACCCTTTGAGGACTGGCTAATTTTGCTACAATACGCATTTACTATAGACCCTTGCCCGATTATACTTGGGACTCGTCTTCAATGGGTTAATGTCTCAGATAAATTGTCATTATGCAATGGTTGCTGTGAGATTCTTGCCTGTTGACAAACTTGAACAGCGCCACCTTTTGTTGAAAACCTTATAATGTTCTCCCCACTCAGTTCTCCCCCAAAAAAGGAGTGTAGGCTTTTTCCTCTGTTACACTATAACCCGTCTTTTCAATTATGTTCAAATATATAATGAGGAGTTTGATTGGAAATCAGTTTAACCCATTGAGGACGGTTTGATTTTGCTACAACACGCATTTCCCGTAGACACCTGCCCGAGTATACTCGGGACTCGTCCTCAACAGGTTAAAGGTACAGTTAACTTTCGGGAGCAGTGATTTACAAAATGTTCAAGATATCACATTTGATCCATATGTGTAGGTAAGTTGTATCGCAAAACATCCTACCAAAATTTTGCAATTAAGCCAAAAATAAAAGGAGATATCACTATTTTTCTCAATAAACCATAAGTGTAGACAGTTTAGTCTAGAAACATTTTTTGATAATAAATATTGTTCACATTTTGTATATTCAACAATACTCTAAAATTGATAAGATTATACCGATTCAAATTTTTACAGGTTGTTTCTATCTGTTACTCATATTTTAGAACTATTTTGAAGCACTAAACCTGGGTTTTTGTTTCATCTGCAAGTAGGAAATTATGTCTTTAAGCATCATTTTCAAACATTTTAAAGTAAATCTATTATTAGATAAGGAGAACAAAATAAAATTTTTCCTGTGACACCTCATCTGCTACATAACATGTATTGTTCTTGGGGTTACCATTAAAAGTACAAATGTATGCAATATTTTCATATTTTCTTCTTTTTTTTAAGTGCTCTGATTGCAAGTAGGCCCTATTACACATCAGTAGGAATAAATGTTGCTCCTTATGCTATCAAGCTTCTTATAGCTTCATACACAGCTAAACTTCATGGTCAGGTTCTTTTTGTGTTGTTTCTTTTATCAATTGCTGCTAGCATCCCATGCAATGGGCAGACACAAACTAACATGTGCCTTTTATCTTTGCGAACATTGGCTCCACGGCCTCACTTATTTTGCAAAAGGATCATGCACCCAAATATTTCTGGTCCTGCAGTATGTATGTGGTAGCCTATAATATGTAGGCCTATACCTAGAGAGAGAGAGGGAGAGATTGTTTGAAATAATAAAACTGGTCCTTTTGCGGCATGACAGACAATCCGCCTATATTGGGGTTGAAGATGTGAAGACGTCAGACATTTTTTTGTTTTGTTTTATTTTGTTTTGTTTTGTTGTTTTGTTGTTGTTGTTTTTTTGTTTTGTTTTTTTTTTTTTGGGGGGGGGGGGGGTAAATGATATACATAAGGCACTGTGAAACTGGAAATTTCTGTGTGCATGAAACGTTTTACAAATTTCGCATGGTGCCAAGATTCACAAAAGTAAAATGCATTTGAGAGTTTTGTTTTGTTTTGTTTTGTTTTGTTTTGTTTTTGTCTACACAATGTATTGGATGCCAGTATGATGCTGTAACATTCTACCGTTATTGTCAGCAGTTTGCAAAAGTTTCATGCCACGAAGAAGCCGGTCGGCTCCAAGTTACAAAATACTTATGCCATAAATGCTTCTAGTTTTACATTATATTGCCATAGTCACTGCAGCCATTTTCCACTGCTCCTACCAAAAACACATTTAGATTTGAAGCAACTCTCCATCTGCCTTCCATTTTTTTTTCCTTGTCAGTGTTGTCAATGTAAATTCCCTCTTCCATTTATCATCTAACATATTGCTTTTTATCTGGGGGGGGGGGGGGGTTCGTTCTTTTGTCCCTTTTGATCCCCTCTGCCAACCCCCATATCACTTGACATTATGCCCCCTGGGTAAAGTATGGCTCTGTGCTGAGATGACCTTTCATGATCCTTGCACCCAATCCCAAGCCAATCCTAGCTACCTTTTATTATTTTTTCTCTTCTCTCTCTCTCTTTCTCTCTCTCTGCCAAACCGCCCCCCCCCCCAAAAAAAAAAGAAATATATGAGTGAGTCATTGAGGCTATAAATAACTACATGACTCAACAAACAAACAAACAATCATACTCCCTCCCTCTTTCTCTCTCTCTCTCTTTTCTTCTTTTATTTCCCTCTCCCTTTCCGGCAAACAATTTCTATATATTTTGTTTCACGTGCCTCATCTGTGCCCTTTGTCCTGAACTGTGATATCATGTGTGACTATAATACTCCTGTGCGGATGATTTGAATGGATGGATTTTTGTGCAATTTGTAACATGAACCACAAGCAGGGGAGACACGATTTGTCATTCTGAATGACATGCCTGTGTTTTTGTTTTTATTCTGGAGGATTCAGATTGTCTCTTATGACTTATGCAATGTCAAAAGGTCTGATATTGTGACACGGGGATGAGTGGTGCTAGTAAGGGAAGATATTTTTTGTTTGTTTGCATTTGGGGGTGTTGTCCCTAGAAATATGATTTACAACTTTGGTATGGACAGGAGTGTCTGCGATTAATAGATGCACTCTGCTCATTCGTCTGTAGCTCCATGTTTGCTACAATAGTGAGGCACCATAGGTTTGAGTTTGCCAGCAGAGAACTTTGAAAGAGGAGAACATGTCAATTATAACATTTGAAACCATATCATTAAAAGTAGATTACTCAATATCTGTTATGCATTTAAAGAGATCTAGAGAGAGTTATATCAAAAGAGATATGTTTCTCTTTCTCGGTGGTGAGATGGAAAAGGCCTAAAATAAAGCTATCCAAAATACATGCTAATGTTTAAATGAAATTCAGAAGAAAGTAATTCTGAAGCTGCAGTCATGCATAAACATGATATTGTAAACTTACCTGAATCAGAGAGTGAAATGGATGGATAGAGATAGGTAAATAGATAGATAGATAGATAGATGGATAGATAGATAGATAGATAGATAGATAGATAGATAGATAGAGGTAGATAGATAGATAGATAGGTAGATAGATAGATAGATACATGTACGTAGATAGGTATATAGATAGATAGATAGATAGATAGATAGATAGATAGATAACCAATAGATAGATAGATCTATAGATAGATAGGTAGATAGATGGATAGATAGATAGATAGATAAATAGATAAATAGATAGATAGATAGATAAATATATAGATAGGGAGAAAGAGACAGATGAGAGATAAGTATTTGTACCAGTCAGTATATACATACATACATACATACATACATACATACATACATACAAAAAAAAAAAACCACAAATCTGTTACAACTGAAGAGATTATGGAAGACAACCAAAAAGTTCAGTGCCTTTTCCTTTTTGTCTCTCCTTTACCTCTTCGTCTATTTACTTGCTGGTTCTTATTCATCTTCTTCCCTTTTCTGAGATTGTTTACTTCCATACAACATGTATTTCTGAGGATGCCAAAGAAAATGAATTCAGTTCCCTTTATCAGAACAAGTTTGCAAAGTAGAAGAAAATAGTATACAAAAACTATGAGTCATCGGTGCAGAGGCCATGGGAGACTTTGACTTCTGATGAAGTGGGGAGGCAGGTTTTATCCAATCAGGAGATGGGTGTTATCAGGGAACATGAGCAGTGGCCTCTGATTGGTCAAAAAAGTAAGCAATTCAGCCAAGGGCGGGACTTCAAGTGTTTACACCACATGTGGGAATAAGGGTGAGTCATCCTCATGCATATTCATAGTGGAATGTCCTGATTGGGTGGAGCCATGCTCCCTAGTCTACGAGACCAGACTCCGGTCTACACAAATTTGCATTAGTCTGTGTTTCATTGCAATGAGTTAAACCAATCTGCAAACACAAACTTCGGGGGATGCCAGTTGTCAGGCCAAAGACTGAATATATGCTCTGGTAGTGTTAAAGGTCAGGCCCTTTTTTGTTGGGGAGGGGGGGGGGGATATGTAGATGTATTTCAGATTCTCTCATTTATTCTAAATGGCATTTATGAAACATAGAACATAGAATTTGTCCCGATCGATTTTTTATGAAATCAATGTTTTCATGATAAATCTATGTGCATGTTTGTGTGTGTGTGTGTGTGTGCGAGTGTGTGTGTGTGTTTAACCCTGTAAGGCTAGTCCCAAGTGTACTCGGGCAGATGTCTATAGGGAAATGCTTGATGCGGCAAAATCATTTGGCCTCAATGGGTTAATATACCTGATAAGGCTCTCCTCACCCCATTGCCTCCATCCCAACCATTCTCCTACAGTGGATGGTAGATGCCGAAGTTTTTATTTGTCATTTGTAAGTGTAGTTGTAGAATTGAAATGCTTTGAAGTCAATTTTCTGTTTGTTTTATTTTGTATCTTTTAATGCGAGTTGGAAATATCCATCCATGGACAGCGATATCGCTTAGCACTTAGAGACATTTCATGTGATTTTGCACTACGTAAATATTGTTTATTATTGTTATTATTGTTATTATTATTATCATTATTATTGATAATATCATTGATAGACCTCTGCATGCACAGCTGTGGACTGACACATGGAAATTGTGTCTGAAACTATAGACTACAGATTTAATTTCTTATGATCTTGTACCAGGATTTATAATCAGTGTTTAATAAAAAGGAAACGAAATTGAACAAAGATGTTTAGATACTGCATGGAGGAAAACAAAAATATTGAGCATTAACCTGGTTACAGTGAAGAGTGCAGATATGAAAATCCTTGATGGTCATTTTAAGTAAGGGTCCTAGATGACAGACTAACAGGTGTCTACTCTCTTTTTATAGCCAAATTGACCCAAGACAAAGCACCTAGTGGACAGTGAAAGCTGTGGTCAGTCTTGTATACTTTCTCCTTTTTTTGTATTTTCATGTGTGCCAGTGCTTTTGAGTGACCATAGATCCTGTGTGTGAGTGAGTGTGTGTGTTCAATAGGTGTGGGGAAGGGGGAGTGTGTAATTGTTAATGAAAATGGGTCTTTAAGAAACAGAATAGAGCAACAAGGGAGGTCTGTTTGTGTGCGACTTTTGTGTATGTCCACTTCACAAGATATGCATGATCAGTCCCGGAGTCCACTGACTACATGTACCATACGTCACACAGACCACACTTCCTTCACAGAATGACCTGTATAGATGTACTAATGACCCTGTGTGTGTGTGTAGGTGTGTGTGGATAGGAGGATTGCGTGAGAGGAATTGTGTGTTGCTGGGTACGCTTTGTGTGGAGTTCACTTCCCTCCGCACTCACTGTGCGTTCCTGTTGCGTGAGGCGTATAACACAAGAGGAACTACGTCCCTCCTACATTTGTTTCTGATAAATGGTGTGTATTGATCGGTAGCTGTACGCACCCACCACCACCGTCATATACCGACTATCAGTTCGCTCACTGTCCCCCGCTCTCCCCCGCACACACGTCAGTCGGACACACGCACGAATCACACATGTAGATAGGAGGAGAAAAAAACACGAGTGTGCAGATGACATGGAGGTCTTGTATCTGGACTCTTGGGGAATTTCTCATGGATTCTTATAATTGGATGTATCTGCCTCCTACCCCCTGATCTTGAATCTCCAGTCTGCTGTAGCATATCTAGTTTCCCTCGTCCACACAAGTAAAGGTGGTTGGGAATAGACTGTACTTCAGCATCACCAAGCCTCGTGCCTGTGTAGTAGGAGGCTTTGGGAAGTGGCGGAGCACGGAATTTTCTCTTTTTTGTTTATATCGAGGAGGAGAGAGGGAGAGAGAGAGGTCGTTCACTCCGTCCAACGTGGAACCACTGAGTAAGTGTAAGGCTGTGAATCATTCATGCTTTCCTGTGTCTTTACAGAGTGTGAGAACTTTATCTCATTGCATTCACATACATACAAGTTGTAATATATGATTGTGTTTTTATATATTTGTTAGTTCATTAGGCTGTTTAGCATCTTGTGTGCATAAATCATTATTACTGTATACCCCATATGTCTGTTATCAATGACCAGTATTATAGATGATACAGAGCGCATACCACATGATGTAGGCCTACATCATATTCTGTGCATGGAAGAGCTGGACAGCTAATACATATTTTCCCCTACTTGCCTTACAATGGTATACTGGCAACGGCCCATCTGTTTCCTTTGCCCAAACAGTGAATTTTAGTTGACCTTTGCAAGGGGGAGGGACAAGTTTGTAATATAAAGCAACGAAAAAAAAAAACAACAACAACAACAACATTCAGACACTTGTCACTAAATTGATTCCATATGTACATTTTCATAGATTAAATTTTCTTTCTCTTGTCTAGAGTTGTCAAATCCTGCATGCATCTCCATGTGTTTTGAATCCTCCCGAGAAAAAAAGGGGGAATTTAAAAAAAAAAATGCATGGTAGTTTCTGTCAAAACAAACATGATAAGAGAGACCCATGCTTACTACATATTCTAATGATCAACAGTAGTACTTCCACTTGTCCAGGAAACAAGAGCCCTTGTGTTATCAAAATATTTGTTGCATGTGGAAATATTCTATTCTCTAGTATAGTGACTGTACCTCTTGTTCTGGCGGTAGTGGAAATACTAGATAATCTAGTCGATTTCAAATAATATTTTGAATAAAATGATAATGATGATTAATGTAATAGTGTTACTTCTCAACAACAAAATACTACAGTTCTACTTCATGCTACTGCTACTCAGTTCCTGTTTACCATTGATACAGTAGCATCGTGGTTCTTTTATTGTGTGTGCAGTAATGTTTTCTTCTATCATAAGCTCCACTGAATTGCTTTAGGCGATTTTTTTTTTACTTTGTATATTCTGCTTTTTATGTCTTTTGGTGCATTTTTTTCACATTACTTGCGGGAGTCAAAGACAGAAAGCTCTAAACAAAAGGCAGATAGTGGAATGTCAAATATGTACAACTGTGAGAAACTGACGCCGGTGCAAATATGCGAGGCAGGCCCGCTATCAACTTCGGCGGAAAGCAAATAAATATTGATTGGTGACTCACAAAAACATCACCGCGGCGAACTTTACAGATGCCACACACAGTGTCACTGTGTCGTGGCTGTGTTATTGAAAAGGATGAGTGTTTGAAGTTTGGTTCGGTTTGAGTTGAAAATGCATAAATTTCAAATTCTGTGATCTCTGGAGAAATGAATGTCTCCATGTTTGCTTTTGCCTGCGTTTGTTTGTTTGTTTGTTTGTTTGTTTGTTTTCAAACATGTACATGTGTAGAGTTAAAATGTCATGTGAGATAAATCCTGTGTATATTGTAGCCTCTATGTGTACCTTGTACGTACAACTGTACATACATGAATTGCTTTACACAGTACAGGTAAACTGTATGCATTTTCTTTTTACTCTATATATATATATCATAGATTGAATTAAAAGGAAATGTAGGAAGTTGCAATTTAGTACAAAGATTTTAAAGAGTGGAGGGATGTTTGTTGTTGTGTGTGTATGAAGCTGTTGTTTCCTTCCATTTTTTTTTTTTTTTTTTTTGGGGGGGGACAATTTGATTTTTCTCTCTCGAGATGTCTTGACCATAATGAACATAGGCCTTTATACATTTCCCTGTAAAACTTTGTATAAATAGTGTTTCATTTTTTTAGCACTTTCCAAGTCTGTGTTGTCTTCGGGCTTATCTTGTGTAAAGTCTTTATTTCATTGGGCTGTTACCATTCAATTTATAGACTATTAGATTCAGAATTGCATTTTTTTTTAAAGAAATTGTGCATAATTATGATGAAGCTGCTCATATTTCCTGAGGAGTTTTCCAATTGTAAAGTAATTTCAAGCTTTTTCCAATTGGTGTCTAAGCATGTAATGCATTGGTAGATGCAAGGATAAAGTGTATAATTCAAACCCACACGTTATCATGGTTAGCTCCTTGTTTGTATTTAAACCATTGAGGATGAGTCCCGAGTATACTTGGGCAGGTGTCTGTGGGAAATGCATGTTGCAGCAAAATCAGTCCATCCTCAATGGGTTAAAATTATAATTTTGCCGGGTATGTACATGCATTGATGAGTCTGCCAAGAGTAATATGCAGGGAGATTAATTTTTGTGACAAATGACACCTCCACAGTGTCAGATGTGTTGTTTATGAATACCAATCCAGCGAGTCATGTTTTCAGTGTTCACCCACCGTACCAGTACAACTTGTGGGTATTTATGTGGAAATTAAAGGATAGCATATGGCAATGAAGTTCAATATAAATTTGATTATGTATGGTAATCCAGGGCTGCCAGCACTGGAAACTAGTTCAGAGTGCGACTCCCATAGGCCAATGCTATAATTTAGGAGTCAAAATGAGTGAGATCAATAGAAATGCATGCAAATGAAATAAAGTTTTACAGTGAGAAAGGACCAAAATGTGTGAGTTTCATGCTCAATGCGTGAGAGTTGGCAGCCCTGGTAATCATTCTTTTAGTTTTACAGATCAAAACAATAATTTCATCGAATCATAACATAGTGGTGAACTGAAATCTATGGTTATTTACATTGTAGAGGCACTCCATACATATGATAAAGAGGACAGTGAACTACTGCATTACATGTAATTTACGTGCAATACAAATATTTAAACAATGGCAGACATCTCTGGTCCTACCTTTAGCTTTGCAATAGACTGCTTGAATAGAAATTGCCAGCTGTACTGAAATTTGAATCGTCTTACTACTCAATGCTTGTCAGTTTCAGCTCCAAAAAGAAATCAAAATGAAACAAACAAACAAACAAAAGAATGATTACCTAAATTATAACATCTTTTTGATAAGACTTACAAGAGAACGTACAGTGTACATACAGTGCCGACCGCGGGAAACGTCACGAAAACCCCTAGGGCAAATGCGGGAAGCCCTTTCGTCCGGGCGTACTAGGTAATACGCGGGCGTTTGGACGCGTACAGACGAGGGAAGTCGCCCGCACTTTCACGCTCGTCTAAACACCCGCATTTGCCCGAGCGCTCCAGCGCGGAATTAATGATATGAAAATCAAACTCTCCCGTCAACCATCGGCTACATGAAGGAAATTAGCTGAAATCGATCCGCGAAAATCTTTTGAAAAGTATCAGTAATTTGCCGGATGTTTGCTTTTACGTTCGAAAGTAAAATAATAACCATAACATTCAGCTCCCGAATATGCTAAAGCAAATGTCGAATGATCCCTTTGACGTTTGGAAATGAATAACAATAATACTCCGTACGATGATTAAATAAATGTCGGATGTTTGCTTTTACTTTCGGAAGTAAATAGCAATAACATTCATCTCCGGAAGATGCTAAAATAAATGTCGGATCTTTGCTTTGACGTTCGGAAATGAATAACAATAATATTCAACTCTGTACGATGATAAAAATAAATGCCGGATGTTTGCTTTTACGTTCAAAAGTAAATAACAATAACATTCAGCTCCGGAAGATGCTAAAATAAATGTCGGATCTTTGCTTTGACGTTCGGAAATGAATAACAATAATATTCAACTCTGTACGATGATAAAAATAAATGCCGGATGTTTGCTTTTACGTTCAAAAGTAAATAACAATAACATTCAGCTCCGGAAGATGCTAAAATAAATGTCGGATCTTTGCTTTGACGTTCGGAAATGAATAACAATAATATTCAACTCTGTACGATGATAAAAATAAATGCCGGATGTTTGCTTTTACGTTCAAAAGTAAATAACAATAACATTCAGCTCCGGAAGATGCTAAAATAAATGTCGAATGATCCCTTTGATGTTCGGAAATTAATAACACTAATATTCAACTCCGTATGATGATTAAACAGATGTCGGGTGTTTGCTTTTACTTTCGAAAGTAAATAGCAATAACATTTGGCTCCGGAAGATGCCCAGAAAATGGCAGATGATTGCTTTTTACGTTTGGAGGTGAATAGCAGTAACAGTCTGCTCCATATAATAAAATAAATGTCGGATATTTGCTATTACATTTCGAAATGAAGAACAGTAACATTCAGCTGCGTTTGATGGTAAAGTAAATGTCTGATGTCTGCCTTGACGTTCAAAATGAAAAAACAGTAACATTCGGCTCCGTACGATGCTAAAATGATTGTCGGATGTTTGCTTTTAAATTTGGAAATGAATAACGGTAATGTTCTGCTCCGAACGATGCTAAAATAAATAACAGATTGTTGCTTTTACATTTGGAACTGATTAACGGTATCAATCGGCTCAGTTAGATGCTAAAATAAATAGCGGATGTTTGCTTTCACGTTTGGAAATGAAAAAGGATAACATTCAGCTCCGTAAGATGCTAAAATGAATGTCGGTTGTTTGCTTTAACATTTGAAAATGATTAACGGTAACATTCGGCTACGTAAGGTGTCAAAATACTAGTAAATGTTGGATGATTGCTTTTGCGATCAGAAATGAATAACGATAACTTTAGCCTCTTTACAATGCTAAAACAAATGTCGGATAAATCAGATAATTTTGCTTAACATTCGACGTCGTGCGATACCAAGTTGATTGCATAAACCTTCGACACTTCGTTGCTGCTCAATTTTATTTGATCTCGACATTATGGACGCTATACCTATTTGATTTAATTGTCCTTATTTTATCAACTTTCGACATCAGCCGCTACTTTATAGTTTTCTCGATCACTAACGTCGGACGGTATGACCTAATCAACTTTGGACATTGGTCGCTATTTAATAATTTCATCAACCTTACACATCGGTAGCTATTATTCCGATGTTCGTTATTCCGAAGGCTCTCTAGTCCGAAGATTCGTTATTCAGAAGGTATATTGTTCCGTTAATTTCATTTATTTCGGATTCATGAATCTTCAGAATAACGAACCTTCGGAATAACGCCACAAACGTTCGAATTAACGAACCTGTAGGTTTAGGGAATTTGTGTGTTTCGAATTTAACGACCCTTCGGAATTACGACCCTTCGGAATATTACGAACAGCACCCATCCGATTATCAACCTTCGACATCGATCGCTGCTTACTGATTTTATCAACCTTCGACGTCGACCGTAAATAACGTATTTGATTGACACTTTCGACGTCGATCGCTGCACATTAGATTGGCAAACCGTCGAAGTGTCGATCGCTGCCTATTTATTTACTGGTTCCCCAATTTCTGACTTAGTTACTGATTTAATCTACCTTCAACATCGGTCGGTCATTATATTGTAAGTGGCCACTTATTGTCTCGAGCTTGATATTTCCCAATGGCGTCCACGTCTACACACACACACATAAAAAGAAAGAAAAAGATCTGAGTCTTAAAGGTCTAACGAGGCGTGAAAGTCCTTGTGTGATGCTTTTAATTGTGTCATTCACAATAGTGTCACGGTCCCTAAGATGGATGAAAGAGGCGTAGATCTTAAGAAGCCACTTGAGTTGAAGTTTAACACCGTCTGTCTATTCTTAAAGTACACGATTTGTAGGGGAAAAAAAAAGACAAAGAGAGGGAGAAAACAAAGAAAACGTAGGAGAGAGAGAAGGGTATGGCGAAACCACCAGAGTGGCATTATGTAATCAACAAAGCTGCGTTTAACTTCACTCGAGTCCCCGAGAAGTGGTACTACACGTGCATGCATAATGTTTATCTTGGATACACATGTACTGTAGGTACCCTTCTCTCCTTTCATGATAAATTGTTTATACGTATCACATAACTATGTCAATGCATGTTTACGTCGCAATTTGTCCAATCGGGGTTTTCCCTCTTTAAGGAGTGCTTGCTTTCCAAGAAAAAAAAAGAAGGATGAAATTAATGATTATGAGCAAAACTGAATGCATTTAAGCAGCGGAATCGCGCTACATCAATAGCACTCCAAAATCTTCGAGTGATCCCGGAGGTCACTCCAAGTGAACATTTTCACTCAAAATTCACTCCAATTTCACTCTAAATTGACTCCGTTTTAAATGTATCCACCCCTTCAAGTGTGAATGTTTTCATTTTTTTTTTTAGAGAAAGAGAGAGAGAGAGAGAGAGTAGGCCTACTGTGCATTGGAATACGAATCTCTGCTTTGCAGCGATATTATGATCGCTATAAAAACGATCAGTTCGATGAGCAAAGCACGTGCTTGCCCTGCCAGCAGTGAGTGCGCCATGTGGTTCCAACATACTCATCTTGTGTGCCCAGCGTGTTTTTATCACAGAACTCTTGTGTGTAGAGTTCTGTCGTTTTTGCGTTATGGTCAATTCATGACGTGTGAGTGCTTCGACTTGACGCCTGTGAGATTGACAGGTGCCGTTTACGAGAATAAAAACTGTCAGTAGTGACTATCAATCCCAAAATCAGTTGCTATATAATAGTCAGACTAATTACTTAAATGTAGAGTTACATGTAGTTACATGTATTTCGAATGACAATGCGCACATCCCCTTTATCATCACACTTTTGATACGGCGGACAGAAGGCCGTTAAATTTCATTTCAATGATTCGATACAATCATAGCTTTTAAAAGGTCCAATTAAACAAATTGGATATGAAATCACGGTTACAGCTCGTTATTCCGAAGGTTCGTTAGTAAGGTTCTTTAGTCCGAAGGTTTGTTAATCCGAAAATGAAATAAGGTTCGTTATTCCGAAGGTTCGTTAATCCGAAAATGAAACAAAGCTCGACTTACTTCGAAGGTTCGTTAGGGACCCTATATCATTTCGGATCCTATATCATTTCGGATCAACGAACCTTCGAGATAACGAACCCTATTTCATTTTCGGATTAACGAAACTTCGGAATGACGAACCCTATGTCATTTTTGGATTAACGAACCTTCGAAATAACGCCGCAAATGTTCGAATTAACGAACCTTTTTTCGTTTTCGGATTAACGAACCTCTATGGTTTAGGGAATTTATGTGTTTCGGATAAACGAACCTTCGGAATAACGAACCTTCGGAATAACGAACAGCACCCGAAATCACAACGTCTTTATCTTGTTAAGATATAAGACAAAAAAAAAAGGTCCCTCAGTTCATGAACTTGCAATGTTTCTTTATTGCGTGTGTTTCTAGCTTGTATTTGGCACTCACGGAATGAATGCGCGTACAGTATATGGTAGGCTACATACTCGTGCTCTTGTTGTTGCTGAACATTTCCCCTTCACAGTGATTGTGTGGCATGATCGTTCAGTATGTTCAGATGGTGTTAGTGCGTTGATTAAAATGTTACCACAATAGATGCACGTGTGCTATAACAACGATCTGAGGTCTTTGCTACGCGCTGCTTTCTTGTTTACAAACATTGAATCTTGGTGAACTTAATTCACTATCGTCCCCATGCTAACATGCAAAAGAAGAAAACGCTTTTGTTCTTGTTTATGTGTACCATGCAGTGAACAGAAGGTAGACCTGTAAACTGTGCCGCTAGGCCCTAGCTGTAGTTTGCACTTTGACGGATTGTCACTGCTCGTCTACTATTCGAAGCGAAATGAAAATCAAACTAGAGATCTCGTGCTGTATACTTTCTCGTACTGTGTACTATATACCATATTTAAAATGCAATTTGTGGTAGTACTTGTCAACGCTGGGTTTTTGGCTCAAACTTTTCTCTCTCAAACTTACTTGGTTACGCAGGGGCGGATCCAGGGAGGACCGCAACCGGCGCCCCCCCCCCCCCTTTATTTTTTTTTTTTTGTTGTTGTTGAAACAAAAGAAATGTAAAAAAAAAAAAATGGGGGAGGGGTGCGTGCGCCCCGCTTTAATTTTGTAAACGCGCCCCCACTTTACGGAATTCCTGGATCCGCCCCTGTTACGGGATAATACCTATCAGAATTGTGATTTTGGTGCAAGCTGCATGGCAGTATTGATTTTGAGACACTTCTATGGTCCGTCAGCACCTGATTCTCTTTATGTGACGATGTGCACGTGAAAAGCATTCAAACTTTCCCATGTTTTTGCTCTTGCGTTAAAGGCGTATTAATTCACCACGTACATGAAACAAAACCCCCATAGTTCTGAAATGTGAGTTATAGGGATAGAAACAACCGCTGGAAAAAAAAAATTGAATCCGTATGATCGAAAATACAGTACACTATGTGAACGGTTACAGTTTGCTATTCCGAAGGTTCGTTAATCCGAAAATATGAGGTTTGTAACTTGTTATTCCAAAGGTTCATTTATCAAAAAATGAAATAAGGTTCGTTATGCCGAAGGTTCGTTAATCCGAAAATAAAACAAAGGTCCTAATTCCGAAGGTTCTTTACAATCTATAAGAGAAATACTGATATCTCCTTATATTCTAGGCTTTATTACAAAAAATTATGTAGGATGCTTTGCACAACGGACCTATTATGCATCACATGTGATATCTAAAACATCTTTTAAATCACTGCTCCCAAAGGTAAACATATGACCTTTGTGTATCTACTCGTTTGTGTGTATGTGTGTGCGTGTGTGTGTGTGGGGGGGGGGGGGAATAGTTTCCTCCTTCTTCTTTTTTGTTAGAGTTTATCTTAGTTGATCTTGATACAGTGTACCTCTTTCGGTGCGCCCTTTCTCTTGTTATGTCACTTCATCTGTTTCTACATTTTGAAGCAAAGTAATTTGTTCAAGCATTGTGTATGTCCTCGTAACCGTAATGTGTCATTTTGCTGCGATGAGTTGGTTCTAGTAGGCCCTATTATCGCTGTGAGATGTAATTTTTGTAATAACGTGTTGAGAATAACAGATTTTTGTTTCTGAACGAAAGGAAAATGACGGAATTGTTTTGATAACCAATGTGGATGACGTGTTGAGAATTCTGATTCCTGTTTCTGAACGAAAGGAAAATGACGGAATTATTATTTTGATAACCAATGTGGATGACTACCTTCTATAAGTGATTTTGGTGTGAAAAGAGAGTTTGCTGAAAGAAACGCTTCTCATGAATGGTCAACGAAACAAAATACATCATACAATGCAACGTGACTCGCGTGCATTTAGCAAACGAAATGTCTAGACCTTTAAGTTCAAGTAAAATGCATAAAACACAGAATAAGAAAGCAGACAAACTAACAAATATGGAATTAATGACCGCAGACCTAACGTAGGAAAACCTGACACCTATGCTTGAAGAAATTCCCACAAAAGCAGAGCGCAAGATAAAAGAATACATGTGCGTAGTCCATACAGGTCGTGATGCGCTCGGTCGAAATGCGTATGTCGCAGTAAACGAAATTTTAGGCATGTCTACACATGCAGAGACTCCAACTCTCCCGTTTTCGACGGGAGATCTCCCGCCGAAAACCCATTTTTGCAAAATCTCCCGTTCTCCCGCTTATGATTTGATTTCTCCCGCCCTGGCTCTGTGTCTCCCGTTGGAAAGGATTTTTTACTTATTGCTATCGTATGTTGAAAAAATAAGCCTTAGATAGCACTAGAGAGCATCTAGAACCTGGGAATTTTGCGCTTCGCACACATCAACTTAGAATCTCCCGTTTGCTAGGGGTTTCAGGCGGGAGAATCTCCAGATCAGAAGGTGCTTTGGGTTGGAGTCTCTGCACATGTATATATAAATACTTGAATTCTACATACATTGTATAGTTTTATCTTTACAATAATATATAAAACAACCCCTTTCCGCATCCCTAGAAGTCATAAAAGAAAAAAAAAAAGAAAATCGCCCTTAAAGTTCAGGTTATGTTCAAGCTCACAACCCGTTCCCCCCCCCCCCCCCCCCCCCATGATGCAACAGTCCTGCTTAGCGACGGCGTTAACGCTTCATCGCACACACATAAATGGCGACAGCTTGGGTGTGTGAGAAAATTCATTCTTAAATGGATGCACCCCCATGGCACTCAGGATTATCACTGACCCTCCTATGCCTTTTGTCTATCCACCCTCCTGCTTTAATCCCCCTCCCTTCACCTGTTGGCCTCCTTGCCCATGACCTCCCATCCTCTCCTTTTGTTTTCTTTGTTCCGTGTCCCTAGCCTGTCCCTGACTGTTCGTGTTGTGTGAACTTCTTTATAATGTGATTGCTTTCCCTGCCTGATTATCATTTTGCCTCTGACGAAGATTCTTCTGGAATCAAAAGCTCAGGCCCCTTTAGAGTATAGACTCCATTTTACTCCTTTGGCACGCCACTGATATTCGATAAGCAGTTTTCAGCATTTTTGTGTTTGTTTGTTTTGTTTTTGTTTTGTTTTGTTTTGTTTTGTTTTTGCTACAGATAATTAGCCAATCACAAGACAGATATAATTCGATTCTAACCAATACCAAAATACGGTTGCCTGAATGTAAACTTTGGTGTGTTTGTGTTGTGTGTCGGCTGCAGTGTAGTTTGAAACAACAGAAACAGAAAAAAAGAAAGAGGCACGCAATGTGTGCTATATACGAAAAGCCTCATTTACCGAGAAAGTTGATCGCTTCCATTCTCCTCCCATGGCATGTTGTTGTCAATGGAAGCTAAAGAGAATGCTTTTAGCAAGTATACCAGTACCTAAAGAGGACCTGAGGAACCCGTTGTTTTGAATGCTGTGCTCGGTACGAGTTCAAAACGCAGTCGAAGTTATCAGAATGCCATTATAATAGAACTGATAGCTCTATAGAAAACTTGTTTAGGTCAGTAAAGGTTGCTGTAATGCAATCTTTGTGGAATTGACTCATTACATCTGAGCATTTTGAAAAACGTGTAGAGTACTTTCGTTTTGCATATAAATGTTAAGAAATAGTTTGAACTATGAAAATAAAAAAGTATGGTTACTTCAACGATGTTGAATAGTTCGATTAGCCGTGATGCATAAAGTGAATTCATGAATTCATCTGACTAATCCTTACCGATTGATGATCACTTCTATAAGCCAACAGTTAAGCTGAACTGCTTTGGAGTGATAAGACAGGTAAACGATGAAAACTTGGTACATGTTGTATGCTATTATAATTATTATAAAATCCTGTAGCCAGAACTGATTTTACGATCATCTTTAACCTTTCAGAAAGTTCCAGTTTTCAACTTAAATAGTAGCGATAGCTTGTAAGAGTAAATTAGCATCCCTCTGACTATTTTTGGTCAATATGCATACTCTTAACCCTATTCTAACTGGGTGGGGGGGGGGGGGGGGTCAAATGGGTCAAATTGACCCCCCCCCCCACGTTTCGCGTCACGATTCTGCAACGCGCAAAGATTTTGCCGCGTCGTTTCACAACTTTTTTCATTGAAGTCTTCCGCATATTTTGAGACCAAATTTGCGACGTCTGAGTACACCGTTCTGAAGTTACGTAATGTTATGCAAATGCATGTCAACCGGAAAACAGCTCAAATTCATGATATCGTGTGCAAATTGAATGTAAATTGTGTTTTTGGGGTTAAATTGATATAAATTATAGTATTTCATCTTTGAACCATTGAAATTAATCAATTCTATATAGTGTAGATAAGCCTGAAAAAGTGCCTGCAACAAATTTTGAAAAACAACAGAAAACACAAGGTCGAACAATCAATAAAATACATAAGAAATTAACAAAACAATAAAAAACAAAAGAAATTGGTTTTGACTGTGCTTTATTTTTAAATGAAAATTGGTTTATATGTCTTGAGGAATTTTGACACAAAAATTTAGCAATACTTCAGTCTTTTTTATGGAGTTATAGGTGAAAATATGATTTCATGCACAACTTTGCATAATCAATTTATTAAAAATAGAAAGGCAATATTTTTCTATTGTATGACCATGTAATCTTGTAGTTGACATCCAGCTCTATCTTCAGGAAAAATTTCGCAGCGATCGCGCGATCGGTGGCCGAGATCTGAAGGGGGGGGGGGGGGGGGGGGGGGGTCACCCCCAGTAAAAACTCCTCCCAGTTAGAATAGGGTTAAGCCAGCTGGACAGAGCGATCAATGGGCGCGATTATCACCACGCGTGGTTAACCTAAACAATGCTCGGCCGGCTTGTTCGGTTTCAGTGTTGTTTATTTCCCCCTTTTAAAAACGAAGGTTCCTTAGTCCAGCCATTGTTTTCGCTTCCTGCTCAAGACATTGAACAGTTCAGCAAAGCTGAAGTTTAGATCACTAAACGGCGACATGAACTCATGATGATAATAGGACTTAGATCACAGCCGAAAGTGCGCTCCTTCATTACTCTAGAATGAGAAAGAATACCCTGTCTGTGTTCAAAGTTGGGTTACGGACGATGAAAAAAAAAAAAAAAGGTTTGAATCATGAATTGTCGGATGACGTCGGCAGATTGATGATATAAATATTAGCGTATCATGGGAAAGATTAAGTAATGATGAGCCCAATGATATCGCAGGGCTCCAAACTAATTTTTATTTTTGACCACCAAAATCATTGATTTCTATTTTTTTTTTTGGTGGCCAAAAAAATCAAGAAAAACATAGGAAAAACTAAATCGGTCCTACTAAAAACAATTATTAAGCATTACTGACGTGACAGGTACCCATGTCTAAAATAAATGAATACAAAAGTAGATCATCTCAATCACCATTATTCTGAATTCTAAGATTTAGCAAATAGGCTTATAGATAATTATAAAAGTTGATGCCTATGCTATTAGGTGGTCATAGCTTACTTTTGGGATGAGAAAGTGGGAGCATTTCCAGATTGTTTGTTTTAGCATTGTAAAGAGCCGAAAGTTACCGCTATTCATTTCTGATTGTAAAAGCAATCATCCAACATTTACTATAGTATGTTAGAACCTTACGGAGCCGAATATTACCGTTAATCATTTTCAAATACACTGTATAAAAGCAAACAACCGACATTCATTTTAGCATCTTATGGAGCTGAATGTTACCCTTATTGATTTCCGAATGTGAAGCAAACATCCTCTATTTATTTAAGCATCATACTGAGCCTATGTATACCATTAATCATTTTCAAATGTGAAAGCAATAATCTGTTATTTATGTTAGCATTGTACCAGAGCTGCCAACCGTTCCGAAAAATTCGTATACGAAAAATCGAAGGGAATACGACAATATGAAAACGTCCTTAGAAAGTACGAATTCACAGTGGGGCAAAATAATGGGTAAAAATATAGCAAACGCACGTCGCATGTGCCATGTTATCTGTATTCAGCTGGGATATCGATGCAACGCGTACGCACCGTATGTGGAAAGCGCTGAATAGAAAAATGTGCGCACACGCATATCGCTGCTTGCGTACTGTGTACACCGAACAGAACTTCGCGCGCGTGAATCCCTGTCGCCTACGGACCCTGGATGTTTACATGGATCGCCGTGGTATCCCAATTAGCCAGCTGCCACTACAGTACCGTATGAGGCGGGGTGAAAGCGTCCCGTTGTGCAATGTCTGCTTCTTTTTCTCTTCTTTTCATCCTCTTGTCCCTTGCCTCCCAAGTACGAAATGATTTTTAGAGTGTTGTCTGTTTTTTTTTTATAACGCTATTGCATCATTTTCTGCGAGGAAGTTGTAGAGGTGAGTTTCTGTTCGTGTATTGATGACTGATGTGCACTGCCCTCTGCAGTATATGTGCAGGTGAAAAGCGTTCGAACTTTCTTTCCAGAGTATCGTGGAAACTCGATTATTTCTAGGCCTATTAAAGGAGATCTCATATAACAGAATACTTATAACAAACTATTTTCCCGTCAAAATGAATCAATTTCCTTTGTTTTGTATCGTTTATTGACTTGATCCCATAGGATCTCGTCGCAATACCGAGTTTTATATGTGTGTTTATTTTCGCGTAGCTTTCGGTGCTGCAAAACTTTTGCTAGGGCCTAAGCTTACTACTAAACTTCGTTTTATTTCCGTCGTTTCTCACACCTCGTTTAGTACGATTTCTTACATTTTATATCACTTTATCTGTTCCCTTTATACTTTGAAGTATTTAAACGTAATTCTCTTAGTGTCTCGCACTGTTATTTTCGTAACGGCGATTTCTCCGCTTCGCTGCAATCGAAGCGACGGAGTTTGATCCCAGTCGCTTCGATGTGCTATTTGCTGTCTTTTCTAAATGTTTGTGTTGTTGGGAGGTGTTGATACTTTGTATTTATTATTGAGTTTCCTAGGTATTTATCTCGAGGGATTATGCGTGTTTCTTAATGTTGATCATAGGAAAAGGCTAAAATGATCTTGAGTGATGTCTGATAGTGATGATAACTATGCTGGTGACTGGTGTAAAAAGACGGCTTCCTGTGAATGCTCAGCGTACGTGACGTTTGTTTTATTTCCCTTTCCCTCTAGTCTTCTTTCCCCCTTACTCTTCTTTCCCCTCTCAAGAATGATTAAAAAAAAAAGAAATTACGTACACCTCACAACAAAACGAACCATGTGCTATAGCAACTTTCGTAAAGTTAAATCTAAATGTTCAATATCAGCAAAGAATAAGGCGAAAACACGAATGACAATAAATAAAAGCGAAGAGATTGTGTATGCAGTCTCTTCGGCTCGAAGAAACTTGACACCCCACCCCTCTCCCTTGTGGAAATTTCCACAAAAGCAGGTGCCACACCCAGGTGCGTGCCAGACGAAAGAATGCGCGCATTGGAATAAACAGCGTGTAAGTATCCTGGAAATATCGATCGAAGAACCAGCTCATTAGTTGAATTAAAGGAAAAATTCCAAAGATATCATGGTTCTATGTCTATAGCCTTTCTTTTGGCGCATAGTAGGGAACATCGAAGAGTCGATTATAGTGTACTTGATCGAATATCTAATGTTCCCTGAACAATAACAAAAGGATTGATTATTTAGTCAATTAAAAATGCAATCACAGAAATACATGAAAGGTCTCGTATGCCCAGACAAATTCACTACGAGAAGGTCCAATGAGATGCAGTCATCACCTGGTTAGACAGCAAAATACAACGTGTAATGACAATTAATTTCAGTTCACGCGCATCAAAACTGCTTATTACTTTTCAAAGTTTTGGCTATCAACATTCGTTCGTGGGTGTATTTTGTTTGTTTGTTTGTTTGTTTTGTGTGTTTTTCCCTCGTGAAAGACGTAATGATTTCTTCATATCGAACGTAAATTGCATGTTTACCGTAAACAAGCCATTCAGCTCAGCTCAGCTATGGCGCATTCGATCCATCGAACTTGCAGTAACCTCTTATAGGCAGGAGCACATGGCGCATTCATTTAAACTTGAAAATGAAGCCACGTGTTTGCACCACATCGGCGCTTCCACACACAGCGCGGCATTTTGCGATCATCGTTATAGCAGACTTTCCGATTCCAGTCAGGGGAAAAGGAATTGGAATACTTCGAAAAATACTGATGTTTAAAATCCAATAAAATGAAAAAAGCCTGAAAACAACGCATGATTATGTTTTGATAGTACATAATTGGAAACACAGAACAGAGTTTTGCATCCGCTCACACAGAAGCTCTCTTGAGAAGATCAAGCATTCCCCGTCCCCTGCTAGAAAATGGAAGCTTCCATAATCAGCCCAGAAAGATTTTGGAGGTACAAACTTGCACTTGTACACATTGCGAGAAAGCAATCAATCAACGCTGAACATTGCGTAGTTTAGAATCTTTATCGTGCTGGTGACCAGCTGGATGCTTCGGCATGTGTCATAACGTTATGTTTAGAGCCTGTAGGCCTCATAGCAAAAAGAGGGAGATTGAAAAAAATACGAATTCTGGTGGAAAATACGAATTTTGGAGCTGCTGAGTACTAATTTGTGCTTCGAAAGGTTGGCAGCTCTGTCGTATACGGAGCAGAATTTAACAGTTAGTCATTTCCAAATATAAAAGCAAACATCCGACATCTATTTTATCATCGTACGGAGCCGAATGTCACTGTTGTCCACTTGCGAAAGTGAAATGAGTCATCTGACAATTATTTCATCATATCGTACGGGGCCGAATTTTGAACGTCAAGGCAGACATCAGACAGTTTTGTGTGTGTGTGTGTGTTTTGTTTTGTTTTTGTTTTGTTTTTTACCATCAAACGCAGCCAAATGTTACTATTCATTTCGAAATGTAATACACATGTAGCAAATATCCGACATTTATTTTAGCATAGTACGGAACAGAATGTAACTGCTATTCACTTCCAAACGTAAAAGCAATCATGTGACATTAATCATTTTGGCATCTTCCGGAGCCGAATGTTATTGCTATTTATTTGCGAAAGTACATAGCAATATAAATTATAAGCAAGCATCCGACATTTATTTAAACATCGTACGGAGTTGAATATTATTATCATTCATTTCCGAAAGTCGAAGGGAGCTGATTGTTATTGTTATATTTCGAACGTAAAACCGAATATCAGACATTTATTTTATCATCGTATATACGGAGTTATTTTGGTTATTCATTTCCGAACGTCACAACAAACATGCGTTATTTATTTTAGCATCTTCCGGAGCTGAATGTTATTGCTATTTACTCTTGAACATAAAAGCAAACATCAGACATTTATGTTATCATATACACGGAGTTGAATATCATTGTGTTCATTTCCGAACCATCGAACGCAGCTGAATGTATACTGTTATTCATTTCGAAATTTAAAAGCGAACATCCGACAGTTATTTTAGCATCGTATGGAGCAGAACATTACTGCTATTCACTTCCGAACGCAAAATCGTATATACGGAGTTGAATATTTTTGTTATTAATTTCCGAACGTCACAGCAAACATTCGACATTTATTTTAGCATCTTCCGGAGCTGAATGTTATTGCCATTTACTCTTGAACATAAAGGCAAACATCAGACATTTATGTTATCATCGTATACACGGAGTTGAATATTATTGTGTTCATTTCCGAACCATCGAACGCAGGTGAATGTTACTGTTATTCATTTCGAAATTTAAAAGCGAACATCCGACAGTTATTTTAGCATCGTATGGAGCAGAATATTACTGCTATTCACTTCCGAACGTAAAAGCAATCATCTGACATCTATTTTGTCATCTTCCGGAGCCGAATGCTATTGCTATTTACTTTCGAAAGTACAGGCAATCATCCGTCATTCATTTTATTATCGTAAGAAGTTGAATATTTTTGTTATTTATTTCCGAACGTCAAAGGGATCATTCGACATTTACTTTAGCATCTTCGGGAGCTGAATGTTATTGCTATTTACTTCCGAACGTAAAAGCAAACATCAGATATACATTGTATATTTTATAAACGTATATACGGAGTTGAATGTCATTGTTATTCATTTCCGAACATCAAAGCAATCATTGAACATTAATTTTACCACCGAACGCACCTGAATGTTACTATTATTCATTTCGAAATCTAAAAGCAAACATCCAACAGTTATTTTAGCATCGTATGGAGCAGAATATTACTGCTATTCACTTCCGAACGTAAAAGCAATCATCTGACATTTATGTTAGCATTTTCCGAAGCCGAATGTTATTGCTATTTATTTTCGAAAGTAAAAGCAAATATCCGTCTTTTATTTTATCATCGTACGGAGTTGAATATTTTTGTTATTCATTTCCGAACGTAAAAGGGATCATTCGACATATAGCCTACTCAAGCATCTTCCGGAGCTGAATGTTATTGCTATTTACTTTCGAACGTAAGAGCAAACATCCGGCATTTATCTTATCGTCTTACGGAGTTGAATATTATCATTCACTTCCGAACGCCAAAGCAAACATTCGGTATTTATTCCAGTATCATACGGAGTCAAATGTCACCGTGATTCATTTCTAAAATCAAAAGTAAACATGCGACATTCATTTTTGCGTCTTACGGAGCCGACTGTTACCGCTGTTCATTTTCAAAAGTAAAGGCAAACATCCGACTTTTTTTGTAGCCCGATTGGGCCACCGAATTTTCAGCAATGAAATTTTGGTGGCGCAGGTCGTTAAAAGTCGTGAATAGCGAGATGATCGTAACCGATGTCGATATGTTCTAATAATTATTGATACTTGAGTGATGAACGCATGTGCACAACTTCCGCAGGTGTACTTCTTTAGAAAGTAGCGAACAATCAAGGCAGTGGACATCAGAGTGTGATTAAATCGAAAAGAAGCCCCTGAAATCGGAATTTGATGAAAATGGGCAAAGTCGGAACTCCATGAAATGTATTTTGATTGAGCGGTCAAAATAAAGCATGTGCCCTTGAATACCCTCGTCCACCCTCGTCCACCCTCGTCCAACCCGCGTCAATCGAGACGCAAATTCCCGAGGATGGATTATCCGTGCGGGCGGATGGACTCGTCCACTGAACGCGTATACCCGCGGGTACCCGCGGGGATACGCGTCAGTGGCCTCGTCCAGATCTCGGAAAAGCGTGACGTTTCCCGCGGTCGGCACTGTATATTGCTGCTTGTGGAGCTAAGTTTTGAGAAGTAGGCCTACAGTTTGCGTGAGAAATGTCTAATTCCCCCTTTAATTCTCATACAGTGTAAATGTGAAAATGAGAGGGCTCCAGAGGAAGCTGACCAGTGTCTAGGGGATATGGATAGTCCGGCGACATAAGTAGGACAAGGTATGGATGTTATTAGCTTACAGGATATCTGGTCTTTAACGGACAAATCACATCCAGGCCATCTCTAATGTACATGGAGTCTGGATTAATCTGCGAAGCTGTAGCAGGGCTTGCTTTCCATGCCTGAAGTGTGTGCATGTTTTATGCATGCCAGGAAGTTGGGACAAGTTTAAATGCATGTCCAGTTCTCTCCATCATGTGTGTGCTATCCGTGTAGGCAGAACATTTTTAAAGACATGGTCAGTGTTCTTTACTGCAGATGTTGCTCTTCTTTTAAATTTCTTCTTTGTATTGTCATGAAATCATGTAGAACATTTGTTTTTCGTTAACAAGTTGAGGACGGACTGATTTTGCTGCAACACACATTTCCCATAGACGCCTGCCCGAGTATACTCGGGACTCGTCCTCAACGGGTTACTGGTTTGTTTAGCAGAGCGAGTGCTTAGCGGGTTATATTTTACTAATTTTTTACTTTTTGTCAATTGCAATCCATTTTATTTGTTAAGATTGTTGTTGTTGTTGTTGTTGTTGTTGTTGTTGATATATTTCATCTAGCTATGCCTCCAAAGAATGTAGTCTGGTCTTACGTTTTATATATTTATAAGAACTTGACGGCTTCTAGTTAAGTTTTGACATTGAAAAACTGTCTTTCTGAATTTCAGTTGACTGAGCAGTATCATAAGTACATAGCAATTTAAGTCTGTAGTGGAATGATGGATTTTTAACCTTCTCTGTACCAGGGATTTTGGATTTTGGATAGTGTGTACAATGCTATAGGGTTTTCTGTGGCAGTGGCTCAGTCAGTACTCTACGCACTCAATAGGTTAAATAGAGAAGCAATATTATCATGAATAAGGAAGTACCAGCCTAAATTCTCTATCATAAAACACACACATGACTTTGAGACAGTGTGGTATTAAACCCATTGAGAATGAGCTGGTTTTACTACATATGATAAGAGACATTTCCCATAGACACGTGCCAGAATATATCCAAGCTTCCATTATAGCATTCAAATTGATTACCTTGAAGTTGCTGTGTGACTAGGCCTATATTGTAACATATACAATATTCCCCCCCCCCCCCACAAAAGAAAAAGAAGCATTCCTTATGATAGTCATGAGCTAGTGAAAAAAACTTCAACTTGTAGTTAATGAACTCTGTTTAGATGCCCTCAACAACACTTGGCATACAACAAGATTCCCCCCCCCCCAGTGACTTGAGTATTACTGTTGAATATTAAACCACTAACACAGTTGTTGTTGTTGTTGTTGTTGTTGTTGTTGTTGTTGTTTTTGTTGTTTTCTCATTGTTCGTGCAAAGGTTGAAGTCAACAGGGAAATGTGTCAAAAGGACTTTTCCAACAGAATTGCAGTCTCTATGACAGTCAGTCTGTCTCTCTTCTTATCAATTTGAGTGTATCAGCAGAATGACAGGTAATCTAATTTTCAGCTCCTATGCGAGAAAATGACATCTAGACGTAGGGAATTAACAAGAGAGGCTGGCAGAACCTGCTTGTCAGCATCTACTGCTTCTAAATCTGAGAGCCATTGAGGTTTGTTTGACGTTTTAGACCACGTGTCATTTTTGTGAATTTCACAAGTCGGGTGTTTTATTCACAAATATGAAAACAGGCAAAAATAGTAACCCTGATCCCCTTATGAATGTGACATACTGTATTTCTCTGTCTATCACTATACTCTGAGATGGCAAATTTTACCACTCGCTATTAAAAATATATATTCAAAACAAAAATAGCAATAAAATAGCCTCACTAAATATAAATGGCATATATACAGTTCAAACTACAACTGTATGTAATGATATGGTTTGCCCAATTAAATAGTAGGGCCCTGTAGATATTCCTTTGCTGATGCAGGCCTGTTATTGCTATCTAAACAGAACTGTCCGTCAATGAGTGTGTGCACCATAAGCTCACAGGAAACGTTCTGACTCCAGTCAAGATTCGTCGGTGAACATGAAGCTCAATACAATTGCTAATTTGTGACAGAGTTGCGGAATGATATCCAAATCTGGCCATGCAACCTTTGCAATAAACAACATCTCTACACACCACCAGATTGTTATGCAATGTAATCCATTGTGTAACATATTTTTTTTTAACTACATGTACGTTGTCATACAATGTACAAGCATCATCTTCTTTGCTGAATGCATCGCAGTAGGCCTACAGTGTGATAGATTGTTCAATGTATTAATGTCTTCCAGTGAATTGCTGTCGTGCAGTTTCTACTACTAGGTAATTAAGCGTCAGAAGAAACGATATCCATTAGCTTTACTGAATCACCACTGGCTGCCTTTACAGAGTACATCTTGTACATGCCCATGTGTGTGCATATGATATACACGTACATGTGGGTATACCATACGTGTATGTGCACAAGTTTTGGTTGCAATGTGTGAAACTCCCCTTATGACTGCACAGTGTACCTGGGTCATATTATCCTATCACATTACTCTGCTTGTTAATTTCCGTAAACCACTTTCTCCTCCTGTGTAATGCCATATCAAGTTGCATCAAAATATCCTGCTTCCTTCAGTGCAAATATATATAGCTATAATGCTATATATAACATTACATTTTTATAGCACCCTAACAAACTATAAGCTGTTTTGCAGCACTTTACAATTTTATGTACATCGTATATTGATTTGTAGCACAGCCACTATTGTGCCGCATTGTGTAGATAGTGCAATAAACTTATCATAGGGGATAAAGGTGTTAATTAAATGTCATGCGGCTAGTACGGTACAATGCAAATCTGTCTATTCAGTGTATTGTACATACAAAGTACCTTGCCCGTAGAAACTGAAACTGTACCATATTTTCAGGATTGCCAGAGACTAGAAGCCATATGGAGGGATAAACCACAGCAATGGTCATAGAGGCAAAAATCTGGCTTACACAAGTTAATTATAAGTCATATTGTATCTCACTTTCAGTCATGTGACCAGCGGCCTGTTTCAGTCATGTGACCAGCGGCTATTTCCTTCTCATTTCAATCATTCCAAAAAGTCATGAGATGACTGATGCTGTACATATCGTTTTTACTGGCATTCAACTAGTCATATAATTATTTCATGTACTCATTAGGCTTATATGATGCGTCATAACAAGAGCCATATAATGTCGCGAAAATCATTTTGTTGGTTTATGGCAGATTTGAATTTGTTAGGTGTTAAGTTTTAGCGTACTTTATTGCACATAAAATATCTTTAAAAAAAGAAAGAAATAGAAAACCTAGAGGTTACATGTGGTATATTGCCAAAGTCAGATACATGCATTTTTCTTGTTTCTGTGATCTGGCTGTACAATTGTGATGATGCAACACATTCATAAAATACACATTGATAGTGATGTGGCAATCCCCAAACTCCTGTGGATTTCTACACTAAAGAAGCCTCATCAAATTCCTCTGTGTGTTCGCTGTATGATTGATTCATAGACTCCATGATGGGGTAAATTTTCAATTTGCCTACAGAGCAACTAAACACTCACTTTTTTAGCAAATATTGGAGATGAATGGAACCTTACCTGCTGTAGGTATGGTACCTTTGCCCATATTATACATTACATAGATCAGTCAAATGGGATAGGAATCTAATATGTAATGTCCTGTAAGGAGCAGCCATTTTGATGGGTATATTATACCAGGGCTGCCAACTCTCACTCATTGAGAGTGAGACTCGCTCATTTTGGTCCTTTCTCACTCTAAAACTTTACTTCATTTGCATGCATTTCTATTGATCTCACTCATTTTGACTCCTAAATTATAGCATTGGCCTATGGGAGTCTCACTCTCAACTAGTTTCCAATGTTGGCAGTCCTGTTATACTTACTAGTGGTCAGTGCATATAACTAGTGAGTGGGACCATACAATGCAGCATTTGATTATGCAAATTTTTCTTGGTTCTCTGTATTATTTGCTAAGAGGTTTAAGTCAACTTGATTGAAGCCAAACAGAGCATGTAGGTAAAAGGCTTAATTCCATTGTCAAGCCGTACATGTATGCCTTCCAAATGTAGAATGTAGGCCCTACATGTTGTATGTAGGTCAGGTCATTGTAGAAATCCACTCCACTTGCGCTGAAGGTTGGGATCGCACATAAGGAGTCAGCTGTGTGGATGTGTGACAGTGTTTATGTGTGATGTAAGTGGGAAAGTTCTATCAAATTTATGTTTTATGTGGCATTATAATCTGTATTACCAAAAAAAAAAATGACATCACAATTGTATGATGTGAGAAGCTGTAATTATGCACTTTGGGAGGGCATTTCATGAAGCATTTCATCTGACAAAGTTGTCGGACAAATTTACTCTCGGCCAATCTTGGGGGCATTTCATGAAGGGTTTTGTCAGATATTTCGTCTGACAAAATGTTAAAAGCTACTGAAATCTTTGCATCTGATTGGCTGGGAGCAAATTTGTCCGACAAGTTGTCGGACAAAAATGCTTCATGAAATGCCCCCCAGGTGCAAGGATTTCAGTAGCTTGTAGCAGTTTGCCAGAAATATATCCGACCAAACTGCTTCATGAAAT
The DNA here is from genome assembly GCF_040938485.1 of Diadema antillarum. Classification (NCBI taxonomy): domain Eukaryota; kingdom Metazoa; phylum Echinodermata; class Echinoidea; order Diadematoida; family Diadematidae; genus Diadema; species Diadema antillarum. The sequence continues at coordinate 4,142,380 of NW_027270903.1, forward strand.
GCCCCCCCCCCCCTGTGTTTAATTTCAGACATAAATACTCTGTGAACTATGTGACGCCAACTCTATACAGCAGACGTGAAGTTAAGCTGCCTCTTAATTTACAATGATGAAGTTACATCAATGATTAGAAGACATACTGCTGTTCTGCCATCTTTGATGCACATAATGTCTTTATTAAAAGAAATCTCCAAATAAAAAAAGTATGAGAAAACAGTGCAAAAGACTATGGATAGCAACAAGAAAACTACATTGTACAAAATGATATCAGATGATTACGTGTTCACATAGACATAATAACATGATGATGATACATTCCTCGAGACAAATAGAAAGAAAAAAAAAGTGGCTTTTTATTTCGGACATGAAAAGCTCTTTTAGGTGGTAAATAGGAAATCAGCTAGCAGATTTGAAGGCAAACTTCTGAAATATCCCAACCCAGCCAAGAGTGATGCATACATGTGCCTTTGTGTCCTTAGGGGCGTGATGATAAAAGGAATAATTCACTGTATCCATCTAAAAAGGGAAGAAAAAAAGATGCGCAGTCTGTGCATTCACGCATGAAGGGCCATTACTTTGCTTTTATTACAGTTCGTTCTTTGTGGAATGTATGGATTTGACATTCTTGCATGTGATTCTGTAGAATTTTGATTCTGCCCTGAACCAATGCACACCTGCACCCCATGTATATTTTTAATTCGTTTCTTCTTTAGTTGCATTCTAGTCAAACCGAAGCACACATGCGTGACTGAGTGTATTAGTACTTCAACATGTGTGAATAGCTAAGTACAGCAAACATGGCATTTGTTGGGACATGCGAAAAACAAGTTTGCACAGTTTTCATATCAAAACCTTGAAATCCCTTCATCAAACATACTGTGTGTACTTCATTGCATTCATATTTTAAGAGGTCCATTCATGAAATTCAACCTCTCCAATGGTGCGTCATCGCTGTTGTGGTTGTCACACAATTTTGAGCAAAATGCCCTCTGATCGGTGGCTCCAATTTCCCTGCTCTTGATCCATACAATCTGATTTCTTTTTGGGGGAGGAAATGTAACTGCCATTATACTCAAGCTGAGCTGTTCATGGTGAGAAAGTTACTAACACTGTAATAGGCAAGGTGTTGTGTGTATCCAGTCCAGTGGTTGAAAGTGCATGTGTACTCGGTTTAATGTTTGAGGTAAATCACATTACCCAACTTATAAGACTGGCATTATAGGGGTATTGTGAATAGAGGTAAATAATCTGTTGCTGAAAAGGAAAAAAAAAAAGAAATAATGAAAACAAAAATTAAATAATAACAAGATGAAAAAATGTGATATTATGTGTTTTCATTATCAATTAAAGAGATCAGTTACACCACCTACGGGCTGTACCTCTATTGATTTCAAAGATTTTTGTACATATACATGTAAATTAAAGACTCTGCCGGGTCTGTATTTTGTACCTTACACTGTTTGACTGTCGTCAGTTTACCTCTAGTACTATTTATTTTTGTTGTTGTTGTTGTTGTTGTTGTTAAAGTTGCTAATTCTTTAAACATTTCAATTCACTCCACTATTCTTTTGTTATGTTTTGTTTAGTGAAGACTTTGTTTATAAATACACGCTTCTTACCTAACATTATATTTTGTTATACAGTAGTTTGTTGCACAATTTGCCGTAAGCCAAACTGATTTGGGGTTATTTCCCATTTTCTCTCATGAACATGTACACAAAGCATTGTAACACTTTCAATTTGCATTTCAACTGGTATTGACTCAATATATTTTCCTTTACCTGAGTTTCCATGATATGTCTGTAAGCCCTACGTGATAAATTTGCCAGTCGAACTGGGATTGTTCGACCTTTTTTTTTGCCGCATTGAATCACACATGATATCACCTCTGGATTTCCCCGGGAAATGGATCATCAAGTTACAGTAAGCGCGTGCAGGAAAGAGCGACAGTTCGTTCGTTGCAATTTTGTTCGGAGAGATTTCATCATCACTTCTAGTCCCATCCACTTTCTCTTTCTACGTATATGAATGAAATCACGTGAATTTTTATAAGTGAAATACTGTACATGTATCCAAGAGACAACACAAACAAAGAAAGATGTGACTCATCATCAACTATAAAGTAACAAACTTTATCAAATTGAACTGATTTGCCTGCGAGTCACAAGGAAAACCAATGGAAAAGCACCTGACTTTTCTTTTTTCTGGTCTCCCGATCTCTGGTATCTGAATTATGAGTGATAATCTTCGCATCGGTCGTTGTACAGTTTTTTGCGGCTCTCGTTGCCATGACTACAAGAATTTTGCGGAGAAATGGGTGAGGTTGAAATGAGTCTTGCTTCTCTCTCTCTCTCCCTCTCTCTCTTTCTCTCTCTCTCTCTCTCAAAAGCAATAGGCATTTTTTGATAATGATAAGGTAATATGTAAATATTCAGTTTCAAAGGGTCATGTGGATCACACAGTCGTTTACACTCTTATTTCTTGGCACTCGCCCTATAGCCCATAGGGCAAATGAAAATGAAAGTTCTGCTCAGGGCAAGTAGATGTTTGTTGTGTTAGAATTAAAGTCTACAAGGGATAGTAATTAGGAATGTTTTGAGAAAAACCTATGTCGTAGTGATAGGCCAAGCAGTTAAAGTTTATAGCATGTACCGAACTGAAGTAAAGGGCTGTAATAATTGTTTATTTCTTCATTCTGTGTATTTGTGTGCATGTTTGATGAGTATGTAATTTTGTATCAATTTTTTTTTTCCACACTCACATTGTATCAGGGCATCCCAATGCAAGTTATCTGTTTGTATGTAACTTCTCATAACATGTCCTCATCAGATCTCTGTACAGCTATTGTGCTCCATGTATAGATTTCAACTTTGTGATTGATCTGATCTGAATGGAATGAATGTAGCCCAATTGAAATGTTTGAAATGTAAAAAAAAAAACAAATACTGTGTCATGTTAAAGGTCGTTCTATTTTGTTAAAATTCAAGAATATGTGACCCGCTACAACAAAATGGTCCTAAAAAGTCGCGCACGGTCGAAGCCGTGAAAATCGAGTTTGAAGTCAGAGCATCAAAATTGGTCGAAACTTACGATTTTCTGAATTTGACATATTATTAGAGTCTAACATGTCTTCTATCATCTGTCGAAATTTTGAAGGAAAATGATGAAAGGAAAGACCAAAAAATAGCGTTTTTCTGGGCCATGTTTTTTTGGCGTTTCAACGAAGCAGAAACGGGTTCGAACATTTGGATTGAGCGCCACACATAGGCTCCGCCCCTAACAACGACCAGAGTGATCTCATTGGTCAGTTTGCTGCTTGCTGCTAACCGAAGCGTGAAGCTCGCACACTGCCCAGTCGACTGGTGCGTGCGGGCGGGGTGCGCTATGCCCAGCTGCTTCTCCTGGCATCCTAGTTACTGATTGGTCGGTGAGGAGACCGCCGACGCTGTGTTTGAATGAGCATTTCGGGGGTTGCTAGGGCTTACCTTCTATTGTCCGGAGGTGAATACTGACTTGCGTGTCCCTTGATCGTGATTGCTTCACAATGAGAACTTTTAGGGCGCTTTTCTCGAAACAGTGATTTCCCAGACGTCTCGACATGCTCTCTTTTAAACACAGATATCTCCGCAGCTGATTATTTTTATAAGATGTGTTATATCAAAAGCAGAAAGATTAGGGAATTGTGTCATGCAATTTTCAAATAATCGACTGCGCCCGACTTCAGGATCATTTTGTTGTAGCGGGTCACATATATTTAAAATGATTCTTTCAGATGACATGAAGCACTGCTGTCAAATAGTGGTTTCTTCTTTGCCCAGAGGCAGAAATATATCCCAATGTAAACTAACATAGACAAAAGCAATAAAAAACATAATATCATCAATATGATTTCTGTGATTAAAGGTAGAGGGAAGAGGGAAATGTTATGGAGTGTGTCACTTGTGCAAAGAACAACAACAGTTCGCAATCAGTGACAATTAGATTAAATTTCAACTTGGCACAAGAACTCCACAGTGAAAGTATGACATTAACACATTAGTGTCATTAAGTGTTTTTGTAATGGACTTTATTTGAACCTTTTATATCAAAGGTAATATATCAAGTATCAGCTCTAATGTGATACCTGAGGTCTGCATTTCATTGCAGTGGAAATGCCATCTAGACACATGCATAATTGATATGTCTCGTCGTAGTTTAATGCAGCGAGCGATAAGACAAGATGCGATGGTGTAGGCCTACATATGTCAACAATTCCTCTGAGATGCTGATCTGTGTATCCTCAGATACGATGGAGCCCCAGTTTCTTTAAAGGCTGCAATCCCCCCATCACAAGATGGAAATTGGTTTTCACCAATTTTATATATGTGGACTTCATACTTTACAGGAATGATGGATGTCAAGTTAAGGTTTATATCCCACCTGTTTAGCTGAAGAGAGTCGTGACTTAGATATCTGTCTATTGCAGTGATGTCATCTTTTTTCTTTTCTCTCTGATTGTTCCACGGATTCTTGTTAACACATTTACTACAAGATTTTTAGATATCTGAACGCTTTGAACAGAATCCACCACATTCTAGTAGGCACTTACTTTCAAGTCTGCCTATATTATTGATATACAATAGGCCTGCACCAGGTCGGGGAATGTGTATGACTACGTGATGGCAAATTTGAAATGCTGGAATTCACATCAAATTTGCATTCTAAAACCATATTATTAAGCTACACATACCACATACAACATATCCATTGTTGATGGAGCGAGATTTGTTTGAGAATGCAGACTTTGGAACACATACATGTGTAAAAGTGACTGTTCCCTTTAAAGGGTAGACAGAACAAGAGATAGAGAGAGAAATGGGAAGAGGGAGAGAGAGAGAGAGGAAAATCAGACTGCGGCTGTGTCTCCAACTCATCATCTGTTGACCTCAAACAGGAAAGGTCACTTGGGAAAGGGTTAGTCTATGTGCGCAAACCCCGATGCTGCTCTCTTTGTGGCTGCATAATGAATTTAGTTTCCATCTCTGAAAAGAAAATGAATAGGATGTATAGATATATTATGTAAAAGCAGCTGATTTGCAACCTGAACTGTGAGTGCATGAGTGAATATGTGACCAAATGTTGCCGTAGTATGACACTTGGTTGAGTTGTATAGGTCCTGTCATTGAACATGTTTGGGACACCTGATTCAGGCTTAACCTGTCTGTGTCATAGTAGGGTTACAGAGTGGAAATTGATAGGATTTTGGAGTTAGTCAGAGGAAATGTTGTCAAGTTGATGTTTCATTTTTTTTTCCAGTTTTTTTTTTTTTTTTTTTCTGGGAGACAGTGCTCAAAGGAAGGACAGGCGTAGAAAAAACAACAACAACATTTGATCAGACTTTGCTCATCTTACCTTAATTTTACCAGATTACTAATGAAATGTATAAACAGAAATACATGTACATTTAAAGTGTAGATAACTTGACCATAAACTTTACTTAGGTTGGAAAGTGAAAAAAAAAATAGTGAGAACATTGAAAATAAAAATGTACTTCCCCATAGCAATTCTTGCTTTCCAGTCAAACAGACAAGAATTAATGAAATCTGTTACCTGAAGCTTGACAGTAATTGAACTGATTTATAAAAAGGCATGTAGGAGAAATGCCACCTGTTTCTGTTTTGTAGTATTTTGTTGTTGTTTTTTTTTGGATCAAAATAATGCAAGTTTAATTAAAAATACTACCTCCCCTCCACAACCCACAAAAAAAGAAGAAAAATGTTTAACATGACACATGTCTGTTGCAGGAAAAAGTTACTGGTCCCCTGAAGACTAGTCCTGCGAATACTTTGGCAGGTGTCTATGGGAAATGCATGTTACGGTGTATTAGCAGAAGCAGCTCTTCCTCAATGGGTTAATAGATAGCTCTTCATGTCCTCTCAAGAGGATATGACAAACAAACAAAAACAAACAAAACAAAAATCCCTGATTGGGGAACTTTTTTCACAGAAGATGCTGGTATTTTAATTTCCCTAATTGCTCTTTGTACAATGTATGTCCCTGGTGTTCATGTGTGAAGGTAGGCAGCTTAGACATAGATCAATTATAGCAGACACAAATCACTGCCGATTTCCCCCGCAGTTCTTCTCTCTTCCCCTAGCTCCCTCCATCCCTGGCTAATCTGGGTCTCCTTATGCACATGCCTGCGCAGTATTCGGCATCAATTATCCGTCATCGTGGGCAAGGCGGTGTCCGTACATGCGTTATGCAAGCGCGAATGCGTATAATTCATGTCCGGGGGAAGAAGACATCCCAGCTGCGACCCACACTATGCTCCAGTTGTTACTTGTCCCTGGTCATTACTCCTGCTCTTCGTCTTCCTCCTTACTTACAACATATTCCACATGCTCTCCATTACTGTGAATGTCTTTCATTTCCTCTCGATCTATTCCTTACTACCTGCTTGTCACTATCATCTCCGTGTCCAGAGTTAGTTAGTATCTTTCCTCGTGCCTCATCAGCCCCCCCCCCCCCCCCTTTGTTGGTGTTGTTTTGTGCTTTGCTGTCATGTCATTTGTTTTTGTTTCTTTATCAAGGTAGTGCAATATGTGTATGTAGGTCAGACCTTTGCAAACCTTGGACGATCTTCAATATGATGGGAACCGCATCCTTATTGCCAACACATGGATGAATTTGTGCTCATTTTGAAACTATAGTCTGTGACGTCAACATTGAAAAAAAATAAAAAGCAGACTCAAATTCAATTTGTTTGTCCCTCTGTTATGGCCACGAGGGGGGGGGGGGGGGGGGGGGGGGAGGGGGATGATTTGTCTGCAGACCTGGCATTCTGTACCAAGTTCTTGACCTAGCAATATCAGTGTAGATCTAGTGATTGAGATGCAGTGAGAAACAGAATCGACTGGAGGCGCATGTGCTGTTTGCTGCACCGTCTTAATAGATATTCCAGAATGTCATGAGAAATGTGTGATGCATCTAATAAGATGAATCATTGTCCATAGTGGGATGCAGAACTTACTTTATCTTAAATTCTATACACCTCATCAATGGAATCCTGTTGAACAGTGTAGGCCTACATGACATCGCATGACCAAACATACATAAGATTGACAGATGTTGAGATGTTGAAATAAAATGACGATGGAGAAAATGTGCTGCATTGTGACATCATTACATTGTGACATCATTCATGGTATAGTGCACTATACCATGGATATCATCGTACTCACCAAACATATGATTGTCCAGTGAGTTTTCGTGAATTAAGTGTCTAAAGTCCTTTCAATCTTAACCTCATCAGCCACAGTGTGAATTGCATCCACTGGGGTATAATTACTGGTTGTCTATGCTTTAATGTTAAATGTTTGCTTTAATGATTTTTTTTTCTAATTTTTAACATTCATTGGAGGGGCGTAAAAGATATATGCCATATACTTTTATAGAGCCGCAAGCAGAACAGTATGGATTCTTTGGTATAGCACTATATTCTTTGGTGTTGCACCCCCGAGAAATCATAGTGCTTATCCTGCCACCTTGGAATCCATGCTGTACGAACTGAAATTTTCGCGTACAGATATTTTCGCGAATTGCTACTTGGAGGACATTTTCGCGTGTTGTTAATTTCAGGGTTGCGAGGGTCTAACTGAACTTACTAATTCGCGTGTTGTTATTTTCGCGGTTCAAAGGCGATTTGCGAAATTTACGAAAATAAAACCACCGTGAAAATTTCAGCTCGTACAGTAAATTTAAAGGGGAGCCCATCAATGCTTGGTTTTATATTTGGTTCTTCAATCATAGTATTGAGGCAAGGTACAATGTGCATTTTGTAACTACTACAGATTGTCGTGGTGACTGCTACTTACCATGTGTCGTGTCATTCTGCTTTCGTTTTGTGTACACAGGGTCTACGGGGCTTCACGAGCCCTGTCACGCAGCGCAAGCTGCGTGATCGTCGCCGGCCCCAGCAGAGGATGCTCCCGCCCCCTAGCAACACGCTCAGGATGCCGCGACAGCCGAGACCAGGCCGCATGGCGGTCATCATCGATGCCCTCAAGAATGGCCTTCTGTGAGTTCTTCTTGCCATTCACTATTTCCAAAGAAAAATTGACCCATTTCAAGACAGATTTTATATTTCTTGTATCTTGTGACTATTTTTTTTCCGTCATCAAACATTGTTTTCTTTGGCAGTCTGTAAAATATTACACCATCCAATGCCTTATCAGGGGGCTAGAATTTTTTTCACTTAAACCAGAGTATCCAAGTCCATATGGAGCTTCCTGAAAAATCAAGCAAAGATACAAACATACAAGAAAACAAAGGAAGCAAAACATTAAAAAAAAAAAATCTTTCTAATAGTTATAATGTGGGCATCATGAAAGGAGAATGTTAGAGCCTACCCAAATTGAAAATTGCCCAGTACTGAGATGCATGCAACATGTTGTACACAGTGTATCTCTGTGACAGTAATAGCTTTCTGAAACCTCTCATATTTGGTGTGTGACTCTTGGCAGCCTTGCTATCTATCAAGAATCAGAGAGATCAGGTTACCTTCTCAATATTCATTGTTGTGACTGGTACTAATCTGATAAGGGCATGTGTATGTTTTGATGAAGAGTCCATTGACTTGATACAGCACTGCAACTCGGTTCCCTGTACAAAGTCTACACGTAATTATATGTGAGGGAAAGGTAGATTATAAGATCATGTGAATGTATTGTCTAATGTGTATGTCTGTATTAATCACTTGGTTTCATTTTCAGTATGCAAGTTTACAGCAGTAATTAGCCATGGACGATAATCATGCTCATTATCATTATTAGCTCTTGATGTGCCCAGGCTCTCATTTTAACTTGAAGTGTTGTTGCTTTTTATGCCTCTGCCACGAAGTGGTGCCGGAGGCATTATGTTTTCGGGTTGTCCGTCTGTCCGTACGTACGTACGTCCGTCCGCATTCATTTACGCGATAACTTGAGTAATATTGACTGGAATTTTACCAAACTTGGTCCAAGTATAAAGTATGATGGGGCAATTAGTTGATTAGATTTTGGGTGAAATCGGCCAAGGTCAAAGGTCAAAGGTCAAGGTCAAATCATGAAATTGTATCCGTTTATGCGATAACTCAAGACTGGATCAAGCAAATTTCACCAAACTTTGTCCGAGGATGATGTATGATGGGACAATTATTTGATTAGTTTTTGAGTGAAATTGGACGGAGGTCAAAGGTCAAAGATCAAGGTCAAATCCTAAAATTTAACTGTTTGCGTGGTAACTCAAAACTGGATGAAGCAGCTTTCACCAAATTTGGTCCAAGAATGATGTATGATGGGGCAATTAGTTGAGTTGATTTTAGTGACATTGGCAAGAGGTCAAAGGTCAAAAGGTCAAGGTCAAATGCTAAAAATGTTATTTCCCCCATATCCATGCAATGTCCGAAGGTATTTTTTTCAAACTTAGTGTAGACATGTACTACTGCGTAAAGATTCTCTAGAGAGAGTTTCATGTCATGAGGTCAAAGGTCAAAAGGTCAAAGGTTAGGTGAGAATATTACAATTTCACTTTCTTGCAAATGGTTCAATGTATCTTTGGGTCAATCCACGTCAAATCATCCAATTTTCAGAAAAGTTGTCACCCGACCCCCTCCGATTTTCTTTAAAATGGCACCAAATGTTCCCCAAAGTGTCTGACGGAAAATCCCAAAATATTTTGCCCCAAGGTCAATTGGTTGCTAAGATACAGCCTCACATAGCAACCGGTGCGCATTCAGAAAAATTAGTTAAAAGAAAATTAGGCATTTTTGATTGATTGTGGTGGCATGGACATTTATGTAAAAGTGTTCATTTTCTGGAAATTGAGAGAACTTTATAGTCTTTGCAAGAAAAACTTACTGTGACGCGAAATTGACTTTTCGTTAACGTGCACGAGGTCACCGAAAATGGTGTTAAATGTTAATTTTCAAAATTTTGATGCATATTTAGAGGCTAATATCTTCCACATTTCATCACCTTAGGTTCTAATATATTATGCTGTTGAAGGCTTTGACTTGCTCAGTAATTTTGAAAAAAATCGGCGCATTCATGCCCACCGTTTTTACGGAGAGCGCCCTCAAAGTTGACAAAAATGAAAAATGTGCCAAATTCAAGGTCACGGATCACCCTTCGTCCCACCTAGGAATGGCACCAATTTTTGTGTATTGATATATATTTATGTATATTATCTTGGGTTACCTAAGAAATTTTGCTCCCGGAATGTTCAATGGCAAATTTACCCTACCGAAAATGGTCGTAAATGGCCATATTCCCATGCAATGTCACATATTGGCTTTAGAGGACATTTCAAATGTCCAGGCTTGCAAGATAAAAAGGCCTAGCCCTGTGATATTTGCAGTAGGGATAGTCTGTCATACATATTTTAGTAATATATACTACAAAACACTTTCATTACATAATAATGACCTTGAAATTTAATCCAAATTTTGATAAAAACAATAAATTGCTCCATTTTCCTCATTGCACTGCATACAATAATTATGTAATACGTGTTTTGTAACACTTTTCACAGAGCAATATTTCAAGAATTATGAAAGCTGACAGCCTACCACATTAAGGTTCTGAAGTATTTGTGCTCTTCTTTCAGATTTTGGGTCAACTTGATCATGAATGTTATACCCTTGACCTTGAAGTGCTTCTACAAATAGCTGTAAATTTGTTAACTACAAACCTACACACATGACAGGTGTATTATGGCATGCTATTTTTTCTAGCCTGTGAAACGCACATTAAAAGGACTGAGAGTCTTCTTTTTCGGGGGATTTGTCCTGTACCTTATGAAAACTTCCAAAATCATTTCAATTCTTATGTATTTTCTTGTTTTTGGAATTTCTTATGTATTTCTTTGTTTTTCTATTTTCTACATCATAGCCATTTTTTTTTTATTGGAAATTGTCACAGCCCACTTTTCTAACATAACTACAATAGAATTAATCAATCAAAGTGATAGATAGTAAAAATGGTCAAGTTTTTATGAGTTTCACCACAAAGTACCGTTTTCCATAGGAAATGCACACAAAATCACAAAATATTACTGTCCCCTTTTTTGATTGAAATTGAGGGTCATTGTCAGAACAAAGTAATTAATTGTAACATATCTTGCAAGCATGTATAGATTAATTCCAGTATATACATTTACACCATAAAATGCTTTTGTGTTTGTGAAAGAATCACAAGTACAGCATGCCATAATACACCTGTCATGTGTGTAGGTTTGTAGTTAACAAATTTACAGCTATTTTTAGAAGCACTTCAAGGTCAAGGGTATAACATTTATGATCAAATTGACACAAAATCTGAAAGAAGAGCACAAATACTTTAAAACCTTAATGTGGTAGGCTGTCAGCTTTCATAATTCTTGAAATATTGCTCTGTGAAAAGTGTTACAAAACACGTATTACATAATATTGTATGCAATGCAATGAGGAAAATGGAGCAATTTATTGTTTTTATCAAAATTTGGATTAAATTTCAAGGTCATTATTATGTAATGAAAGTGTTTTGTGGTGTATATTACTAAAATGTGTATAACAGACTATCCCTACTGCAAATATCGCAGGGCTAGGCCTTTTTATCTTGCAAGCCTGGACATTTGAAATGTCCTCTAAAGCCAATATGTGATATTACATGGGAATTTGGCCATTTACGACCATTTTCGGTAGGGTAAATTTGCCGTTGAACATTTCCGGGAGCAAAATTTCTTTGGTAACCCAAGATAATATACGTAAATGTCTATCAATACACAAAAATTGGTGCCATTCCTAGGTGGGACGAAGGGTGATCCGTGACCTTGAATTTGGCACATTTTTCATTTTTGTCAACTTTGAGGGCGCTCTCCGTAAAAACGGTGGGCATGAATGCGCCGATTTTTTTCAAAATTACTGAGCAAGTCAAAGCCTTCAACAGTATAATATATTAGAACCTAAGGTGATGAAATGTGGAAGATACTAGCCTCTAAATATGCATCAAAATTTTGAAAATTAACATTTAACACCATTTTCGGTGACCTCGTGCACGTTAACGAAAAGTCAATTTCGCGTCACAGTAAGTTTTTCTTGCAAAGACTATAAAGTTCTCTCAATTTCCAGAAAATGAACTCTTTTGCATAAATATCCATGCCACTACAATCAATCAAAAATGCCTAATTTTCTTTTAACTAATTTTTTTGAATGCGCACCGGTTGCTATGTGAGGCTGTATCTTAGCAACCAATTGACCTTGGGGCAAAATATTTTGGGATTTTCCGTCAGACACTTTGGGGAACATTTGGTGCGATTTTAAAGAAAATCGGAGGGGGTCGGGTGACAAGCATTGGATGATTTGACATGGATTGACCCCTTTATGGAACTTGGTACATACGCATGTACTGACTGGCAGGGATTATCTAGGGAATGTAGGGGTCATGGGTCAATAGTCAGGGGTCAAAGGTCAAGGTCAACTCAAAATTTTACCATTTCCCTCATTAACTAGTGTTATATGCAATGCTTGCATTATCATTTTCCAAACTTGATATATATACATGTATTACCTAATGTAGATTCTCTCAAAGGTCAAAGGTTAAGGGTCAAAGGCCAGGTTTAAATGCAAAAAAAAATATCTATTTTATACTGTAATTACACTCTTTCTTCATACCTTGAAAATTACTCAATGTATAAACTTACAAAAGGGTCGGTCAGAAGTCAAGTAAAAATCCTCACTTCCCCATGCACTCTAAGACAATTATAGCAAACCTAGTTCAAGGAATGTGAACATTCAAGATATTTCAGACAAACCTGACATTTCAATATTTTGTCAGTCATCACACATTGTGAAGACATTGTACCATACACCTATTGGGAGAATCATGCATTATAGCGGAGGCATCAGTCGCCATAGCGACATTTCTAGTTTATCTTTGTTGCTGTTTTGTTTTCTTCTTTTGTGTTGTTTTTAAAATTAGCATTTATTTATCCATGCAAACTTGATCTAGTTCTGAAGTTAGCAAGCCGACTCAGATGTAGCAATGTACCCCATTAACCCGTTGAGGAACAAGTCCCCAAGTATACTCAAGCAAGTGTCTGTAGGAAATAATTATGTGTTGTAGTAAAATCAGCCCATCCTCAACGGGTTAAAACTGGAAGGTATTGATGATTTAACAGGGATTAGGGGATTGAATAGCTATATGTAATTGCTTTTCATCGACAATCAGTTTTCAGACACCTTTGCTAACAGGCAACATCATACAACAATGCATTATATTTTAGTGATTTCTTATTACCATTAGGCCCTATCCGTACTGTGCTTATTTGCTCTTGTTAGTACTGCTCATATTTTTGATGGTTTGAGACACCACCTGCATGCATGATTTCCCCGTTTCCTGGCTTCATCCACAGCGATTCAATCCGTGTCAGCAACGAGAAGTTGGAGATCATGAAGCAACACCAGGAAGAGACCAAGGCTGGGGAGAAATCAAGGCAAGGATTCCACTACAACCTTGACAAGGTGAGAATCTCACACCAGCCTTCCACACCCCTCTGCACCCCAAGGGATCTTCAATTTTGCACCCCTTCCACACCCCTCTGCACTCCCAGCGCTTTTCAATTTCGCACCTTCATGTGCTGGACTGATTCAAAGTTACCATGTCTTGGTGATTCTACATGAAGCTTCCTGAAAAAAAAAAAGATAAATAAATAAAAGATATATATGTATATTATATATATATTCATATCTTTGTCTTCACCCAAGAGTGTGAAAGTCTCAATAGTTTCTTTTCTAGAGGCAAAAGCTTTCTTTTCTTTCTTGAGATGCAGGTTATGCACAAGTATCCCCAAGACAAGCATTTCCTTCGGACACTTGTCAGAGTATACTCGGGGACTCGCCCTCTACGGGTTAAAGTGTTATGTTTAGCAGCCTGTGTGGTGCATAATGATGTCATTTGGCTAAATTGCACTCTCCACCTGTTCTGGAGTTCCTCAAGCACCACAAAATGTAATTGGAGGATTTCTTTCTCACAGTACTTTCAATGACTTATGATGCCCCCCTGATGTCAAAATGTACAGAATTGTCACAAATTGGGGGCTAGTCCGGATGTGAAACATTGAGGTCATGGTGCTCATTTCATGAACATTCCTCAATGGAAAATCTGGCTGGGTTAGATTGAGATTAACATGATAATGACAGCCATTTGCCAAAACTGGAGCACAAGAGCTCAGTGTCCACTGCCACACAATAGAAGAAACCATTACTAACTCTAACTTTTCCTGTTGGTTGCCCAATTCATTACTGATGATTAGACATTGTGGATTTATTTGTTTGTTTATTTGTTGTTGTTTTTTCTTTACAATAAAACAGGCTGTAATTATGCATGATGATATACTCATGAATATGGAAACAAAAATGGGCGCTAGTGTACTTTCGCACCTGTTTGTCAAACGACCTCCAAACATGCACAAACTCACCCTGGTTATTCAGTATAACCTAAAATACTTCCATCTGAGTCTCCAAAGTCGAATATACGTTAAGTTTTTACACTTTTAGCGTTTAGTGTCGGAAAATCATTGGAAAATCTTGATCGCTATTCGCTGGAGCTGCTGCTCTGCTCTGTACGAATTGGTCTGAATGTAGCGACACAGCGGCTTTTTCTATGGTGTCGTTGAAAAGCTAAAATTTGTTTTTTTTTTCCTTGTCCTCGGCCAAGTCTTCCGTTAGCTGTTGTAGCTTCATGGCGGCGGTTGAATGAGCGCGTGCGCGAGTGTATGCTGTCACTTATATCTTTCTCTTTCTTTTCTCTCTTTTCTTTTATTTTCAGGTAGAATGTATTCCCCCTTCCTTCCTAGCAATCATTTCTTTGTGATTTTTCTCTTCTCTATCTTTCTCAATTTCCTTTTTAACTCAACTGTATAGATCTACTTCCTGCCTGTTTTTTGTTTCCTTCATGGGTTGTTTTTCCCTCCAACTACGAGGGCCTTTCCTCTCTATCCTCTCCAATATTTTTCTTACATGTCGTTCTAATAATTCTTTTTTTCCCTTTATTTCCTTTTCAATCTGTATAATTCTTTCTTGTCTTCATATTCACCTTTGCTCTCATCCAGGTTTGATTCATCTTTGTTTTCAATTTGTATTTCTTTGTAGTAATTGCTTTCCTCTTCTCTTTTAATGAACTCTCCATTTTGTAAACCTTTCGTTTTATTTTTTGTGGGTTTAACTTTTTGATACACTAGCCTGCTAGTGTATCTTTTCTTGTATTTCCTTTCCCCCTCTTCCTAGCCTTTCCCTTATATTCTTCACCCTTGTCTTACCACATTTTCACAATCTTCTTTCATTCACACCAATTAACATACACACACACACACACCTTTTTTGTCTTTGTCAATCTTTTATTTTTCTTTTTTTCATATAAACATTAATATACAAATTATTTCATTGCAAAATAACACTAATACTAGTATACTAAATTATAGCAACATAAATTCCACATTGTCAATATCAAATATAAAATTCTTGATTTACCTTGATTCAACATCATGGTAAATTAAGGTAAATCAAGAATTTTGTATATAAAACAAAACACACACACAAACACACACACAATATGAACAACCCCAATCCTAAATCGCTATGCCGCGACTCGGTAGAAGCCAAGAGAAAGGTGGAAAAGTATTATCTTTTTAAAGACACCATAGAAAAACTTGCCGTGGTCACTACGAGATAGCTACATTCAGATTAATCGCGGTGCTCGCTGCTGCGTTGCCGTGTGTTTTGTACATCGTGCTGCGCTGTCTGCTCCTGTGCAACGCAGTTATCGCCGAGCGAGTAGCTGCGATCGAGATTATTCCGAGAAGAATATAAGTGACAACATGGTGAAAATTTCATTTCTACTGGACTTGAATCTCACTCAGATGCAAGTATTTAGGTTACTGAATAACTAGGGTGAGTTTGTGCATGTTTGGAGGTCATTTGACAAACAGGTGCGAAAGTACACTAGCGCCCAAAAATGTTGTGACTTTGGTTTCTTTGGGCAAAGGAGGTATAGACAGAGGTGTAGAAGAAAGTTGTCAAAAATGGATGCACTGGCAAATGCATCTTTCATAACAAGCCCAAAATGACTTTTTAATGTATATTTTGCATATGTTCAAGTTCCAGCACTGTTTATTCTTCTTATTTCAATGATGATTTCTTAGCAATTTCGGAAAGGGAATGACTTTTCTAATTGCTTGAATTGCAGAGAAAATAATATGATTATTCTTTGCATCGTGGAGAAATTGAGGGGCAGATGGGGAGAATGTTTTGAGAAGAGGAAAGGGGGTTGTGAAATCAAAGGAGCAAGAAAAGGCTGTTGAAGGAGGGTAGACTGGATTTTGAAAGTCTCAACATTCATGGGAAGGCCACCTGTAAATGGATGTCTGATCTGTTTTGTCAATACTGTCAATACTGAAATGAGTCATGGGATTTTGTGGACTACAGACTGTGTCTACCCTCCCCGATAATCTTGTTGACCCATCGCTTATTCTTAAAGGCATTGTTATAACATTGATTCCAGTTTGGAAGATACCCAACCTGTACAATTTTCAATAGAAGCTCCCATCGTCTGATATTTTGTAAAGATGCAGAAGCTGCTGGGGGAGTGAGGGATGTTTATTGAAGTTTTTATAAAAGTGGATTTTTTTTTTTTAAATAGCGATAGTGTATGCATCTATTTCATACCAAACACAGTGCTTCACATTGACTGTAGTGTCGGCCTATTAAAATCATCATAAATGCAGAGAGTTTGGTACAATCAAAATACTTGGTCATCTCTGAGTGTTGGCAAAATGATTGTCAAACATGTGTATGAATCATTTTATACTTTCAACAACAAATTTCTACAAGTCTGTTACAAGTCACCACGACATTAAACAGCATCTTTCAGTGTAAGACAATTGGAGTTCAGGAGTTTGTGTGTGGTAAGTCAGGGGAAGATGAAGCCTGCCATGCAAGCTAGTGCTGCAAACAAAATTCTGATTTTAAAATGTAATATCTACCTATAATGTGACATTCTATTACCAGTCAATAAAAGTTGACTTACACATTACCCATCACCTTATTACCCGTAAAGTTGCAGACGAAGAAGCATCATCATTAGAGAATGATGTGACACATCTTTCAAATTATGACTGTTCATCAAATAATATTGTATGCACTGTAAATATTACATTGGAAATTTGGTCTTGTGGCTGGTTTTAGGAGACTAGCACAGATGTCTTAATTCATCTCCCACCCCCCCCCCCCCACCCCCTCCCCCTTCTCATTGTTTTGGCTGGCTTGTAATATACACTGAGCTATCATCGTGTCAATATGAGTGGGTTATTGGTGCATTGTTAAGCCATAAGTAGGATGATCCCTCGGGTAAATAACAGATAGCAGCGTTTAGTACGGATCTCTCTATTTTTTTTTCAATCAGGTGTTAATCTATTCCCTGTTTGTACCAATGCACATTTCTTTCATTTTCATTGTTGTGTAAATTCTAGTGTGCATCTTTCTTTTTTCTTTTTTTCAAAGAAAGACTTACCAATTTACATTATCTACTCTTTATAAAGTTGTAAGATACTGGAGTTATGTAGTATATTGATTCAGTCATTGATGTTTTCATCTAATCAAAACAGATTATTCTATATCAAGGATTGAATGACATAGGCCTAGTCATTTTTTTTTTCACTTCCTCTATCTACTTGAGAGGTAAACTGCTGAGTTATTGTTTTGAGCATCATTAATTATGGGCAGTGCTAATCATACATGCAATATTTTGTTATATGTATAGATTTATTTGTTACCAGGTAAAAGTGTAGAGCTATTAAAACAGGTCTTTTTTGTTGTTGTTGTCCATATTTCATGGAGGTAAGAATGTATGTTTTGGCTCAGTAATTTGTAATTGTATTTTGTGTGCTTCTTGTACTGTTTAGCTTACTGTCTCTCTTGAGGTAAAAAGACATTTCTTGCATGCCTAGTACGTGTACGTCAGCCAGTCTGCTTTACTGTCATTATGAATTCAGTGAGAGGATTTTTTTTTATATATATTATAACTCCTCGTAGAGGTCAGACAAATATATATTTCTATGTCTTTTTACTTGGAATTTTGACATTTTTTTTTAAATCTTATTATCTAGGCAAAATTCCATGTCCTTTGGGATTTTAGGCAAGCGTAGCATTTTCAACCTGCATTTGGGTGACCATTTTGACCACAAAGAAGTTGACGTCAAACATATTTTCTCCCATTTGTACATTTGGGCATGAGCAATTCATTGTCATATATGCAACTTTTTATTTGGTGGGATTTGTCAGGGGGCCCAGAATAAGGTCCTGTCACTTTTACAGGTGGGAGATCCGCCAAATATTTAGTCTGTTGTGAGTCATCGGTGTTTTAGACTCCAAAGTCTGTATTTGTGGGGCTGCATCGTCAATATTGGCTCCTGCCTTTTATCTCCTTGAGTTGGGGCGTATTGTTTAAGGAGTGCCCCCAGGGGCGGTAATGGTCTGGCGCCCTCTTTGATGGCATTCATCGATAAAGCGGCCTTTTGCCACCCTGTAAAGGTAGAACTTGTGTGGGTTCGCATCCAGAAAAATGTCTATGTGGAGATAACAGAATGGCGCCTGGGCAACTGCGGTTCCTTGCATGAACAGAGAGCCATGTGTGTAGTTCATCGAACCTCAGCTTTACATCTATAGTGTCGGCTTCCTTTAATGGTTATTCCACTCCCCTGCCACAGAGTTTAATTTTGATAATGTCTTTCTTTACTTCAAAGATACGTTGTAGCATGACTGTACAGGCATCACAATTGAATTAGAGGGCATGAGGTATTACAATGTATAAAGTTGATGTTAATGTTTGACTGACAAAATGGACAAAATAAGGCAATTGTGCTAATTGTCCTGTGTTCAGTGTTGTTTGTCTTCCACCTAATTTTTTTTTTTTCTGTGTGTGTTTTATACTTGAGAACTAGCGTGGTATTCTCCAGTGGTAGAACTGTGTTTGATTTGTGTTAGAACTACTGTAAAACATGATATATTTGTGGCATGAAACTTTCGCGAATTGGAGCGGACGGCCTTTTTTGTGGCATGAAATTTTCGCAAATTGCCACTGGCCTTGAATGCATAATAGTGTAGACAAGAACTTTCATGGGCATTTTAATTTCGCGAATCTTGGCGCTCGCGAAGTTCGCAAAATTAAAATGCACGCGAACATTCCTTGTTTTACAGTATTAAGCGCTGAAAATACTGCAGGTTTCATAGAAAAGTCCCGTTTTGTTTTGGTTCTTATTGGTTTGTTTGTTTGTTTTTTTGGTTTTTTTAATGGCACATGTCTATTGAAGGAAAGCTCATATACTATTTTCCGCCAAAAGTATGCTTTTCTAGCTATCAGAATAATGCAATGCCATTTGCAAGCAGTGCATCCCTGCAGCGGTCTATGTTGCTATAATAACTATACTAGTATGAATGAATCTATTGATGAAGAACCAATGAATGTGACAATGAAAAATCTGGGAAGAGGGAATCAGGGCCCCATTGCATTAGAAAAGTTGCAATGATAGATGAACTCTTGCTGGAATGTCAATTGTAATGGTAACGACAAGAATCCAGCTTCCTGATTGGCTGCTGCTATTGGAAGTTGCCATTCTAGCGAGAGTTGCTATCCCAACATCTTTTTGCAGTACAGGGCACAGGTCCTTATGATGAGCCGTTAACGATGGAAATGCAGAGGAGTAATAGAATGTTGTTGTACATGATACCAATTTGTGTGTGTGAATGCTAGCTTTGTTTTCTTTCATGATTACTTTTTCCTCTCTCTCTCTCTCTCCCTCTTTATCTTTTTGTTTACAGCAACTGAAAGCAGCCGAGAGATTTATAAGGTAAGACTTTTTTTTTTTTTTTTTACTTGTAGAGTATCTCTACCTCTATCTCCACATTACGTGGTTGGTATTGTAGTCCTGGGGGCTTCATGCAAAACAAACAAACACACAAACAAACAAACTAAAGCAAACAGTGTATCTTTGTTTAATATTGTATTTCTAGAATATGCAAGTGAATGTATTTGTTATGAATCCATTTCCGGTTCATTCTTACTTTTACAATTCCTGCAACAAACGCAATAATAAAAATGTCACCTTAATCTGACTCTAAATATTAATCAAATTCATGGGGACTCTGATTCTCATTTTTTCATTGATCAGTTTCTTTGATCACAACCACATTTTGGGCTTTGATTTCACTCTTTTTCCCTCCTGTGTCATACCCCTGAAATCTTTTATTTGCCAGAACTCAACAATATGGTGCTAAAAATCAATGCAAAATCAGTGAAGTTATTTTGGGTGTAACCACAAATTACTTTCATTTAAATGCCAAGTTCAAGAAGCATCCTGTTTTCAATTACTTTCAATTACTTGAAGTGACTGTTGAATTTAAAATACCCTGTATTGGTCATTAGAGATTATGATGATATCTCATGAGTGTGAGAAAGAATTGCTGGAAAGGCTCCAATCAAAACAGGATCTTGAACTTCAACCGAACCCATTCCCATCTATGATTCTTTATCCCCTCCCCCTTTTTTTTTTCTTTCAAATGTACTGAAACATTGTAGGCCTACATCAGTGTTGAACCCTTTTCCAACTTCGGGTTCCTTGTAATCTCTGGCTTTGTGGCAAAGAAGAAAACATGGAATCTCACATGGGTTTTTGAGAGACTTATATCATATTGAGAGAAATCGAATTTGGAAGGGAGATAAAACCAATTAAAGAAGCACGTACGTTTGATACGCGACCCACCTGTATGCACTCTCTGCTTTTCGCATGTGTAAGGGCAGCGATGGACTGCTCTGGGCAGTTGATTTCGAATGGCTGAATTGCTTCAAGAAAGGATGGCCATTAGCTATTCGTATGATACTGCAATGGCGGAAGAGTGAACTCAAACTATCCCAGTGGAGCAGTGCTGTCATACCTTACTTGTTTCTACAGTAGGGAAATATCGAAGGGACTTTAAATGAATTGCAAATGCCATTACTCATATGTAATTCAACAGATGGCTGATGGTTGTATCTATAGCAAGCTATGGCATCACCCCCTCTTGAGTCTCACAGTGACTGATTGGTCAAAAATCACTATGACTTGGCTACAATTAGATTTGCTTCTAATGCAAGAATCACAGTCAAAGGATCACAATATCAGAACTCTGACATTCATTGTATCAAAAAGTTAACACGTTTCCCCATCAAATTTCGCACACTTTCAACCATTGCATCACCAACTGCAAACTGTAGCAGAAACAGTGTCATACCTGGAAGCATGTAGAGGCATGCAAAATGACAAATTAATAGAAATATATTTTCGGCAAATTTTAAGCTAAAATGGGATTTGGTAAAATCTGAATACTCTGTGATGCTAGAATCTGTTAGGAATGAATTTCGGAAGCATGATAACATTTATGTGAAGTGTCATCATAAAAGCCACAGATCAGAAAAATATTGGGGGGGGGGGGGGTCGCAGATATGAATTTGCCAGATGCTATAAAGCTTAAGATGATAGATATATAATTTGCCTTTCATTACAAGGAAAAAAATATAAGAATTAAATGTTAGAAAAATGTAAATATTCGTAGCCAAAGTCAGCTTTACATGTATTTTCCCCCTTTTATGATCTTTGACTTTATGCGGGTAATGTGATGACATAATACAAATGATTATCGGTGTAGCTATCATTGTTAAGGACATGAGCTTCTGGTAGACATTATTTTGAATCATAAGCAGTTGATTTTGAGCACTCCAAACAAAGAGGCATGTGATGTCATATATCCTGAAAGGAGTCCAATATAAATCTAGCTGTGTGGTGTGTGTGTTGTGTCTTGGTGTGTTTATGCATACCTTTTTTTTTGGGGGGGGGGGGGAGAGGGGGAGGGGGAGGGTTGTACTTGTTTTGTTGTTATTTTATGTCCACAGGGACAAAAGTGCAGGATTTTAAAACCCAGTGCCCTTTGTCCCAACTCCCTATTTCCGGTATACTTGTCCTCAGAGTCTATCATTACCTGATTTATGACAGCAAGTGTACTGGGGGTCAGTCATCTCTACGTGTGTAGTTTGTGGTCCCTTGTGACCTGAAGTGACCTCTATCTTCCCTGCTGTATGTCCGAATGGAAAGGTGCAGGGGTTCTTTGCAGTGGAAACTGAACGATGTAGCTCCATGCTAATTGTTTGCATTTCTGCAAGTCCAATTGTGTGTATTTCAAGTCAGTGTCATGTTCCAGTGTGTGTTTGCTTGTTTCTTACAAGAGGGGAGGGAGATACATATAAAGCCTGAATTCACACAGTTATTTCAGATTTAGTTTTGTATTGATAATTCAAATTTCTGGAATTTGTAAGAATACAAGAGAGGTTAATTCACCCATGACAAGATATGATAGATAGATAGACAATAGAGTTAGATTGTAGTATGTTAGCTACACCAGAGTTGAAACATGTACCTCAATTAATTGACAATTCTTGGTAATGCTTTAGTTAAATATAAGCCTGTATTGTATATTGGCCATTGGAATGGGTTGTAGAGAGGGAAAGAGAGAGCAACACAAAATCTGCTGTATCTTGTGTGCACAGTTGGCACCCCTGTTAGGGTGTGATAATCCCTAAAGAGGCCAAATCTAATAGCTTTTGGAGCAAACATGGTGTCCGATATCAAGGGGGGGGGGGGCATGTTATGTCTCTCTTATTCTGTTCTTGGGCCTATCAGGGGAAAGAGATTAATGGTGTCTTGACCCTGGTAACCAAATGACCAAAGGTCAAGCTCTTAGTTCATTGTAAATTGTCCAGCCATAAATCATTCTCTTGGAAACTGCCACACACTTCCTCTTAAAGTTTAGGCTAGATGAGTGTTTGGATGAGAGTAGCTAGGTTGGTTTGTTTGTCTGTGTTTTGTTTTGTTTTGTTTTGTTTTGTTTTGTTTTGGTTTGGTTTTTTTGGTTTGTTTGTTTGTTTATTCTCTATGTTGTTGTTTTTGGGTTTTTTTTAGTAAGTCATCATTTCATATTAATTGATTATATTAACGGTATCATTTATGGTTTCTGACACTCTGTGAAGCAAGATATCTTTGCAGCATGATTTTGTGTGTGTGTGTGTGTGTGTGTGTGTGTGTGTGTGTGTGTGTGTGTGTGTGTGTGTGTGTGTGTGTGTGTGTGTGTGTGTGTGTGTGTGTGTGTGTGTGTGTGTGTGTGTGTGTGTGTGTGTGTGTGTGTGTGTGTGTGTGAATTGCCACTTGCCACTGGCATTCAATACATTTTACTGTAGACAAGAACTATCTCTTGCATATCAATTTCGCTATTCTTGGCTCGCGGGAAATTAAAATGCACGCCAACATTTCTGGTTTTTCAGTAATTAGTTTGGCATCATGCAATCTTTCCCTTACTCTCCACAACAACAACAACAACAACAACAACAAATATTTGTTTATTTCAATTTTTGTGAACATATGATCTTAATTCCACTTTTTTTTATTATGGAGTACATGAACATGTTTAGGCCTAAAACAATTAAGCCTAACTCTACTCTTTGAAATGTAGATACAGGTTTATGCAATTTTACCTGCTAAGAAACAAATAAAATGATAAAACAAATATGGATTGTTTTTCATCATAACTTCAAGAATTTTACTTGGCATACAACAAGTAGGGTATCAGTGTGGAAACGTCTCATTTGCTCTATCTTCTTCAATTGTAAATGACTTGCATGGACCAAGTTGCAGAATATTGTGTTATGCTAGCAACGTAGAAAATGTTGTATGTCTTGAATTTTTGAAGTGTGAATTGCAGTGTATTTTGAAGAGGAAGAGAGCAAGAAGCAGTCAATAAATTTGACTAAATGCAATCCAAGATAATGCGCATTGATGCAGACAAGATTTCCCCACTTCCCCAGTTTACCCTCGTTTCCTGAAACTTGGCTGTCACGACTCTGACTCTTCATCGGAACTCTTTATCCTCTCAGACTCGTTTCAGAGATCAAACGGGGCAGCTAAAGTTTGAAAGAAAAGTTTTCTCTCTTTTCTGAAGTTTAATCTGTTGCCTGCAGTTGTCATTACCCCAAATCTTCAATTTCCTCCTTCTTTCTGTCTTTCCCTCACTCTCTCTCTCTGTCAAAAGTTTGGATTTCTCAGGTAATACTTTATGCCAGCATCAGACAGTATTAGGAGCTGCAGTTGAGAATTTGATGACTCACGATAGAAGGTCTCAGAACCTTTGTAACAAATGCTGAAAGCAGGTATACAGATTCTGTTTTGGAGTCCTGGGCAAGTCTGAATACAGTACTACATTGGATTCCTTGTATAGAGGTGGATTATATACCAACTGTAGCTTACACTATCATGAATACATGGGACTATTGGTGACCTTGCCCTTGCTCTTGCTGTGTGTGTGTGTGTATGTGTGTGTGTGTGTAGATCTAGCTTGACCTGCTGTGCTGGTGATTACCCCATGCAGTGACCTCACAAGGTCAAAGGTCACATGTGGGCCACACATGGTGCACCAGGGCAGCTCAAGTTGCTAACCATCACAAACTTGCTGTTCTGAAGGTCAATTTGATATTCATGAATACAGTATAAGATTGCAATTAGTAGGCAGACATGCAGTACCATCCTCACACACATACATTTGTGACTTATGAAAGACTTGAATTGTATTTGACAGATGAACAAGTATGAATAGAAAGATACATTAAGAATTAAGATGTACATACAGACATGAATTATTTCTATGTAAACGTAATTACACTCTTTGTGTCCAAGGTACATATACAAGCAAAACTACTTGTATATGTCTGTGTGTATGTGTACAAATGTGATCATACACACAAATTAATACACACAGACATAGGCTTCATATATCAATTAATTTATTTATATAGTTCTCGCATGAACAGAAAATGCTTTCACAAAGTGTTTCCACCCCTTCTCCCCCCCCCCCCCCGACACACATGCACATACACAGAGAGAATTAATGTTATGAAGAGATACAAATGTAATATGTGAATATGCATTCGGATATTCACATAATATGCACTCTGCACATTCAGACTTGTGCGTGTATGTACACATTCCCTTACATATTTCTATGTGATTCAAACAGAAGCTATTAAAGTCTCCGGGGCTCAAATAACACATGAAATGCATTATGTTTGTATTTACAGAGCGAGCTCGCAGAATCTGTCCTTGCTTGGCTGAGTGTAAATTGATGATTCATGCTGTAACTATGTCACACTTCTCATTAAAATGCCAGACTATTTTCTGCTGGTGCGATGATAAGTCAGACTCCCTGGGAAGTGTTTAACCATCACACACCCACCACCATAATCAATCATCGATATTGTATATAGGTAAAGGTTGCTTCCAGCCCTGACTGGGTTAAAAGTGTGCTTATACAGCATGGACAGAACAGGTGTTCCTTATTGCACATAATCTTATCATTTGTATCAGGGTGATCGATACACACCATACAGCACGCTTGCTTGAATGGGGCAAGTAAAGCAAGCAGATTGCGCAAGTGTTATCTGATATCTAGATGAGGCTAAACTTATAATGACTCAAATCTAATTTAGATTTTGATGTCTAGATATGCTATTTTGATTAATCTAACAGCTATGAAGGGATTATATGTCTGTGTTTCACTGTCACCAGCGAAAGTAGCATTTAGCCAATGATCACTTGACTCCTGGTAAGAGTTCAGTGTGTCAAAGGCCTATCCTCATAAATCTGTTACATGGTTGTCCAAAATCTCCTTTGAGCTGCTTTCAAACCTCACACATTGCTCTTGCTATATTTAGCCCACTGAGAACGGGCTGATTTTGCAACAACACGCATTTCCCATAGACACTTGCCGGGGTGTACTTGGAACCAGCTTTCAACGGGTTATTAAGTCCATTCAGCTGTCTATAATTAAGAAAGTGTCTAGACAGTACCAGCATATATATTCATATATGGCAGAATGGATAGTCATGGGCAACAGAATCTTTAGTCTTGGTCCTCAATAAGAAAAAAGTTGACAGAGCAAAGTCAAGAATGACTAACAACGATATCTTTCGTTCTCCACTGTCACACTCAATAAAAGAATGCATTGAAGTTGCATATTCTTGGTGTCATTGTGTAGTACAATATTGTGAGATATTTAAAGATGATGATGATGATGGTGGTGATTACAATAGATGTTAGATTTGTGTTCATGTGACATCATTGCAGTTTGTGCAGTTTTGGTAAAAGAATTCAGATATCTGTGATGCAAGTTTTTCACAAATTGCGACTTTAACCCACTGAAGATGAGTCCCAAGGATGCAAGTACTCGGGCTGGAGTCTAGGGGAAATGCGTTTTATGACAAAATCAGTCTGTCCTCAACGGGTTAACTTTCCTCTTTCACAGAATATATTTTGGAGACTTGTGTACATCACATTATATTTTGAATATCAACCCTGTTCATTTCTTCTCCTTCGTTTGTGGATTTACAGGAAATTACAGTTTCATCTTGCCAAGGTGGAGGAGCTACAGGAACTGTACGAGAAAGAACTGAAAGTCAGGGAAGGTAGGAAGAAAATCATCCTTAAAGGGATGGTATGGCATTGGACAGGTTGAGATGAGGATTCAGCTTTAAACTTTTTTGCAAGATACTTGTAAACCCCTTTATGAAATGTAAAAGAGCATAGTATTCTGAGAGGAATTCAAAGTTTATTTGATGAAAATCAGTTTTGAAACTGCTGGGATATCCAAAAAACAAAGTAAAACAAAGTTTGATATCCTAGTAAAAGGTTGGTGCCACCTTTAATTAGGATCGCTTTGTTTCAGATATCACAACCATTTCAAAACCGATTTTGATCAAATAAACTTTGAATTCCTCTTAAAATTGTACTCTCTCTTACATTTCCGAAAAGGTTTCTCATTATCTCAAGAGATTGTCATTAAAAAAAAAAAGTTGGATACCTGAAGCCCCATCTCAACTGAAACTGTACCATCCCTTTAACCGTCCATAGAGGACAGGCTGATCTTGTTGTAACATGCATTCCACATAGACACCTGCCTTAGTGTACCATGGAATATAGTATTCTATGGGTTAAAGGGGAGATTCCCCCTACCCCTACCCAGCCGTATAATACTATGCAGATTCTGTTATAGCAGGATGTTTTCATAAACCACTGGGTGAATGCTTGAAGAAAAGAAAACAATTTCTTTAAAAGTTGTGAATTTGTGCATTTCTGGTCCATTCCATGTGCATCTTCTCTATTTGAATTTGAGCACTGCGATAATGTTAGACATCACAGCATATGTGAAAAATATGAAAAGAGCTTCTAACAAAGTCATTTGTGTAGTAAGTAAAATAGAACACCAGGGGGCATTTCATGAAGCATTTTGTCTAACAAAGTTGTCAAAGTTGCTCTCAGCCAATCAGATGCAAGGATTTCTGTAGCTTGTAACAGTTTGTCAGCAAAATATTTGACCAAAACACTTCATGAAATGCCCTCCTGATCCACCTCCTTCAGAAGATAGAGATAAAAATATTTTCTAACCATATCTCAAGAATATCTTGAGGGATTGTCTGTGTTTCTGTAAATGTAGTACTGTAAGAGTTGTTATAGTATATTGAAACGAGTCAATACCAGTCAATGTAATCCCTGCTTCTTATTCCACTAACACCCAAAGGCAAAGTGTGTTTTGTATTTTGGAGCTTTTGCAGAATTACTTAATGCTTTTGACCGAGCGCTTAGGTTTGAATGTGTGTTGAACCCGGAAATGACAGCGACAGTGAAAAATTCTGGTCCCTGGACAAACATGTCCTCATCCACAATATCCCCCTTGACCCAGATATGAAATAGGTTCCTGACAATCCTGGAATATTGATGAAGGCAGGGGCCTCTAAAAGAGCAGTTTTAACTCTTGAGAAGGCTGAGATAGATAAACTTGACGTATGTGTCATAACTAAAAGTAGGTTCAGAGAAAGGACAACGAGAGAATTAACAATAGCCAAACGTCACATAAAAATTATGAAGTGGTTTATGATCATCCATTGTCAACTCTCACCCTCTCTTTTTTTCTCTCTTTCTCTCTCCCCCTCCCTCTCTCCCACTCTTCTCTATTCTTCTTGCTCTCTTTTTGACTCCTCTTTTTAAATAATCTATCTATCTATATATCTTCATAACTTGGTCTACCTTCCTATCTGCCTATCTTTCTACCTATCTATATATCATTTTATCTATTCATTTACTTCCTATATTTGTATATCCTCTTATCTTTAAAAGTATGTTGTTGCTTATCTGTATATCTTACCTGCAGGATCTATTCATCTCTCTCTATATATATACATATATTTATCTATCTAGCTGTTTATCTATCTATCTATCTATTTTTATGTGACATTCTACTTGTCTATCTGTATATCTGTCTATTTCCATATCTTACTATATTGCCTAAATGTTCTCCTGGCTACACATTATTGTATCCTTATATTTACTACCTTTTTTATAATATACACGTATTCCTATTAATTTTTCTTCATCCCAGGTGCCATGAATATGGTCAAGGCGTACCATGATACACATTCCCCCAAAGCCAAAGAGCCTGTGAACGAGGCTAAGGTGGGTTGGAGAGACTGCACACAGGCCCTATGTCACATGGAGGCTGAATTGGAGGCTAACCTCGGGGCCTTTGTCCTTAGGATTGAAGGTACGCTTCCATAGTAAAAAGATCAATCAATCAATCAATCAATCAACCACTCAATCAATCAATCAATCTGTCTATCAAAATCCATATCAACCAAATGTATCAAATACACGGAGGATTCATTGTCTTTCATTTCTCATTTATCAGTATAAAAACCAATTTATTAATTACAAGGTGGGGGTGAGTTCAGCTCAAAATTCACTCAGAGAACCTTGAAGAAAGACTACTTGTTAACATTCTCTCTTCACATTTTGCAATGATAAATTTCCTGCCAGCGAATATAAAGCATTTTGGGAAAGTTATCATTTACTTGGAACATTTGGATCATAATTATTTGTGATTAGATTATTTTTTTGTGATGGGGTGGGGGTCTTGCAAGCAAAGTGGCATTTCTTTTTTTCTTTTTACCTATGAAAGAATAGAAAAACAGTGACAAAAGTTTTTATGTGAGATAGAAAGGTTTATGTCAGGAAGAAAAGAAAAATGAGTATTGACAGATGAGAAGAGCTCAGTGGGAGTAGCAAAAGTCTGATACATCATGATATCAGCTAAAAGAAAATAAAATACAGAGACAAGAATTAACACAGCAGAAAGAAATATAATCTGGTGTAAGGAAGGAGGCAATTATCCCTCATGTAATTTGCCAGGAGTATCGTATAAGACATTATATAAAGACTGTTAAGGAAAGAATGCTACAAACTTTAGTCTTTCCTGTTGGAATACTGTGCCCTCTGAGCTCTCCGCGCCCAGGGGGGTGCGTAGTCCGGGGCTTGGAGGAGTTCAAATTCCATCCCGTCATTGTAAGGGGATTCCTCGGAGCTATGACTCACTTTAAGAGAGTGGGAGAGTACAGCAGGAATTAAAAGAAACAGAGAGAGAGAGAATAAAGAGAATTAGAAGAAGTGAAGTAAAAGAAGACAAAGAGAGGAACAGAGAGGGGCAGTTGGGAGTGAAATTAGTCGGTAATTTTCTTCAGGGGGAAACGCCCACTCTTGAGAAGTTCAAGTCATTGCCATGTGCACTGTCTGGGCATTGTGTAAGAGATGCAGTCTAGCTGTCTTCATTGCTCCTGCAAAACTTTGAGATATGCTGTTGTGCATTTATTTTATTATTATTATTATTATTATTATTATTATTAAAGTCTTGTCTTTGTCTTCTCTTATGCACATACTCATACACATGCAAAAGAAAAGAAAAAGAAAAAGAAAATATATTTTTTTCTCTTCTTCCTTTCTGCCCTTTCCTGCCAAGATTGGGTTGAGACCTAATTTCAGGTTTCTAACATTTTTTGGTGAGATAATGAGAAACCTCTTATGAAATATGAAAGAGCATGTAATTCCATGAGGATTTCAACGTTTATTTGATGAAAATTGGTTTTGAAATGGCTGAGATAGGCAAAACAGAGCGATTCTAATAAAGTGTGGGACCCACATTTTATTACGATTGCTTTGTTTTATTTTGTTTTTGGATGTTTCAGTCATTCCAAACCCGATTTTCATCAAATAAACTTTGAATTCCTCTGTACTATCTTCTAAGTGTTTTCTTGGTATCTCACAAAAAGTTGTAAGCCCAATTCTCATCTCCACCAGTACTGTACTTTCTCTTCAGCCTGTTGAGGATGGACGGATTTTGCTTTTAAATGCACATTTCCCATATATAGACACCTGCCCGAGTATTTTTGGGACCCATCTTCAACAGATTAATAACATTCGTATAATGGGTAGTGTATAGTGATAGTACGAAATTGTCTTGAGAGTTCTCAGTTTCTGAGTAATCTTCCAGAGTTTACCCAACTGAAATACTGAGAGACTTTACCTCAATCATCACCTTGCTGCAATAAAGAAATGTGAGGAATATCTATTTCAAGGGCTGGGGAATATAGCATGGCAGTACAGTGAGCAGGCGAGAATGTTCTCATTTCTTGCTATCTTCAGGTAAGGTGTATCTGGCGTGTTTAAAAGAGTACAAATAGCCAGAGAAGTTGTACCAGTCTGTCTGGCATTGCACGTGCAGCTGTCAAAGCATTTGCCAAAAGAATGTGCTCTCTTCTCCCCAGGAAGTCAGGGGAGTTTACTCACCACAAGTACCCTTGAGAAATGGCATCAGTCAACAGTGCCCCTGTCATGTTCATACTGGGATACTCCTCTAAACTCACTGTGCGAGAAAAAGATGACTAGTTTCTCTAGAAGGTTTGTGATATGGGAGTTTTCTAGGCAAAGAGAGGAAGAGAGAGTGGGCGGGCAAGAGCTTTTGTTTTACTAAAGAGGGGAGGACATTTTGGCTTGGTTTCGATGTCTGTCAGTGAAAGATCAGATTCCTCCGCAATTCAAATGTCCACAAGGACAGTCCCTACTTTTCTTTCCTTTCATTTTTGTCTTATCTTTTTATGCCCCTGAGGAAAGAGAGAGCAGATCAAATGTACAAGGATTTGGGGAAATAAATTGTCCGTCAATCATTCTTTATTATTGAACTTTCTATGATAATGATGGTGTAGAAAAGAGGACTCGGTAGCCATTAACCAATCAAATCTTCTCTTTCAACTTGTCAATCGTGATCTCATGAGCAGAGAGAGAGAGAGAGCGAGGGAGATAGAGAGACGGAGAAAGAGATGGAGAGAGAGGGAGAGAGAGGAGTAACCAAACTGAGATGTCAGAAATGATGAATAATTTTCTCTTTGTCTCCCTTGTGATGTGAAACTGGCCTGGCTTTCGATGCACGGGCCTCCATGTGCTTGCGTAGCTGGACTAATTTCTTTTGCGTGCAATCCTGCTTGTGTATCTGAGTGTGTAATTTTATGAGAATACTGCGGAGATTTAGTGGGAAGTGTGATGACTATGCACAGGGACTATGTTGGAACTACAATGTACCAGTGGGTTTTACTTCAAGAGTGTGTCCTGTAACTTGGGACTACTAACCACTCAGCACACAGTGCATTCATCTTTATGAGCAGAGTTGGGTCATTTTATTGTATGCAGATTGTATGTGTCTGCATTTCCATTTATGAATATGAGTGTATACATATATTTCTTTTTCTTTTTCTTTCCCTTTCTTTTTTTCCTTTGATTTGTTTTTGTTTTGTTTTGTTTTGTTTTGTTTTGTTTTGTTCTTTTGAGTGGAGGGGGTTGTTTTTGGTTGTGCCGTTTTTCCCCCGCAGACAGAATGGATCGACAGATAAAGAGATATAGTCAATAG
Organism: Diadema antillarum; assembly: GCF_040938485.1. Lineage (NCBI taxonomy): Eukaryota > Metazoa > Echinodermata > Echinoidea > Diadematoida > Diadematidae > Diadema > Diadema antillarum. The sequence continues at coordinate 4,174,286 of NW_027270903.1, forward strand.
CTGTGTAGAAACAAAGACACAGGGAGAGAGAGAGAGAGAGATAGGAAAGGGAGGGAGAGGAACAAAAATGAAGAAATGGTGAAAGAGATGTGAAGAGATAGATTAAATGAGAAGGAAAGGACATAACCCAAGATTGAACAAAAAGACAAGTAGAAAGGGGAAAAAGATAGATACTCCTTACAGGGAGAGTAAGCTCAGGATAGAGATTGAAAACTGTAGACATAATTTTTTTTTATTCAAAAACATACATTTCCCTGAAACTATCATATTACGGCATAATAACAAAATGCTAACTTCACCCTTATATTAGCATTATTTGTGATTCCACACTTCAGAATATGACTTACATGTATGTGCATTTCTTAATATGATATGTTTGGAAAGGCTAGATTATCACGTAATCCTGCATGAGTCTTTGCCTTCATAGTGATCTCTAACTATTTCCGTATTCTGGTCTCACTTTCACTTTTCTCAGGCATAGCCGGATTTGCAAGAGTAACACGGGGCGATGTCTTCGAGGTAAGAATTATTTTAATGACAAAGTCAATTTTTATTATAGTTTTGGCCCTACCCTCAACATGCTCAAGCCATTTATAGAAGATATGGAGTGCCAAAATATGTATAAGGTTGTAACTGGCATTTTGATATCAAGTATAAGTGGTGAAGAATCATACATTTGGTTCTATTGTACACAGGAATGAGCAGTTTTTTGTACACTGCAGACATTTTCTCTCCCTTTCAAGGAGTGAAACAAGCAGAAATTGCAGTGATTGAATGACTGTTGCTGCCCTTTTAAAGCCAGCACATCAGAAGGAGTGAATCTGTCAAGGACTGCTCGATAACTGCACTACAAGTATGCCCTGGATTCAATTCATCTCCATTACACTCTTAAATCACCACATTAGTTTTAAATTGCCTCCATGGAATGGCACGTCCATGTTGGTAACAATCATTCCTCCGATACTTATTATAACGTGTAAGAAATGAATGAGTGGGTAGATGTTTTCTGATAAAGTTTGATTGCCGGTATACTCCATGTAACAAGCACCTATTACAATGTACCTCTGAAACATTGCGTCATCTGGTGTTACATGTACATCTGTCAATAAATATTAAAAATGTCTCACCCCTTTAATTCCCAACCCCGAAACCTTGACCTTCCTCTCTTCTAAACCCCCTAACCGTCACCCCTTTTCAACCCCCAAATCCTCACCACTCCCCAACCTCTGAAACCCAATTCCTTTCCAAACCTCAAAACCTTCATCCCTCCCTATACCCAAACTCTCATCACTTTCCAACCGCAAACTCCATACACCTGCTCATCCCCTAAACCATCACCACTTCCCAAATGTCTTACCCCTCATTTCTCCAAACCCCAAACCACTTGTCCACATTCTAACCCCCAACCCTTGCTCCTACCCAACCCCACAGATCACATTCAAATACGGGTTCCAGAAGTGGAAAACGAAGTGCAAGGTAGAAAAGGACCTGAGCCAGACGTGGGAAGGGGATGAAATTGTCCTCTACCCCATGGTGGGCGACTTCCTGACGATAAAGGTGAGATGGGTGTGGCCAGTAGATGGGTGTGGCCTGTAGATGGATGGAGTCTGGCTGGTGGTGGGGTATGGTGTTGCTGTGGAACAAAAGGGAAAGCTCATCTTTCCACTGTAGCATGTCAGGTGCATCTGTAAACATAATGGACTCATTCCTTCACATAAACAGTACATACGCTGAATGCTCATAGAGTGTATCTTGGACCGTGTGTAGATAATTGATTTTTTTTGTTGTTGTTGTTGTTGTTGTTGTTGTTGTTGTTGTTGTTGTTGTTGTTGTTGTTGTTGTTGTTGTTGTTGTTTTAAATCAGATTTTGGGTTTGGGTATTTTCGGCATGAAAAGCATAGTCAACACTGCATCCCAATGAAGATATTATGTACTGAGGCCCAATTTACAAAATATGATCAAAGTTTTTAGAGACGTCATTCCACTTTTTTTTAAAGAGAGAATCTTGGTCATGACAGCAAACGTATCACTGCACCTTTGAGGATTTGCTAAGCAATGGTGAGAGCTTTTACAGCCAAACCTCTTTTAATGGCCACCTGCCTTCCGAGGAGGTCATGTGTTCTCAGAGGCCAAAATAAAAACACAAACAGCAAAAGCAACAAATTTGAACAGATGAATGTTGAACTCAGCTTCAGAGAGCCTTTTACCTGTTGAGGAGCAAAAGAGCTAATTTTGCTAGAACATGCATTCCCCATAGACACCTGGCCAAGTACATATACTCAGGGCTAGTCTTCAATGAGATAATTTTTCAATCTGTCATGTGAAAAAAAAACACACACAAAAAAGTATCTTTAGCAACACATGGATCCAAGAAATACATGTAGAACCCTTGCTTTTGATCTACTGCTAAAATACTCTAAAATGCTCACAGTGGGAATGGATTGTAGATGTTGTAGACCATTAACTCTTGCTCTCTCTCTCTCTCTCTCTTCTCACCATTCTGCCGTGTAAGGTCACTGAGATACGTGGCATCGCAAGGTCAAATGTCACCATCGGCAATTTGGAGTTTGACACCTCGGACTTTTATGGAGCTGAACCACAGAATCTCACGATCGACGTCAACGAGACGGGAACCATCAAACTCAACATCATTGTCACATGGAGGTAATACCTCGGAGACCTTTCAGCCATTCTTTAGTTTTGATCATTTCAAACAAATCTAACTCCTAGATGTGCAAGTTTGTCATCATGTGTTAGAGAGAAATCAATTCGCAACAAGGGCAATCTCGTACAAGAGTCCAGAGTGTCATGCCTGTGATGAAAAGCACCTTGACTTAAAGAATGGTCATAAAAATGTAATGTGGATTTATACATGATGCAAACATTACACAAGTTTCCTTTACTGTATCTTAAACAGAGTCACTCCTTATAAATTACTGAAGAATGTTCAGGAGGGTGATACAATGCAATACAATACAAGTGAAAGACAAAAGTATCTGATGAAACCTAAATCATGGTTATCTGCCTTCAAGGATTTCCTCAACAGGTTAAAGAAAATAACAATATTCCATTACCTCAAGTTCATTAAGGTACCGGTATGATGTGAAAGATGTGAGGTTTCAATAGAAAGTCCTTTTGATTATTATTTTTTTTCTCCAGTCCATTCCACGTCGATGAAGAAGACTTGAAGCAAATCAACAAGAACTCATACCACAGGAGGGAGAGGACCTTCACTGACTCAGCTGTCAGTGCGCATGTAAGTCTTTCTTATTTTGATTCTATATTACTCTTACGCTGAAAAGAAGATGGGAAGTTGTTTTACTAGAATTGATGGTGTGTTTAAAGTGCATAATAACTATTGACCTGTCAAGTGTCGTATCTGGCATAGGTTCAGTACATTATCAGAGGAATGACACAGACAAATTATGTTGAGAAAAGAGCAATCTTGGAATGATGATGATTGTGGTGATGGTGATGATGGAAGTGATGATGATGATGATGGCAGTGATGATGGTGATGATAATGACAGTGGGAAGGTAATGGTGACATTTATAATTTTGCTGCTGCCACAATTGATGATGATGCTAACTTTAAGAGCAGTGATAATTCTAAGAATGATGGAGACAATCAAGATAATGAATTTCTTTTATTTTCAAAGATCTTGCAATATAGATCGAGATAACCTCCCCTAAACCCTATACCAACTGCCCTCTCAGAGAGTTGCTTTGAAATTGTATGGAAAGGACTAACCCTTCTTTCTTTCTTTCTTTCCTCATGATCAGAAGAGGCTAAGTACCGCATCCACATCGTCGTCATCAGACACGCCCCACTCCCCAGTCAGACCAAAGCCCAAGCCGCTGGAGTTCCCCTCATCGCCCACGCTCACGCTGGAGGAAGCCCTCCACAACGTGGTGAGGTTACTGGAGATCCTCGCAGGGCAGTACAACGAGCTCAAACCTCTGGAGCAGCAAATCACACATCTAGACTCATTCCTCAGGGTGAGCACATTTGATGCAATTGTTTGAAGTTAAAGTTTTGTTGCACAAAGAGCTAACTCCATACTTGTTAGGTTGAGACATATTCAAGTAAAGCTGCTAAAAATGAGAAAATAATGAGAAAGTATGGGATATTTGTAATCAAAATTTCAGGAGTATCGTTATGTTACAAATGAGGTATACCTGGAAAGGTTTTATTTTGCTCTGTCCAAGAAAAGGCTTACTTTAAATTCATGCTAAAAAGAGGCACTTGGCCCATTTTGCCGTGCAACTCTTTTTTTTTTTTTTGCAAAACTGTTTGTAAATTGCACAAATATAGCATTTTTGTGTTTTGACCAGAAAAAGACAGAGTTGTTGATTATTCCATAGTAGACTTTTTTTTTATTTGAACTGTTCATATGTCATTTTTTTATGTGTACTTTTTAATTGTAATATTGTAGCATTCATATGCTTCAAGAGGATCATCACATATTGGTTCCTCTCTAATACACTTTTTTCTATATTCTTTTATGAGTTTTGGACTTTCAAAATGGGAAAAGTTTGTCGGTAATACCTGCAAAGATTGAGTTTCAGGGCATGCAAGTGTAATTCACAATTGATTGCTTGTTTGAGGGAGTCAGTTTCCTCAAAATGGGTAAATTTTAAACTTACCAATCTCCTTTTTTTTTTCATGTTAACCTCATCAGAAAAATCTGGAGAAGAAACGGCGAGAGTCCACCATCAGCCTCTCGGTGAAGAACGCCCTCGACAGTTTCAACTTTCTCAACGAGATGGACGAGGGACTGAGTGAGAGCTTGGACTCTGGCAGCATGGAAGAGTGAGTTTTGGGTGGCTTCTTGCACCCATGGATCCTTCACATCACCTATACACCTGTTAGCTACATATATGACCCTGCATCACAAAACCAACAGAAAGTCGCCAGACATGGATTTTAAGGGCAGATTCTAAAAGAGCAGACTCTAAGCGTTAAATTCATGTTCAACTCAATTCAAATGGACTCCCCTAACCTATCTAAATACTGGAAAGAAAGCACACACTCTGGAAAAGTGTGAACTGAGAAAAGAGGCTTTGAAGTACAGGGTCTATTCAAGCGCTTAATCCTTACCAAACAGTGCTAGCTGTGAGATGAAAGGGACAAAACACAGGATGTAAACCACTAGAGCAACAACAATGAAGGGATTATAAGATTAAGCTGAAAGTGAATATGTGACCCGCTACAACAAAATGATCCTAAAGTAGGGCGAGGTCGATTATTTGAAAATTGCACGACACAATTCCCTAATCTTTCTGCTTTAAATTGATATACAACACGTCTTATAAAAATAATCGGCTGCGGAGATATCGATGTTTAAAAGAGAGCATGTCAAGACTTGTGGGAAATCACTGTTTCGAGAAAAGCGCCCTAAAAGTTCTCCTTGCGACGCAATCACAATCAAGAGACACGCAAGTCAGTATTCACCTCCGGACAATAGAAGTTAAGCCCTAGCAACCCCCGAAATGCTCATTCAAACACAGCGTCGGCGGTCTCCTCACCGACCAATCAGTGACCAGGATGTCAGGAGAAGCGGCTAGGCATAGCTCAACCCGCCCGCACGCACCAGTCGACTGGGCAGAGTGCGAGCTTCACGCTTCGGTTAGCGGCAAGCAGCAAACTGACCAATGAGAGCACTCTGGTCGTTGTTAGGGGCGGAGCCTATGTGTGGCGCTCAATCCAAATGTTCGAACCAGTTTCTGCTTCGTTGAAACGCCAAAAAAACATGGCCCAGAAAAACGCTATTTTTTGGTCTTTCCTTTCATCATTTTGCTTCAAAATTTCGACAGATGATAGAAGACATGTCAGACTCTAATAATATGTCAAATTCAGAAAATCGTAAGTTTTGACCAATTTTGATGCTCTAACTTCAAAGTCGATTTGCACGGCTTCGACCGTGCGCGACTTTAGGACCATTTTGTTGTAGCGGGTCACATATGCTCTGTTAACACATTCTGTCCATGATTAATGCCAACTTTCAAAGCAGTAGCATTATCCTTTCAAAAGTCATTAGACTTGAAAGTGAAGAGTGTACAAAGGATTTCAAGATATGAAAAGGGGCCCTGTAAGACATACCTGATCATTCTACTTCCCCCCCCCCCACCCCACAAAGGATTGTAGAAAAAAATGCTGAAAACACACTTTCCCATTTATGTTATGATCCCACACTAAAGAATAATGTAGAAGAAGGATAGCTCTTTCGGAAAATATGAAAAACTCAATATTGACTCAGTTGACCCATTTCAGCTTATTTTGAGTCCTCACGTAAAATCAAGGGGTGCGACTTTTTGTTGGTTTTGTGTTGCACGGTCACATATGGCATGGTACTTTCTGCTTAACCCCCTATCTGCCAAGGCTCTAAGCTCTTTGCCTATAATGTCAAACTTGTCCATCAACATTCAGTAATCCATCCAAACTTGACCTACAAACGTAGTTCTAGATTAAAGGGACTATACTGTACATGTAGAGGTGAGGGTTCAGCTTGTAACATTTGGCAAGATATAGAAACCCCTCTATGAAATGTTAAAGAGCATACAATTCAAAGGGGATTCAAAAGTTTATTTGATGAAAATTGAAAAGTAAATATTAGATGGTAATCGTTCTCTGTAGTGGTCTGGAGATGTACTTCTCAACTAATGGGCCGCCGTGTCTGCCAGAAATAGAATTAGAAAGTTCATACTTTATGTAACTGGACCTAACAAAAAAACGTGTAAGAGCAAAAGCTTGACTCTAAAATCACAAAATAAATGTTTCTGCAAATTAGTATGACATGTGAAATGAAGACTTCTACCTGTGTGTGCCCAGTTTGTACGGTAAACAGTCACAGCGATGGAGAATGATTTAAAAGGGAAGATGAGTATTGTATATATCTGTCATCCACAACTTCATTAGGACCAACCGCAAGAACGTCCTGGATTCTCTGGATGTAGTGCCCAAGTCGCACTCCAGCGACCGGCTGAGCGATTCCACGTGCATCGAGGATGACTTTCCCGCCCAGTTGGAGCTGCGCGGCATCCACCGGCCCTCACCGTCAACCACACCCACGTCCAACTCGACGTCAACGATGTCGTCGCCGCCCTCGTCGACGTCATCATCAGTGAAACGCAGCAGTCGATTCCTGGACCTGAGCGAGAAGCGGGAGAGTCGGATGCTGGAGCTGAACGAGCAGCGTGGCAACCGTCTCCTGGACTCGCCCGGCGACAGCTCCTTCGGGAGCATGCGTCGGTTGCCGGGCTCGGACCGGGAGGAGCCACTAAATCTGACGACGGGCAGCGACTCCATCGACCTCACTCTCACACATCATCTCATGTTCATCGAGTATCTTCTAAGTGTGAGTAGAACAATGACTTTGGCCTATTATCCCTACAATGTCTTCCTTTATGTGGTGGTCGAGAAAGCCCCTTCTATCTTTGAGTCCACTTGGAATCTCCTCTAATGAGAGTGACCGAGGTGTTAAATTTGATCCATCCGTCATTACCTTTTTTTAGTATTACATACTTACATTAATGTAACCTTTGTGATGATGGAGACGGCATATTTGAAATTGAATTACATGTGTGGCATATGTGTTAGAATGTGCGGAAGAGCATGCCTTGTGTAATTGGGTTAAACTTTCTGAGTGAACTATAAAAAAAAAAGAAAGAAAGAAATCATATCCTACTTTTATTCCCATCAACTTATAACATTTTATTGCTCCCAGATGATGGAATCTGATTGGTAGAAAGTCTGTGGGAATTTGATGATATTGTAGCGAAATAAAATTTCCTTGTATCAGGCTAAAGTATCAAGAAAAATGTCAGCTCATTGTGATTTACCTCTGCTTCCATGTTTTAATCATAATGAAAGAAATGTGGGCTATGTTATTTACTTTCTTCTTGTATTATCTATACCATATGTCAAAAAGAAATACAACGGGACCCTCCGCAATGATATCTTTAAAAACAGTGAATCAATCCAAATACAAATTCAGGGTATGAAACTATAACTCATTGCCCAGATCTTACAGAAAGCCCCATTCGATTTGCTTCATTGGTCAAAGAGAAATGAGGAACTTTGTAGAGGATGTCAAGAATCTCTTCCTTCCAAGTTCTGTCTATTGTATTCACACACAAAAGCATCGAAGTGCTGAACTTGGAAGAATCAGACTCATGACATGCTTTCCAACATTCCACATTTCTCTGTGACCGCTCAACCAAATTGAATGGGGTTTTCTGCAAAATAGAGCTAAGATGTTATATTCTAAGACTCTGAAGTAGCATTTAGACAGGTTAGTCATATTGGGTGTTATCAATGCAAAAATTTGATTGTATTTTTTTTTTTTGGGGGGGGGGGGGGCGGAGGGGACGTACTGTACAAGTCAATTTAAATGTGTATTACCTGCCCAAAGGTTTGCATGTAAATGGTTAAGTGACATTTCTGGTGTTCTTGTTTGCTTGTGGTTTGCAGCATTTAGGAGCCTTTGGACCCCTTAAACTGAAAGAAACCATTGCTCTGGACAAGCTACAAAAGCAGGCGGTCATCATCGAACAGCTGATCGTCTTGGCAGTCAGCGGCGTCCACGTCGCGTCCGCCGACGAAGGTAGAGCGACACTGGTCATTTTGGGTCGCGGTGAGCTAAGCCAAGGGCAATATGGATGGTCAATGCTTCTTATATTATGCCAAAATGACAAAGCATGGCTGGGAACCATTCGCTGATGTTGCAAAACATGAATATGTAATATTCTGCGTAACATATATTGGGGCTGCTGCGTAATACAAAACGTGAAGTTACTGAGAATACAAAATTTATACTGAGGCTGTGTAATACTTAACACAACTCGACTAAAGATGTATCAAATGTGCGATCTTGCGTGTGTCAATATTTGATAGGAGCTGAAATCATTCACTAACCCCTTCATAACAATTGTGTGACTTCTTAAATCCAGAATAAGGTTGCTAACTTTATAACTTCCATTTATGACTATGACCTATAACTTATATATATCATATGTTATCAACTTAGGACATATGCTTAAAATATGATTTGAGTATATATGTTGAGACCCAGACTTACAGTTTTGACTTTACATATGAATCATTTAATGTCCTATGTCTTGTGCAGACCTATGACTGATGACTTATATTTTATGATTATGGCCCCAGACTTGCAGTTATGATTATGACATGACTTACATCTATATCTTACAACTCGTGTCTTAAAATTATGGCTCATGACTTGTACCAACTATGACTATGTACTGATGTCGTGTACTTATGACTAAGACTTATGACATTTCTTATGATTATGACTTTAATAGAGTGTATACATATTGCAGATTACGATGACACATGACTTCATTCGCTCACAACACACAGGAAAAGCTGAAGTCATTTTTTGCTGGAAAGCAATATGAAACTCAACATATATCCACTTCTCAACTTATTCAAAGAAACATCCTCATATCCTTCCATCTCCCCCTCCCTTTTTATCCTTCAAGCTCTCTCCATATAATCTTCCTATAATGCATAGTACTCCAAACGTGTCTCCTATTGTTTCTGGTTATGCTTCTTCTCTTTTTGTGTGTGCATTTTAGTACCTGATTGATATACACCAAAATGCATTCATTTATTTAGCTGCTTCACCGAATCACTTTCTTTTTTCATGCTGATTGCATGCAATTATACTTTTTTCCATGAAACATTATTCATCGTTCATCTACATTCCCTATCTCATTACATTGCATCTCATTTTAGCCATTATCAAAATTTATGTTTATATCAGCACCAAATATTTCTCTCTTTTTTTTTCTTCATTTATGCTTTGCTTATAATATATATCCTCTACTTAAGTTTCGCATTTCTGGATATGATAATCTCTGATCCAGTTTTTCTTCATATCCTTGCTCTTAACTCCTTATAGAAGCACCAATTTTCTTTTGCATGTCGCTATGGTGTTCTTGAAGACAAAATATAAAGGCAGTTTAATGGCTTTGAAACCAAACACACATTGCATTGCATTGCATTGGATCAATTAAATCCCATGTTACATATCAAAGCTTCTGTGTGTAGAAGTAGAACACACAAGCATAGGCTACACAAGCACACACAAACACACTCACCCAACATGTTAAAGAAAGTCCACCAAAAATGGGTACCAAATGTCTTTCATAGAAAGACTAGCAGAGGGTGCAAAGGCTGTGTAAGACCAGACCACAGCTTATTTTACTTTTTGGTACTCTACAAAGCAAATACTTAATTCGTCATAATCATTCTTTTACAGTAATTTAAACACTTGTTCATTCAAACCTTTTTGAAAATTGAGAAGAAATCTTTAATCAAGAGATACAATTGTACATGCATTCAATAAACATGACAGAGTTATTTGTACATGTTTATTTTATTTCCTGTTTTGACATCACATAAAAATAAACAAGACAATTTTGTCTTGTCTTACTTCATGATTTTGCTACAACACACATTTCCCATTTACACCTGCCCCAAGTACATGTATACTCGAGACTCGTCCTCAACGGGTTAAGTGACCGATAGAAGAGCGCAAATCTTTCTGGTGTAGTACTGACTATTGTATTGTACAGTAACAGCAGCCCTAATGCACATACTGTTTGCCCCAGTATCACAGCCTACCAGTAATTGATGAAATACATGTGTCCATGGCTTAGCTCACCCATCCACGCAAGTTGCAAATTAACTTCTTATTAATACCATGCTGTGTACTCAGAGATTTCAATTAATGCTTCTGTTTATTTGATTTTAACTTTTTAATGTGTATGGGACCCTGTTGGTTTGTGTGCAGAGTCTATCAAGATCTGAGAATCTCATGATGAATTGGTTTGTGTTACAAGTCTATGAATATCTATGAAAATGTTTTGTTGCATGTTTTGTTTATTCATATTTCTACACACACTATCAATCTAAGTTGCAGAAAGTCAATATTTATCAAACTATGTCATTACCACTCCATTAAAAAAAAGAAATACATAGCAGATTAAATCTTATCCAGGTGGACAGGAATGAATATAATAGGGGTCTGGGTTTGCATTTACTCTCTTCATATACATCTATAAAAAATGTATATATTAATATAAGATGACTCCTGAAAAATTGTCAGTTCTTTACAAAACTCAATAGGAAAATTAAACCAGATGAATGCACAGCTCAGAAGAACATCAGCTTGACTTCAGGTCCATCAGTAAATTGACTCGGAAACCAGACATGAATTTTATAGAGCTAACAGAACTTCTGGTCCAGATTCGAAGAAATAGGTTTGTCATCAGATCTGGGGGTGTTTCATAAAGCTGCTCTTAAAGTTACATACAACTCTTTTGAAGACAAACAATTTTTGAAGACATTGTTCTTCAACCATGCTAAGTGTTTTGACGTTTGCAAAAAGGGACATATGACCTTTAAAGAAGGCGTGATTCATCCACAGAAAGGTCCCGTGCCTGTAATCTAATATGTCCGTGTCTCATTCCCCCTGACTCCATATCCACGGGGAGGAAGTTTGGGATTATGAAAAGATGTGCCCAAAGTACAAACACATGATACAATATCTTACCCCTCTCAATGTACCCTGCACTGTTTCATGCATGTGGGACTGTGGTAATCCCAAATTTGCCGGTACTTTTACCTTTAGTTTATAGTTTTCTTGAGCTGTGCAAGAAAAAAGGGGGGATGTTATGTGGATAAGGGCAACCTACCTCCAGTTGATTGTTATTTAAATTATTAGTATAAATTAATAATCAAAATAGTCATGGTATCATACAGACTGTATAGGCCTTGGGGGGAAAGGGATACCTGGTTAGAGTTTTTACTCTGGGTTTGCAAATATGTGTTCATTGCATATCTCTTTGTATACAGAATAAGCATATCCCTGTGCAATTTGTGAATTATAGGGCCTACCACTTGAATATTCACTTTGAGCACATTTGTGGTAATACATTATACTGCAGAGTGTTGCCATGCCAGTAGTGAGAAAGAGCATTTGCAGTGATATAAAAGTGAAAAATTTTGCAGTCTTGAAATGTTTTGCACATTTCACGCAGCCAGAAACTAGCGTGAAAAATGAAAGCACAAGAGTATTTTTGCCTCCCTTATGTTCCAGTAGATGCTGTCTTGATTCCGCAGAATTATAGAAACATGCAAAACTCTTCTTACCCTGCCGAGCACGAAAAAATTAGCCACACAAAAATATCCACTTTTACAGTAATGTCCATCACTCGCTGCTTGCAGATTGGATGTACTTGTGATTGAGCTTCAAGTCAAAGTGTAGCCTACATAATTATTCATATCTACCCCTTACATGGTTTATATACTTATTTTCTTTTTGTTTGTTCTTTAATAGTCTTGCCCGAGTTAAAGCTCAACCTGCCCCTCTTGGAATTCTGGGAACAGTGCAAAGAGAAGGAGGCCCTCTATGTCAACGCCGACTCATTTCTCCTTCAGCTGGACGTCAAGTTTGGCGCGAAGCTTCGAACAAACCATCCGGAGATTGCTGATGATGGTAAGAATTTACTGTTGGAAATTTGCCAAATTACATTTATTTTTGCTGTATCATTAATTTCTTGACATGACTCATAGGTTAAACTAATCAACACTTTATACATCTTTTTATAGTACCTGACTTTGGTGCTCATGCTTCTATGCACAATGTTTGTGTTTGTTTTAGTAAATTTTCATCTCAGTTTTAGTACATTAAAATCTCTCGTACAAAATGACCATACGTACAATTTTGTACTTTATCATCTTTAAGAAAAAAAAAATCATTTTCTTCTCCTTCTACTTCTTCTACTGCTTGTGTTTCTTCTGACATCATTTTTTTTTCTTTCTATTCCTCTCTCTTCTTTATCTTTTTGCTTCATCATGTTGTTCATTTTTATAGTGACAGTAGTAGTGCTCCTAATTCTTGCAGTAGAATCTCTTTTCCATTGTGCTTTGAATAAGTGATGCTTTCTGAATTTGGAAATAAGATTTTGTAAAATAGTATTGTCATTCACAATCTGTGATGCGATCGTCATCATTGATTTTCTTGTGGATATGCAAAAGTCCCTAATTCTGCAGAGGACTCCATGAAAAATCTCATGTCTTTTGGCAAGATAGAATCTTTCTCAATGTGGGACTTATTTTTGCCGGTTGAGAGTTGCTTAGTGCATATCAGGGGGGTGTTTTATCGATTTAGTCAGTGCTGACAAGTTGCCAGTCTCTGACAATTTCAGCAATATCCTTGGATTTGGTTAGCTGAGATGCTCTGGTCACTGACTGTTACTGTGGTTATTATCAGAGGCTGATGACTTGTCAGCGCTTAAATTACAACTTCCATGAAACGGTACCCAGAATCTCTTTTTTAATACTACTCTTTGCAACCTGTCGGACTTTGTTGGGTTAATGTTGGCAACTCAAAAGAAAATATCTCCATCTCCCTCATCTTGCCCCCAGTCTTCCAGAGTTTGTGCCATCGGATCATCGAGCGACCCGCCGACCTGCTGAGCCCCAAGACAATCATCACCCTATTCCAGTACATCTCATTCTTCACGCAGGAGAGCCGGCGCAACCCAGAGAAGTGCATCAATGACCTCACCAATGAATGTGAGTGGGCGCTTATACCTAACGTGCCATGGCACTCACTTCTCTTTTGTCATAGGTCAAATATACAATGGATGATTTCAAGTTCGGTGCTGGTGTCAGCGTTGCCGTGGGAGACCCGCATTCACGTCTATAATAGATGCACGTTTTACGTGCAAAGTCTATGGTACCGGTAATAAAATGGTCGCCCATGTAACGTACATGAACACTCTAGACATGGCTACATAAATCTGAACCGGGGAGCAAAATTAAGACCGTTGTATTTTGTTCAAGGGATGAAATTTGTGGCATTTTAAACTGTCTTCCTCGTTATGTATCTATAACTAAGCAGTCATGGCTACATCTTTTAATAATTGATTGTAATCACAAGCGATTATTTTTTTTTTATCGCACAATTCCCGCAGACTTCCCAATGTCGCGATGATAGCACCTAGTGTAGTGATTGATAATTTTGATCGGTATCGCTTTGTTGATCTGACCGTCAGTGTTGGAGCTCAATTTAAGGCAGCTGGATGGGAGATACAAGGGTAGCACCGAACTTGAAATCACCCAATGTAGATCTTCCTATTTAGTCATGCATTCTTTGCTGTAACCTGCCAAGCTTACTAGTAGTTTGTTGGCATTCATTTTGTTGATACTTCAGGCAGTGTCCCTGTCAAAGTGAGAGTTTGACACCAGTTTTAAACCCTTGAGGGACGGACTGATTTGCTACAACACTTATTTCCCACAGACTCCTGCCTGAGTGTACTCGGGACTCGTCTTCAACGGATTAATCACACCTTAGATGTCTCTTTGATACTGTGATAGGTATATGGGAGGCTTCCTGAAAAAAAAAAAAAAAACTATTTTTAAACAAGCTCAGTACATTTTTTCCTATTCAATTTCACTTCATTCTTTCTATTGATATAAAAGCCCTCCTAAATTTGGAGTTACGTGTATCATCACCTATTGAAATGCATGTAACCATGAAGTATCTCCTGATATGTTATTAGAATCTCCATATTAAAGTTTGACGTGTGACTATTGGCAGCCTAGCTGAGCCACCATAATTATGAGCACCATCTCCAATTAATTACCCCCTCAAACAATCATGCAGTTGAGCTGACGGCGAGTCTTGAGCCGGGCAACCCGGAGCTACTGCGGACCATCAAGCGCATTCCCAAGGGGTTCCTACTCCCAGCAGGAAACCTGAGAGCAATGGGGCTCCTCCTACTGGAGGACAGCTCCACTGTGCAGATGGGGGTGAGACTCTACCTCGAGTCCATTGCCAGGGAGGATGACCTCAGGCAGAGGGTGAGTGACCTGGCACCGTGCGTCCCCTATCTATATAATGGAATAGTCTCTGCCTACAATGGGTGAGATGAAACATGAGCAGATGGGAACGTATTGATTAATGCACTATTGTAATGGTTATTGTGAAAAAAAGGGGGGGGGAGAGAGCTTGGGGAGATTCAAGTGGGAGCATTGTGTCGAGTTGAGTAGATGACATCAGGGTCCAAGAATAAAGTGCACTCCCATCATAAGGAACACTGATGTAATAAACAGCCCAATTGTTCTAGCCTAAAAGTCTTAAAGAAGTCTTTTCCAATATGTTGTCAATATTCATATGAGTATGTATTGTACTGATTTAAGAGGCTCTTGAAATAAGTCCTTTCAAGGTAAAACATAATTATACATGTATGAACAATGAAGGGCTTAGATTTTTTTTTTTGCTCTTCCTTATAAAACACAAATAATAAATAGTAAAAATTATAATCAGAAATGACACGATATAAATGCACAGAAATGTGGTTTTTTGAACTTACGGGTTAAGGGAATATATTGAATATGAAGGAGTTGTCTGAGATCAAATTATTGGTAAAAATATCCTTTGAGTGTAAAAAGAGAGAAAAAAGAGAAAAAGGAGGATAAGAATGAAGTATCAAAGTCTTAAGCAAGTGGATTTAGACATAAAAAGTACATGTATGAGTAATTAGAGGTAGATATAGATATATAATATAACTGTTCTTGAGCATGTCACAGGTTAAAAACCTCATGTTTCACCCTTGTGTCTTTTTGTTTTCATCATACAGGCAGTTACAGTGTACCAGGAGTGTCTGGAAGAACGAGATCTTTCGCTACGACAGGCAGGGTGTGCAGCACTTGCAGCCATGCATGTGAGTGTGTGACGTGTGAGGTCAAGACGGGTCATTGTAATCAGTGATATTTTGATTCATGGGCCAAAACATGCAGACAGTAACAGGTGCAGGACTACTGGCTAGGCAACAATTACAGACTTTGTTCTTTGTATATTAACTGAGATAGACGCGACATGTGAATGGCGCAGAAATGTATTACCATTGTACAATGTGTATGTGACACGCTTCGATTATGTATATCATGCTTGCCAGTCAATTTTGATATATCACTTCTTAATAGGTCAGGCAAGATTTGGAGCAAACTCTTGGATTACTGTAGGATTTAATACTGTACATAACCTTTTTTGACACGTTGAGGACGGTTTGATTTTGCTACAACACGCATTTCCCATAGACACCTGCCCGAGTATATTCAGGGCTCATCCTTAATGGGTTTAAAGAAAGCATGTGCACAAAATTTTGATTCGGTAACAAGTAAAATCAAAGGAAGAAATATGTGAGTTCATATACATTCCGTGATAAATAGCATTTTAAAACTTTGTAAGTAATGACTGATGTAGCAAAAGAGAGAAAGTTGACAGTTATCGTTCAACCAGTTGAACAGATTATTTACCAGAGATGAGGGAACACTGTACTATTTCAAGTCTTGTTTATAAAATGATGTAATCTACAAATGTACATGTCTCATTGGTCTATTTCAGGCCACAGAGGCGCTAGAGCAACTCGTCTACCTGTTGAGGTGCGACATCGACGACGTCAAGACAACAGCCAAAGAATCTCTCATGGCTTTTGGTAAGTGTCCATGGACTTTTTACCTTCACCAAGGGAGGAGGTTGTGTTTTTATTACCGTTAGTTTGATGGTTTGTTTGTTTGTTTGTTTGTTTGTCCGTGTACAAAATAACTCCAAAAGATTGTGCACAGATTTGGATGAAACTTGCAGGAAAGGTTGAGAATGAGACAAGGAACAGATGATCAAATTTTGGTAGTGTTCTGGAAAATCTTTATGGATTTTATGAAGGCTTATGATGTAACAAAGGCTTCTATATTGGGAGATCGAGAGAGTTTTTCAGCATGCATAAACGTATGGGTGGAAATCACTGATCTCTATGGAAGAGCAAGATCATCGGTGAAAAGTAGCTGCTTGGCAGAGGTCTGCACTCTCAGAGTGCTTTTCTAGTTTAATGTTATTTTTTCCTCATAGTCTGTACAATCTAAACCAGTACCTTTTTTAATCATTTATTTGTTTTCAGCAATGAAAGGGGTCATTTATTATGGCAAGCAAATTTAAGTGTAATATAATATGTTTTTGAATTAATATTCATGTAAACATTATTACAGAGGTTTGTTCAGTGGGTATGTAATGAATTTAAATTGGTGAAGTACTTTCATGAAAGCATAAATGCTTAAATGAAAATGTGAAAATATACATATGTTCTGACCCAAAATTTTATAAACAAGCAGTATTTAGTTATGTTTACCTCATACTATAGTTAAAGATAGAACACAAGTACTGGTAAAATACATACACAAGAGATGTTTTAAAATAATGCTTCTTCTGATAAGAATAATAATAAAGATGGTTATGATAATGATATAGTGGATGTAAAGATACTAATAGAGATAATGATTGTAATACATTCAATGTCATCATCTTCTTTTTGTCTTGCAGGTGATGAGGGAAGGTTAGCCTGCGAGCAAGTCTCATACTCCCCTTACTTTGCCTACGAGCAGCAGTATACACAGAACGGCACACCTCTAATGACCACCGAGTTATAACATTTGCAATATTCGACCATGCCCATTGGAAAAAGACTATCTGTTGGAACACAGAACATAATATATACAGTGTATGACAACAAGATGTTTGGCAAAATGCATTTCTTTGTTATAATCAAAGGTGTATAGAAAGGCTGTGCACACTGTATGCCCCATTTAACCAATTACACCTGAGTGCTGCCCATTTTTTAAAACCCATTTGCAAAGCCCCACCCCTTTCGCAGTGAATATATTCCATGTCATCGCTATGTATGTGCATGTGCACCATGTTCAGTTTCCTCACTTGGACAGATTTTGCGAAACCATATTGACAGGTATATTGTTATGCTACGTTCTATGTGTGGTCATGGCTTTTCAGAGGGAGGAGGATGTGCTAGACGGTGGTGCCATGATGAAATGCATTGGTTTCACCCAAGCCTGAGACTTGAACCTGTGAGCTTCTGATCAAAGTGTACAGCACCCCAACCACTAGGCCACAGAACCTCCGCATAATGAGTGTTGGCAAGGATGAGGGTGTCCCTCCCTTTTTGCTTGAAAGAAATGTCATTGTGAACCTCTGGGTGCATTTTCTGTCTTGTGCCTGGTCTCGTATTTGTGGGAGAACAGTTTCATGAAGTGCTGCTCGTAGAGTTTGCAGTGTAAATGTACGTCTGGTGATATGAATTCTGTGCAACATTTTGTGCCATTCAAATTTGATGTCTCTAAAGCGAGTACTCCTCCAAGAATGTCCTTCTCCACTTAAGAGGCTCAGGCACATGGGGATTCATTGTGTGCCATATGACCAGGATTCATTCTTGAATATAAAGTTTTGGATGTACTAGGTAATGACAAGACCTACCTACGTAATGTACTCAAAATCAAGTGGAAAAACAAGAACAAAGAAAAGGACGTAAGAAAGACTCTTTATAGAAATGACTATGCACCATAAAAAATGGTCCGTTGATTCATTCTTGAAGGAGAGAAAGCAACTTCAATTTCCAATGTGAAGACAAATTAAAAGAAAAAAAAATAGCGATCTTCCCCAATCCACTTGTTCTCACTGTACAGAGTACCATACTTGGAAACCAATCACTTCAGAAAAATCAGAAACAATTTATGGAACGATTTGAAAATGTCAGAAGTCGTGCAGTGATGAGGCAAGTAAACCTCCACAACAGAAATACATGACGGAAGGAGTCTGGTCCAATGTCAGGGCATGCCGTGATTTTATGTTGAAATTATATATGATTGTAAAATATATTTGTCAAGTCTGTCGGGCCCCCCATTGTGTGTGTGGCTCAAGTAGGAATACCAGTATCACAGATCCGAAGGTCCCTCTGTTCAGATTCCATGTCAGTTTGATGTCAGTATTATCAGTTTTCAAGAGTATTTTAGCAAGCCGGAGGAGAAAAAAAAAAGCATCAAGGTATGCTTTGATTGAATAGACTTAAAACAGATTTACTACTTGGACAACTCTGTTTTGTTTTGTTTTGTTTTTTACTTCAGCTGAAATTACTGGACAGGATATGTATAAGGTTTGGTCATTCACAACTTGTCATCACTGCTGTATCATGCAAAAATCTTTATTTTTGGTAGCACCAAATCACAGCTTTCATCATGATCTCTTTCTCGTTCCTTCATTTCAACATTTTTGTAACTCTTTCAGCCATTGTATTTCAAGGGTTGTTTTATTGGTGTAATGTCAAAACAAAACATTGAATATTTTCTGAGAATGGGGTACGCGGTATTCCTCTTGAGAAGATGAGCATAAATGTGGAATGGAGTGGAGTGGATGGTGACGGTTATATTCAGACAGGAAATGATTTGGGACCTATTAATCCCATAGTAAGAAAGGAGATTCTGTCGCATTTTATGAGAGCAAGATGTCTTCCTGCAATTTCAAGACCAAGAATCGAAAGAGGATGTCATTTCTCGTTTTGAAGATACAGTGTGGCTGATCATGAATCATGAATGCAGAGAAATCACATTAATGAAATGAGCTTTCCTTTGATAATAATCACTGTGAGAAATGTCCTCAGATGTTTTGCAAATTTGGGCAATGCAGCTTTAAGAATTTGTCTGCATTTAGAAAGAGAAAGTCGATAATGGTGGAAACTGATAACATTCAGACCAGATACTTTGTATTGTATTAATTGCATACAGCCATCATGTGTCGTTACACCAAATGATTTAAGCTCTTGACTACCATCACCTGTAGAAAATCATTGATATTTTGTATCACAAGATTGCTGGTTGGTCATGAAGGAGTTAACATGCTTCCTAGGACCAACAGAGCTGTGCTGATAAAATATTTTAAGAGCCATATAATATCATGAGCAAAATGCGTTGCATATAGGGATTTGAAAGACCATTTCACAGAAGGTCAGACTTGCCAACAAGAACCATAGGGGTGTACAGAAGAAGGAATAAGTGACATCCCTTTCAGAATGAGAATCAGGGATTTTTCCCATGTAGAATACAATTCTCGGTATGGCCAATGCGCAGAAAACTTCTACCCAGGCTGAAGAGCTCTGTCACAGATGCACTGTGGGATTCCTCTATACCTTCGTTGTATCTGGTTGTCTGCTTTTCCGTTGTTACTCCTTTTTAGCTCACCTGAGCCAAAGGCTCAAGTGAGCTATTGCGATCGCCCTTCGTCCGGCGTCCGTCGTGCGTCGTGCGTCGTGCGTCGTGCGTCGTGCGTCGTCCGTCGTCCGTCGTGCGTCGTCCGTCGTCCGTCGTGCGTCGTGCGTAAACTTTTTACATTTTCATCTTCTTCTTGAAAACCCCATGACCGATTTTCATCAAACTTGGCAGGTAGCATCCCTAGGGGGTTAGGAACTCAATTTGTTAAAATGGGCACCATGCCCCACCCAGGGGGCCCCCAGGGGGGCCCAAACCCCCCAAAATTAAGGAATCTGTAAAAATCTTCTTCTCTAGAACCAGAAGTGATAGAGCTAAGTTAATACTATGAGTTAGTACATTGATGACTGTAGTTTCAAGTTTGTTCATGGCAGAATCAGGGGTGCCCCCCTTGGGACCCAGGGGAGGGGGGTGGGGAAGGGTTCTAATGGGGCCTAAATTGTACATTTTCATCTTCTTCTTGAGAACTCCATGACCCATTTTCACCAAACTTGGCAGGTAGCATCCCTAGGGGGTTAGGAACTCCATTTGTTAAAATGGGCACCATGACCCACCCAGGGGGCCCCCAGGGGGCCCAAACCCCCCCAAAATTAAGGAATCCGCAAAAATCTTCTTCTCTAGAACCAGAAGTGATAGAGCTAGGTTAATACTATGAGTTAGCACATTGATGACTGTAGTTTCAAGTTTGTTCATGGCAGAATCAGGGGTGCCCCCCTTGGGACCCAGGGGGGGGGGGGGGGGTGAGGAGGGGTCCTAATGGGGCCTAAATTGTACATTTTTATCTTCTTCTTGAGAACCCCATGACCCATTTTCACCAAACTTGGCAGGTAGCATCCCTAGGGGGTTAGGATCTCAATTTGTTAATATGGGCACCATGCCCCGCCCAGGGGGCCCCCAGGGGGCCCAAACCCCCCAAATGAAGGAATCTTTAAAAATCTTCTCTAGAATCAGAAGTTATAGAGCTGAGATAATACTATGAGTGAGTACATTAATGACTGTAGTTTCAAGTTTGTTCATAGGAGATCCAGGGGTGCCCCTCTTGGGGGTAGGGGGGGGGGGGTGGTTGGAAGGGTCCAAATGGGGGCCTGAATTGTACATTTTCATCTTCTTCCTGAAAACCTCATGATGGATTTTTGTCAAACTTGGCAGGTAGCATCCCTAGGTGGTCAGGATCTCAATTTATCAAACTGGGCACCATGCCCCACCCAGAGGGCCCCAGGGGGCCCCAATTCCCCCAAATTAAGGAATCTTGAAAAAATTGGGCCCTTATTGTACATTTTCATCTTCCACTTGAGAATGCCTCGTCAAATTTTGGTAGAGCTGTGAATAATTTAGATTAGTGACTGCATGAAAGGTGAACTTGCGATACTCAGGTGAGCGCTAGACCCGCGGGTCTCTTGTTTTCTTGGCTGTAATTCAGCTTTAAAAGTTGAAAGTTTCTAAATTTTACTGATTTGCAGTCCTATAGACATAGTTCACTACTGCAGGGCTTCAATGTGCTGGTCACATAATGGAAAGCGAAGAAATCTTCAACAAAAAATACCCCTGGATAAAGACAGAACGTGACCTGAGTGCATATGCAGCCAAAACCGGGGCAAGTTTGTCCCCCGAGCTATCCCATAATGCATCTAAAACGCCGCTCTGCACACGGCACCTAGGTATTGGCGATACCGAGAATTGGACAATGCGTTCACGTATTTGTTTCAGGAGGCATTATTTTTGGCACGTTGTTAATTTTGGAAGTATCTGTAAAAGTTGACCAGGAAAAAGTTGCTGTGAGAAAACTGCTCTGAAATTGATGTGGGCACAATGCAGCAGGTGGCTAATGAATTTATGAATGGTGTTGCTCCCAGGAATTGTTGGATAAGTTCTTATTTTGCTCTGGGAGGATTACAAGTTATATGAGGAGCGAGATAAAGGAGTTACAGTCAGTATTATCAGTATTGTATTGGTTTCCATCCATCCAGAGTGTCGCATTTTCTTTTTGCACCATATTTGAGTCTGCCATGACCACAGCAAATGGTCAGAAAAGAGTATAAAGAATGCCCAGACTTTCGGTCACAGGGTGGCTTTAAAGGCATAATTTACCATTTGCAGATGAAACAATAGTGCAGCATTTAGTGCTTTAAAATAGTTCTAAAATGTGAGTTACGGATAGAAACAACCAATGTGCAAACTTGAATCAGTAAAGTCGATGCTAAGTATTGTTAAATATTCAAAATGTGAACAATAGTTATAATAAAAATGTTTCCAGACTAAACCATATACTGTTACGGTTTGTTAAGAAAAATACTGACATCTCCTCATGTCTTAGACTTTATTGCAAAAACTTTTATATGGGAGGGTGTTTTGTGGTACAACAGACCTACACATATGCATGAAAGGCGATATCTTGAACATTTTTCAAATGACTGCTCCCAAAGGTAAACTGGACCTTTAAAGACACACTGCAGTATGGAGATACCATGGAATGGCCAGTTTTAGATATATTTGAGAATCCCTGCAACAAATTTTGGTCACCTTTATCTCCAATGTCTAAGTAAGTGTACACGCAGCCACAGAATCTTGACTGGGGTCGACTGCTACGATCTGTTTGGGAATTTTTTTTAAATTGCTAATGCACTCTGAGGTCACTTCCACATTGTAAGGTGCTAGCACG
This sequence comes from Diadema antillarum, assembly GCF_040938485.1. NCBI lineage: Eukaryota > Metazoa > Echinodermata > Echinoidea > Diadematoida > Diadematidae > Diadema > Diadema antillarum. The sequence continues at coordinate 4,197,087 of NW_027270903.1, forward strand.
ACAAAGTGTGTGGCGCATGTAGTGACCAAAAACCAGACTCGTCCCACTTCTCTCTGTTGTTCTAATTTCTGGTTGTTATTCATGTTTTTTGCCATACAGTGTATGACTCTTACCCATATCATCTTCTCAATTTGGAGAAGGGCGTGGCTGAAATTGCCATCACAACAAAATCATTCTGCAGTCTCCGGCAGGTCATAGCCATCCAGCTAATGATGATCTCTAGATTTGGGCTTACTGCTTCATTTTTTTGCAGGGTTTGGCATTTTTTGTTTTTGGTTTGTTTTTGATAGTGTTGATTTCAACTCCAGCCACAATGTTTACCTCAAAGATATGGATTGAAGAACAGTTCTGAGTAATATATATTGTACTGCAAAACTCGATCTCCAATTGATTTTAGATATTCAAATACTGAGTTGCAATATGGGACAAGAAAAATGTGACTGTAAATTATTTTAATAGGGAATAAGCCTGCAAGTCAGGCTATCTCTAGCAGCCTTTGACCTTACAAGTCATGTTACATGTTTGATATTGGCAATGACCTGCAATCAAAAGTCAGAGGATCATTTAGTAATCTATTTCTATTATGCGAGTCAAAGGACTGAGTAAAGAAAAGTGTGTGCATTATGAGTATACAGAAAGTGTGGTATTTTTGCCATTACAATGTGTACTTTTAGTTTGTTGATTGGTGCTATTTGGAATATTATTGTAAGTCAAGGTAAAGAAAGAAAAAACAATTGTTTGTGTTGTGCCTCTGTATATTTGTTGCTGTGTGTTTTGCTTTAGTACCACATGTTTACTTTCATGCACTTTTTCAACCAATTATAGGACATCACCTCTACCCCTAAGAATTGTTATCCTTCAAGTTTTCACACCAGTGTTGAAAATTTGATCCAGATTCTAGGGTTACCTGCGAAATGTTACATATGTTTCAAATTAATGATTTTGTGTCATGTTGTTTTTTGCTGACCAGTATACTGAGTCTTTAAGCACTTTTAAGAAGTCATCATGAGATCTTTCCGTTGATGTAGGGCAATTTGTCAATCAGTTGCAAAAAAAAACAACAACAAACAAACAAACAAGACAAAACAAACTAAAAAGGTTCAACAGTCAAAAGATGTAAAATACTGTCTGACTCATCCATACATATTGTAGGGCAGCCGTGAGGTTTTTATGAATATCAACAACAGAAACTTTTTTGATACTTTATTCATACTTTTTCTCCGCTTACACTTTGAAGAGTTGATCACTCGTTGAGTTCTTCCCGTATTTAGGTAGTCCTCCCAAAAATCATGATCAAGGTGCTCTGTTTGCCGTATGCATACACATTGCTATGCAAGGATTACGTAACGTGATGACTTAAAAAGCAACTTAAACCTTGCTTGGAAAATGTTCACACCCCCTCCGAGCAGCTGATGTGTATACATGTAGGGAAAATGATTTTGGCAGATTTCGTTCTTGAGATGGGGAGGTGGAAAATATGCCAGTCACAATTGATGTGTAGACATGCTGAAAGCAGTCATTCTTATTTTGTCAGTTGTCAATTTGCTGGGTAGCCCAACACTTCAAAGGTTCCCATGGAAACAAAGTTCTGAAATAAGTTCTCTCTTTCACATAAGTTGCAGAGATGTTTTAAAGTTTTTCTTGAAAACTAACAAAGATGTGTTCAAAGGTTAATGAATTGCATGTGTCTGTAAAAATGATTTCATGACTTAACACCCCATGGAATTTTCATTGGACTAAAGTGGTCTTTCCCCCTTCATGTCCACACTACTCCTTTTTAATCATGCATTCCATATTCTTTAAAAGAAGACTGCTTTCATAGAAACTCATCAGAAAAATAAAAAAACGTTTTTTTTTTTTCTAAGAAGATTATTTTGATAAGTTCCATGTGTATAAATACTTCTTGCTCTATAGCTCTAACAGGAGTTGATTAGAAAGTGCTACAGTTCAGCAGAAGTCTGTTTCAACATTTCAACAACAGAAGTTGAGAATGATGTCATCACACATATTATTCACTGACATTTTTCCGCCAGTAAATGACCGTGATTATAAAGATTTTGATCAGTCATGAGGAGTGTATATTGTTCAGTGTATTTTCGAGGACTTCAGCTTTTCATGTACAGCCGTTACCACCACAACCCCCCCCCCCCCCCCCCCCCCCCAATCTTCCGCTTGCCTTGGCTTAATTACTGTTGGCATGTTGTATCTACAATCCATAATGTAATTGATGTGTACAGTGTATTGTTGAAGATATACTCGCAATGTTAATGCAGGGACATATTATAGACAGTGTGTTTGAAAGCATTATATTTTATACCGATTACTCCGCGGAGATACATACAATGTATCGCCGCCATGACGTTATAGAGAGGAAATGAGAGTTTAATGTGAATATTGCAGAATGAAAGAAGATGCAAAGTTTAATATTATCATTGCTGTTATTATTATTATCATTATTATTGTACATAGAGGATGTGAAACTTATTAATTCGTAACGCATGGCCAAGAACTTTCCAGTTGTCAAAGTCACTGGGTGACATATTATGATAATGGACTCACGTTTATCCTCTAACGTTGCTCTATGAGATCATGATATGAATGTATATGAGCAATGAGAGCAAGAGTTGTGGAAAAGTTTAGTAAATTTACTTGCATATGAACTATTATTTGATGAGTCTGTTGCTTTCTGATTCGTGTTCTTCTTATTTGTGCTCTGTATGTATGTGTGTGTGTGTGTGTGCACTTTAAATACCCATGGTGGAAAATAAGGACATAAACACAACCTTTACATTTAAACTGAGGACACACAGCGAACCGAGGACGTCCTTGGTTGGCAGACCATACCAGACGGACGGTCTGCTTTTTCATGTAGGGTAAAAACATGTTTGTAGGTCCTCGATTATCATATCTGTAATAAATCCTCGGTTGTATGTGATACGAATGAGTCCTCGGTTGACAAGATTCCTATTCACACACAGGTCGTCCGTTATGTGATAAAATTCTTGTAGGTAAAACATGTCCTCGATAATCACCATAGGTGTGTGTGTGTGTGTGTGTGTGTGTGTGACCATGCATCACAAGACCAACGAAATGTCAAACGCCATTAATTTTACGCGAGGTCAAGTCAATCTTGAGTTTTTCATATTTTCTGAAAGAACAATACTTCTTCTGTATCCTTAAGTTTTGGATCTTAAAACGAATGAAAAATTGTATTTTTACCAGGTTTTTTTTCTTGAACATTTCTGTTTTGGTAAAATAGCTTAATTAGCTATAATGTCTTAGAAGCCCCTATATTTGTTGTATTAAAGCCCTTCAAATAGCCTTCACTTCTACCTTCTATAGTATAATACGGTTTGAAAGGAAGATTCAACTGCTTTGAAAATGAAATAGGATAGAATTTATTGATAGAGCAATTTCAATATGAACTTAATCTTTATGATCCCTTCATTGCTGTTGCTTTGAGGTTTCACATCCTTTTCGTTTGTTTATTTTTTTCCACTCATTGCAAAGAGTACCGACTTGGTAAACATTTTGCACTTAATTGAAAAGGCTTTATACTTTATGTTATAAGTGGGTGCAGCTGTGGCATAGGGAAGAAGAATCCCGACTCCCTATCAGAGGACCCGAGTTCGATTCCCGCCCATTGCTTAAAGGGATGGTACAGTATTGGTGGAGATGAGAATTGGGCTTTTATCTTTATGCGAGATACCAAGAAAACACCTATGAAATAGTTCAGAGCACATACCATTCTAAGAGGAATTCAAAGTTTATTTGATGGAAATTGGGTTTGGAATGACTGAAACATCCAAAAACAAAGTAAAACAACTCTCTAAAAAAATCGAGTGAAAATATTCGCTCTTAAAAGAGTGAATACAAAAAAGAGTGAATTTAGAGTGAAATTGGAGTGAATTTTGAGTGAAAATTTTCATTTTCACTCATTTGGAGTGACCTCAGGGATCACTCGAAGATTTTGGAGTGATCCCTGAGGTCACTCTAAAACGAGTGAAAATGAACATTTTCACTCAAAATTCACTCCAATTTCACTCTAAATTCACTCTTTTTTTTTTGTATTCACTCTTTTAAGAGTGAATATTTTCACTCGATTTTTTAAAGAGAGAAAGCAATCATAATAAAAGGTGGGTCCCACACTTTATTAAAATCGCTGTTTTGGATATCTCAGCCATTTCAAAACAAATTTTCATCAAATAAACGTTGAATTCCTCATGGAATTACATGCTCTTTCATATTTCGTAAGGTCTCAACCAAAAACTATACGATCCCTTTAACGTCCTTGGACAAGATGTTCATATCCACCATGTCCCTCTCCACCCAGGTGTATAAATGGGTACCTGGCAACGCAAGGGTAATAATAATGGCAGGGCCCTCTAGTAGAGCAGTGGCAAAACTGAAGCGGTTACCCTGGGGGATGATGATGTCAATAATTATGTCTAACCGCTCGGTGTTTATTTTGTATTGCATCGTAAAACTTTGCAAGGAAACCTTCAAGCACTTACTTTATGTACGCATAAACCTACTTTTAACCACAGCGTAATTGTGGGAAAGCTCCATTTTTCGGTTTCCTTATTTCTTCACTTTGTATATATATACTTTGCTTTTGTCTTAATTTTGTTACTTTTTTGGTTGTTGCAAGGTGTAATTTTTTCTTCTTCTTCTTCTTCTTCTTCTTCTTCTTTCTTTCTTTCTTTCTTTCTTTCTTTCTTTCTTTCTTTCTTTCTTTCTTTCTTTCTTTCTTTCTTTCTTCTTTGTCTAATTCGACACTTAGGGGTGTTTTAACCCGATTAGCATTATCAAAAGGGAACCGGATAATAGCAGTCTCCTTCGAGACTAACAAGGTTAATGTTGTATCATAAGCTTTAAATTTGCAGAGGTGTTTACCTAAGACCTAGTATTAAAAGCGGTACGAGCTACTTACAAGAATCTGTAATGAAAAAGGGTAACGAGAATCAGGAGTATATACTTTAGCAAAACTTAACATTTGATCAGTCTTAAAGATATCCAGCTCTCAAGGCGGTGGTAAAAGAAGCGGTAATTATTGTTATTGACATTGTCGTACAGTTTTGCATTACCTTTGCAGATAATGATTATTCACATTTCTACCTGTTTTCAGAGCTTAAAATGGTTTTTACATCATTTCCCCGTTCACTATTTCGATATTCTGGAGGACGGTAATGAGTAATAATGTTTAAATTGGCCTAAACGGAAAAGCCAGTTGAATTAAAGAGATTGTATACTTTGAATGAAATGGGACTTTAGGTCTCCAACTTTTTTTTAGCGAGATAGTGAGAAATAATTAATGAAATATGAAAGAGTATACTATTCTAAGATTAATTTAAAGTTTATTTGATGAAAATTGCTTGTGAAATGGCTGTGGAATCCGGGAAAAAGAAAATCCTTATAACAGAAGAAGATGGGTCCCAGCTTTTATGAGGACCACTTTGTTTAATTTCGGTTCGTTCTCTGATATCTGAGCGGTTTGAGAACCACTTTTCAACAAATGAACTTTGAATACTTAGAAGTATGTACGCTTTGACATTTCATAAGTGTATCTCTCAAAAAGTCCAAAATGTGAATCCCCGTCTCAACCAAACTAATATACCATCCCAGTACACAGCGAAGGATTCTTATACATGTGGAATTCTCGGATCTTCCCAGAGTGTCTACTAACTACTTCTCACGCTATCAACAAACCCAAAATGAAGGAGCTATATACATCTGTTAAGGCTGAAGAAAAGAAATTGTCGCTGAGTTCTGAAGTGAAGATTTTCTGTTCAAAGAGTTTGCTTCCAGTTCCCAGGATCACAACTCTTTCTCTCTCTCCCTCTCTCTCCTCCTCTCTCTCTCTCTCCCTCTCCTCCCCCCCCCCCTCTCTCTCTCTCTCTCTCTTGTGTACAAGTATTGAATGTACACTTTTTTTTAATGAAGCCGACACTTTGCTGATTGTATGTATAGACAACCTCATCGAAGAGAGAGAAAATGGTATCTCGCTTGCGTCAAGGGTTTGTTTTCATCCTATTGATTCGTCTTGTCATAGGTAAGTTCATAATCATTATGTTATAGTACGTATCATCAAGTCCCAATGCCGAATGTTGGATCGTGTTTTAGATGAAAAACAGAACAAATCGAAACAACAAGAAGCGAATGCGATAGGGGAAACTGTCGCATAGTGGATGATGCTTAGAGTTTAACGTTTTAGAGAGTGTGAATGTTTTCAAGAAATTAAAAAGGGCCTCTAAATCAATTCATTACAATTTGATATATTTTTTAAAGTCATACGTAAAATCAAAATATTCAACAAAAGGATGGTCTAAAAAAAAATGCAAGACTCATATTGAACAGTAAAAACTGAGCGGAGAAAACAACGCGTTCTTAATGCACCTCTATAAACGTCCCATACGGAATGACGATGTGAGACATGGTGAGTTATGTGATCTTAGTCATTGCAACATTTTGGCCTTACATCATTTAGGATCATCCATCACCATTTCCTAATACAAAGAGATGCATTAGATTGGAATGTACATAAAAGCGTTAATAAATGTAATGTTAAACAGTATGGCTTTGTACATCCGAGTCTTGAGCTTTCTTTGATGTTCAACTAGTCTATAGCTACAGATGGAAAAGCCCAGCTAAATGACGTTGAGCCTGAAATGAAAATTTCACAATATTCTCAAAGTTATGGAAAGCTTTCTGAAGTCTATCATTATTATTATTAATCATTATTATTATTATTATTATTATTATTATTATCATTATTATTATCATTATTATTATCATTATTATCATCATCATCATCATTATTATTATTACTATTATTGTATTATTATTATTATTATCTCATTAAGTAAGTGATACAACTGAAACCGGGCGATCTCCTTAGATATTCGATGATAAAAAAATGATAAATTAAAAACTTAAACGCTGGAGCTCAAAGTTTCTACGTATCTGAAATAAAGCTGAAAATAAGGCTTCCTTCAACTATATCTGAAGAGGTAGGGGAGGTGGTATAACTCGTTCATATTCCAAAATCAGTCGATGTGACAGTAATAACTGAAAAGCGTTACTTTTTTTCAGAAACATAACCATTTTTTCTAACAGACATCACTTTTTTGTAACAGAAAATAAGGTGCGTAAAACTATATGTCAAGATGAAAAGACTGTACAATATAGACGCCGTGGAAACTTATGATAATTAGTCATTGTCATGTTTATGTTCAGAGCAACAACAATTAATGGATTTATCAGATTTAGTTGACATTAATCACGCTCTATCAACACTTTTTTGTCAATGACTGATTCCAACTTTGCAAGCAGTAGCATAATGTTATGTCTTCAAAAGCTTTTGGAAGGGAAAGGTAAGTGTGTTTAAGGATGTTTTTTTTTAAAGAAATGAAAAGGGGACTCAAAACGCATGAAATCACACTATTCCAAAAAGAAATGTTATAGAAAAACTGTTAGAAACACAATTTCCAGTTCGTTTTTTATAGGAAAATTTAGCATAATGTAAAAGAAGAAATGAAGAGTTTGTTTGCAAAAACCGATAAGTCCATATTTACCAAATGGAGATATTTGCGATTAAAGGTCAAGAAAAATAAATAGAATAATAAGAACATTTTTGCTTCTTTTGACCATAACTTAAAAAATATACCTGCATATGTAGTGACCAATATATCATTTAAAAAGGTATTAATTTGTACTTTATGACAGAGATTGTACTTCAAAATCTTCAAAAATGGACTTATCGGTTTTTGCAAACAAACCCTTCAAATGTTCTTTCAGAAAATATAAAACACTCCAGATTGACTAAGTTGACAGGTGTTACCTATTTAGAGTCCTCGTACAAAATCAGTGCGTGTGACTTTTTGTTGGTTTTGTGATTCACGGGCATAATTTAACATCGCTTACGATTTCATTGTTTAAAAAACGAAAATGCCATTGACATGTTTGAAAGAAGTGGGTCTACCTAAAGGAAAAATGATTTGAACAGTAATCCAGATATTCGCTTTAACGTTTTCATTACCTCCCTGTCATTGAAAAAGTGCAGTGGGTTTTTTTTTTCTTTCTTTCTTCTTCTTTAATGGAGCAATTGTCGACGAACTTTAGTCTTTCTATCCTCTTCAGGTTGGCAGGGACAGCACCTATCACCAGACAAATCATGCCATGAAGTGTCCTGCTACAGAATGTGGGGTGACCATTTGCGTAGAGTGTTGCAGTTAAGTTCAACCTCCTATTTAATGTCACAGAGCCTGCGCCCAAAGTCTAACCCTGTCTGGAATTCCCGGATGTTGATGTGCGCAATGAAAGGTTCGTAGAAGTAGATATATAGCTATTTCAGAAATAGACAGATTGTCCATGTTCAGTTTTTTAAACGAGACAACGGTTTACAATGGTGTATACAAAATGTTATTTTAATGTTACATTGTTATATATAAATTGCTTTGGTATATTAGAATTTACATAAATGAGTTGTTGTTGTTTTTTTGCTTGTTTGTTTGTTTGTTTGTTTGTTTGTTTGTTTTTAATTCGTCATTACTTCTTCTTTTTTCTAAGGATAGACACATTTTCTTTTCACTGTTGAATTTTCTAACATTATTATCCCCCATGTCGGAATCAGTCGTTGGCTAAATTCATGCGTCGCAAATGATAGAGGAGAAATTTACAAGTTATAATAGTGGGCTTGCAATTGAACCTTATGATTTCAAAATTCATTAAATATCATGCATGACCATTGATGTATTACGGAAGAAAACAGAAGCATTTGAAAGGTGACTTGATAATGTCATCGTCAAACTTTATAAATACAACTTCATGCGAAACTCCCAGTACGTACTTGCAAAACAATATTGTATTTGTTCTTGTTTAACGGTCATTGTATTGTATTGCATTGAGGCCAACAGCTGTTCGTTTATTGGTCATTAGGTTTTGTGTCGTTTTCTGTTTTTTGTTGCTTTTTTCTTATCATACAGAAGAGGATTTATGTCCAAATGGAGGCATTCACTTCGGAAAAGACCACGCCTACTCGTGTTTGTGTGGACCACACTACACCGGTCATAACTGCCAATGTAAGCATTATTGTCCGACAATGTGAATCCATTTCACAGTATCTGAGTCGTATACCCGCATCCACAGGTCCATTGATAAAAGGATACGTTTCCCCAAGTTTATTTGCGGTAGTTCAGAGAACTCAGAGCAGAAGTGTAATAGCAAAATACATCCTTAAGTGTAAGAAAATCCGACGATCAGTAGATAGAAGATGTCAATTCATTTAGATTTGGTCTGTTGGTTATACGTTGATAAGTTTAACACCACCAAATAAGCTTATGTGCTGTCACAGTTGGCGAATGATATAAACACGGATAAAGGTAATGTTAAGAGAATTAGACAAGATGTATTCATTTATCCAGCACAATGAGAGAATTCAAGATTTATCTAGAGAAGACGTTGTTCTTTCAAAACAAGATGTAATCTTTGGTGTTTGTTTTTGGCCTATTGTTATTTCATTCTTTACATTAAAGGACAAGTTCACCTTCATAGACATGTGGATTGAGTGAATGCAGCAATATTAGTAGTACACATCAGTGAAAGTTTGGGGAAAATCCGACAATCTGTTCAAAAGTTATGAATTTTTAAAGTGTCTGCACAATCAGTGCTGGATGAGAAGACTACTACAGTGTATGATGTAAGATTCGTACAACGATATAAGGAAAATAAAAAGAGAATTTCACAAAAATTTTACTTTTTGAATAAAGTGCACATTTCTTCAACTTGTTACTGACATATATTATATCGAGGGTAATATTATTCCCCCTGCCTTCTAAAAGAGAGAAGTGGAGTGACCTTTTGTTACGCGAGAAAAGTGAAAATATGTTGAATTTTCTTTATACTTTCTTTATATCGTTGTACACATGTGACATCACAAGCTAGAGTAGCCTTCTCATCCAGCCGTGTCTGAGCAGAAACTTTAAAAATGTATAACTTTTGTACGGATTGTCCGATTTTCCTCAAACTCTCACTGATGTGTTCTACTTATATTGCTGCATTCACTCAACCCACATGTCTATGAAGGTGAACTTGTCCTTTAACGACATTCAAAACTTCTTTGAAGTTCTTTCATTTAACCCTATAAAGCCCAAGCTATTTTGACCCCTTCCAGGCCCAAGAGGGGGGGGGGCACATTGTGCCCCCCCCCCCCCACCTATATAACTTCTTTATTATATTATGTATGACCGTCATATTTGGCACATGGATAGAGCAACTGATACTCTACATGACCCGACATTTGAAATTTCTCAAGGTCATCCACTGAGGGCGCTATTTACGAAAATATAAAAATACATAGGAAATAAGCTAAAATCATGTTTTTTTCTTTTTTTTCTTTATCCCCAGTATATGTTTCTATTTCATATCAATCATTTTCATATTTACCATAAAGGAAAAGCAAGTCAACCTTCACTATTTGTAATGGTTGAAATTTCTCAAGGTCAACATGTGGGGGTGCTATTCATTACAATATAAAGAAATATATGAAATCTATGATATACTGCTTAGAATGGGTACATATGTTGCTATCACATTTCATATTTCCAAAATATTGAAATTTTGAGTTTGCAGATTGATAATATGATGAACAAATGATATTACAGGCAAAGCTTGTGTGAAAACAACCCCAAATAGAATGGTAGTCTTTGAAAAATGCTATATTTTCAATTATTTCTATTATATCTATTGTTTGATGCCTATGTCGTATAGAAATAAAGGAAATGAATAAGAAGAGCATTTCAGGGTAATTCACAACCATTATTACTTCACATTTTGGTCCTTCAGCAAATTACAGCCAAGAAAACCCCCATTTCATCCATTATTATACTGTTAACTGAAATTGGAACAGAAAATCATGCAAAATCTGACGAACATGGTTGTCAGTTTACGGTTGCCATGGCAACCAGCAATGTCGGACATAGCTAAATTATGTATCAAAATGTTTGCAATAAGATTCTAAGAAAAGTCACCAAATTTGATTGAAATCAAGTAAAGGGTGTGGGAGTGGCAAACGAAAATATGGTACGGGGGCACAATGTGCCCCCCCCCCCCCCCTTGGGCTTTATAGGGTTAAGCTGTTTGCAGTCAGACATTGACGTTGTGGTTACTATAGTCCCTGAACTCGAAAATTGTCTTTCTACGTTTAGAACAAATAAGTTGTTATTGACCAGTTGGAAAAGAAATAGTATTGTATGAATTTCGGTAACTAATATAGACGGTCTACTTAGGGATATTACCAATTCTGGAGATCGTACCAACTACGACATTTTTTAGGATAAGCCATATACAATACTCTTGTTTAGGAACTCTTGTTGATAGGGGTCGATTTGTCGTTCATTTCCTGACACTTAAGAGTTATCGATAAAGTTTTTTTTTTTTTTCGTCTGCCCCCTCCTAATGTTTCATTATAATTATTGTTAGATTTTGCCCTACGTAAATCGTAGTATCAAAGCATGGAGTCACATCTATACAACATAACTTGATAGAAAAGTTCCTTCAAAAAATAAAATAGAGCTCTGAGGATAAGAAGAGTTTGTTTGCAAAAACCGATAAGTCCATGTTTGAAGATTTTGAATTATGGTCTCTGTCATAAAGTACTAAATAATACTTTTTAAATGATATATTGGTCATTACATATAAAGGTACATTTTTGAAGATATGGTCAAAAGAAGCACAAATTATTCTTATTATTCTCTTTATTTTTCTAGACCTTTAATTGCAAATATCTCCATTTGGCAAATATGGAATCATCGGTTTTTGCAAACAAACTCTACCTAATCGCCTTGGGAATTTCATACAGATTATTTACTTATTTCTGAAATAAAAAAAGACTATACATTTCTGATTTATTCCGCCATTACGTGGGTTATTTATATACAGGCTGTAGAAAGTGAATTTTAGCTTCCCGTTCAAACACAAACACACACACACACACGCACACACACACACACACACACACACTCACACAAACAAACAAACAAGCACATAGATTCACAAATATCCAACCTGTCATTTGAATGAATAATATCATTTGCCTTTAACGAAAACTATTCTCACCCATTCTTTTTTTCTTTATACTTCTGCTTGTCCTAGATTGTGGAATTCCTTTGATTACATGTATTATTTCAGGCCTATTGCATCATAGTAGAGCAGATAAGCCCTCAAAATCACGTGAATTGTGCAAAATTTCACTAAAGCATGAAACTTTCACCAGTGTTAGTACATACCATAAGATTTATTTTAAGATCGGGAGGTAAGTCTGATTTGACCTCTGATGACCTCCAGAGGTCAATGTACTTTAGATATCAGAAAATCGATGTTTTTAGACATTTGCAAATGATATATGTGGTTATGTTGCACTAAACATGCATTTATACCACAGAGAAATCATTTCCAGATTCAACAGAGCACTGACAGGTTTTTACCTTTGACCTCTGATGACCTCAAGAGGTCAATGAACTTTAAATATCAAAATATCGATGTTTTTAGACATTTGTGAATGATATATGTGGTTATGATTCACTAAACATGCATCTATACTTCAGGGAAACTATTTACTGATTCCACAGAGCATTGACAGGTTTAACCTTTGACCTCTGATGACCTTTGGAGGTCAATGACCTCAAAATGGTATATTGATCTGTGATGTCATTGGTTAATGGTAACCATTGTTAAGATGTACAAAACAAGCATATCTGTCTTACAATGAAATTGTCTTCATATTCTAAAGAGCTGACAGGTTTCTACCTTTGACCTCTGATGACCTTGAGAGGTCAATGACCTCAGAATATCAGAATATTGAAGTATGACATCATTGGTGAAAGGTCAAACATGGTAAAGATGTACAAAACAAGCATATCTGTGTACAATGACATTGTCTTCATATTCCAAGGCACACAGACGAGTTTCTGCCTTTGACCTCTGATGATCTCGAGAGGTCAATGACCTCAAAGTATCAGAATAGTTTGGCATCATCAATGGTAAACATGATGATGTTTTAGAGAGCACTCATAGGCCCTGTTTATTAACGAGCTATTACCGTTCACCTATGAAAATCACACAAGGTCAAATACCTCGAATGAAATGTGAGGATGTTAATATTGATATTGCGATAGTTAATAGTTAATAATTGTTTATAATGTAGGGCTTACAAACCATTCATTTCTGTTACCAAAAAAGTGGCTACTCATTCCGCAGAACTTTTCAGGTAATTATCTAAGTCGGGTATGTGCACAGAGCAAGGGGTGTCGATCTGTTTTCACGTGGGGGAGGAACTTGGAAAACATGTAAAAGCATAAGTTCATGGTGCAAAGGAAAGAAGCGGAGGGGGAGGGGAGGATGTGGGTGGGGGATTGGATTTTTGCAGGTTTAGACCTGAAATCAGTGATTCAGTGTAGCTCTTGTCTAATGTGTGCGTCATCACTTATATGGAAGTTGATGGGGTGTGGGCGCATCTCACCTACCTCCCTCCCAAAGACGAAGTTTTTTTTTTTTTTTTTAAAGAATCTGATGCATACGTTTTGGGGAATATTTGGAAAATTATGGATCACCAAGGTGTACCAAGTCTATATGGATGGGAACCCAGCAAGCGCAGCGTTGGCGAGGGTAGGGTATTCCACTCCCATTCGACAGAGCTCTTGTATTTTGAGAAATGAGATTCAACGACCTGGCACACAGGCACTTTTGAAGGAATACCTCGAAATTTGTATCAAAAAGGTGTAGTAAGTCAGCCATCTATGGAGGAAGACCAATCGACAGAAGGATGTGGGTGGAGGTATCCCCCTCCCACATTATGGAGCTTTTGCATTCTTTTGTTTGCAATTCAATGATCTCGTGCCACTCTTGGTTGAACTACCATTTTGCAAAAAAAAAAAAAAGTCCATACCCAAATGTGTAGCCATAATCAATGCATGGAGGAGATGTTGATACAGCGAGAGGAGGGTATGAAAGGGGCTGTCCCCAAATCCTTCCCATGCGAGGGAGCCTTTGCAGTAAGAATAGAAATGTAAAAAAAAATCTAGTATACACATTTATGATGGAATATTTGGGAAATTATTAGTAAAAGGAGTGTACCAAATCTAAGGGTAGAAACCGAGGAGGGATTGTTAATTGAAAGATACACTACCCCCTCCAACAAGAGGGATTTTCTTTAATATGTCGGAACTGAAACTAAAGATCTAGTACATACTTTGTGATGATATAGAACAAAAGTGGGACAAAAGCACTGAGCGTATATGGAAGGGGACATAACGAAAGATAGTGTGGGCGAGGGGGTATGCAAAGGAGATTATGCCTTTTAATCTGGTGCATACAACAGCTGAAATGTTCAGTGACAATTCATTTTCTGTCAAAAAAGTGAAGAAAAAAAATCTCAATCTCAGAAAATACTTGGAGGCAAAGTTTTATGTCCCCACCATTCCCCCTCCCATATTTTCTCGGGAGGCGGGGCAAATGCCTCTTGCCCTCCAAAATGAACAATCGTGCATATATAGGAAAGCCTTTTCATCTTTGGAATTTAAATAAAAATATCTCTTAAAAACATTTTTCATAGAATAAGGGAAATTATCATTCCCCAAAGTATGTTATATCTGTGGAAGGAACCAAGCAGGGGGAAGGAGTCTATCGAAAGGAGATATCCCCTCTCAAAGAAGGGAGATTTTGCATTTCAGAATTAAATTTTAACAATCCGATGCACACTTAAAGTGAAAAACTTGGGCAGTTTTCTGTCTAAAAAGCAAAAAACAAAGAACAACAACAAAAACTAACAACAACAAAACATAGTCCTCATCTCAGAATTTAATGGGGTGGGGGTCAACTATCCCTGCCACCACCCCACCCCTCCTCCAAACTGATGCCCCGGTATGTGCATGTGTTTTATTCCACTTGTTGAAAAGAAGAGAGAGTTTTAAGAAACAATATTGTTCAGTGATCGCTATCCCAGTCAAGTAAATTGTTTATCAATAAGGTGATTTCCTTCACCTGTATACCTTAAGATGATGTAGGCCTGGTATTTGCCTTGCACGTTATTACATCTATTTCTTTTTTAGTATTCTCGTTTACATTTTGATGTGAAAGTTGTTTACTTTGCCACGATTTTATTTGTACATAGAAAAAATAATCCAAGACTGAAAATGAAACTGATACAATACTTAATGATTGACATGATGCACATATTGTGTATTTCTATAGCAATAAAAATGAGCAATTCAAAAGGCGTGTACGCATTTCACATGAACATTAGCGATGATCCTCTGACCTCTGGAGGATATTGAAAGATATGCATCAAAATGTAAGAATGTTGATGTCTGGTCTCATTGGTTTGTAATGGCCAGCTGCTTATGAAATAATAATTATATTTAAAAAAATTCATTTGTGTGTGTGTGTGTGTGAGTGTGTGTGTGTGTGTCCAAAATTGTATGCAGAGTATTCCACACACGGTTCAATTTTGACTTCCATCTAGGACAATGAGCGGTTACTTTTTTTCTCAACTACACTGTAATATCAAAATCTATTGAAAAAACACGGTGGCGGCTGGGTCTAACACATTATCATTCCTTTTCGTTGGAGATCCATGCGGGATGGTCAAAACAAACATAAAAAATAGATATCTCAAACCTAATTGTTATAACAAAGCATCATATCCTCATATACCCAACCCAACCCTCTATGCCCAGACATTGTAAACCACCCCATGGACTTACTTGGAGCTTTAGAATACCCTTTGTCAACAGAGAGAGACATCCAAACCTTTGCAGTGCTGACTAAGATCTGCCATGGAACTGATTGGTATTGGCTCTGCATCATTGACAGCAGATCTCGTTTCCTATTCTCCTTCTTCTTCTTCTTTTCTTCTTCTTCTTCTTCTTCTTCTTCTTCTTCTTCTTCTTCTTCTTCTTCTTCTTCATTATACTGTGTAATCTTGTAATATTCTGCCATGGAGCCTTTTCTTAATTGGTTAAAGAAGGTATCCAAAGAGCTATATGAAGCAAAAAACAACAAACAAATGCAAAAACAAAAAGAGAGACATATGTACCTTTAATAACAGAGCTGAATATTGAGTATCTCTCTCCTGAAGTGTTTCAAAGAGATACAAGAGACAGTGGCCGAGAGTAGCCGTCACCTTTTTGGGAGTAGGCCTACTTTGTGTTCTTGCAAATGATGCCTGACATTTTTAGTCATTTGCCCTTTTTGAAGAATGCAGCAATAGAGCCACAACTTCCTGCGGAGTGGATATTGTGGGGTTCTTGATGCAGAACATCATCGCTGAATTTGCCTGAGCTGTACTTTCTTACAGGGATTGCCATTGTAGTTTTGTTTTGTTTTGCTTTGTTTTGTTTTTCAAGTGTGGCTGTAACACTGCTTGTTTTGCATATGATGGTCATTGCAGCTAAAGAGTGCATATCTTCTCTGGATCATTCCAAACTTCATGATGTTTCACCTGGGTGAATGGATCCCAGATGATGCATGCATATTCCAGGACAGTCCTGAGCGGCATGGAGTAGCAAAACACCTGAACTTTATGATACTCGTATCTTCGTCTGGAGAGAGTCTTTGGTTGAAGTATAATCTTTTTAAGCTGCTGTGGTGATTTGATTCCAGCTGAGCCTCCTATTGGAACTCCAAAATATTTAGCACAATCCGCTTTCTCCATGGTTTGCCATGAATGCTTATCTATTCCCTGGGTAGGTCTCGGATGGCAATAGCTAGTTGCAATACACAGGATTGCTTCATGTGGAATGCATGTTGGGCCTCACAGTATGTCGAAGTTTTCAAGATGGTCCATGATGTCGCAGCTGTGGACTGTATACTCCAGGACCATGAGTCATTCATCGCAGTCATACTGTAACAACCCACCAGTTTTACACTGGCCAATACAGGCCCACCAGCTCGAAACTATGCAAATATTGCCTATGAGCTTGACACTTAGGCAAACCAGTCTCATAATGAGTCCGACAAATGGGGGAAAAGATCTATGAGACTTACACGGAATAGATTAAACACTCTGTATATCAGTCGCGTGGGCCTTGTTTTCCTCGAGTGTCGAGATAATGGCCATATTTGCCTATATTTGCTAGTCTACATAACTAACCCAAACATAACAGTTGTATTTGAGGTCACTGCCATCACTCAAGAAACTTAAGCTTTATTTCTGAAGTAATTGACCTCTCACATTTCAGAGACCTGTTACTATAAACCAATGCTCTGTGGAATATGCATACATACTTTGATCAAAACATCAATGCGTGATTTGTACATGAATAAGCATTTACGATTACACCAATGAAGCCAAACATCAGTACAGGTAAGCCTACACATGTTATTGTGACCTCAGTGACATCTCATTGTCCTGAGAGGTCAAAGTTGGATAAAATGCACAGGCTAATGACCAATGTTCCATGGAATGACAAGATTCTTCTATTATAGCATAAATGATTGTACATCGGGTATTACAAAGTTGACCATTGACTATACATAGAATATCAATATTCTGATATTTTGAGGTCATTGACCTGTCACCTTCCTCAGAGGTCAAAGGTAGAGACACGTGAGTAATTTCTCTTGCTCTGTGGAATAGGAATACAATTCAATTGTAATACAAATGAATATTACATCTAAATCATGTTTGTCACCAACCAATTGCACCAAATATCAATGTTCTGACATTTTGAGGTCATTGGCCTCATCATAGGTCATCTGAGGTTATCAGAGGTCAAAGGTAGAAATCTGACTTGAAAGGCTCAGTGGAACATTGAGGCAGTTCCTCTTACAAAAATTAGTTTTTAGTACATAATTATCGTGTTTCAGTTATGAGTGACGCATTAAAATATCAATTTTCTGACATTTTGAGGTCATTGACCTCTGAAGGTCATCAGCGGTCAAAGATAGAAACCTGTCAGGGCTCTGTGGAATATAAAGACAATTTCACTGTGACAAAAATTAAGTTTTAGTACATCATTACTGTGTTTTATCATTAACCAATGACGCAAAATATCAATTTTCTTAGATTTTGAGGTCATTGACCTCTAGAGGTCATCAGAGGTCAATTCAGACTTACCTCCCGATCTTAAAATTAATCTTATAGCCTGTACTAACAATGGTGAAAGTTTCATGCTTTAGTCAAATTTTGCACAATTCTTCGGCTTATCTGCTCTACTAGTGATGAATGGGACAAAAAAAGGAAGTAAACCACCAGAGTAACACCAATGAAGAGATTATCAGATTAAACTGAAATTAAGTATGCCTCATTAACACATTCTGTCCATAATTAATGCCAACTTTCAAAGCAGCAGCCCTATCCTTTCAAAAGTTATTAGAGTTGTAAGTGAAGAGTGTGGACAAGGTTTTTTTTCAGAAATGAAAAAGGGATTCTAAAGACACACCTAATCACACTATTCTACCAAAAATGTTCGAGATAAACTGCTAAAAAACACACTTTTCTGCCCGTTTCATGGTACCAAAATTTAGCATAATGTAAAAGAAGACCTGCTCTTTCAGAAAATATCAAAAAGTCAAGTTCGGCTAGGTTGACCCATTTCACTTATTTTCAGTCCTCACGCAAAATCAGTGTGTGCGACTTTATGTTCGTTTTGAGGTGCACGGTCACATATATAGAATATTGCAAATATATAAAACATAATAGTGGTCGATCTGTTAAGTTTGGAATCTGTGAATGAATGCTAAAGATGTATAACGCAACAGTACATGCTATGATGCATTAGTAACAGTACAGTACATGCAACAGTACAGTAAAAGATGTATAACGCAACAATACATGCTATATGATGTATAACGCAACAGAAGTGGACCTTAAATATTTGAATACTGTAAACAAAGCACACACTCTCGAAAAGTCTTAACTTAGAAACGAGGCTCTGAAGAACAGGGTTTATTCGAACGTTTAATCTTTACCAAGCCGTGCTAGCTGTGGAATGGAAGGGTCAAAACAAAGAATGTAAACCACTGGAGCAGCAGCAGTGGGGGATTATCGGATTAAATTGAAATTTGCCATGTTCTATAAACACATTCTGTCCATGATTAATGCCATTTTTCAAACCTGTAGCATAATGATTTCGAAAGTTATTAGACTTGAAAGAGAAGAGTGTACAAAATGATTTTTATAACATAAAAAGGGGCCTCTGAGATATTCCGGATGTTTCTATCCCCCCCCCCCCCAAAAAAAAAAAAAAAGTTGTAGAAAAACTGGTGAGCTGGTTTCTTGATTTTGTGATGCAGGGTCACATTTGCTTTTGACTTCGAATACTTCAATGTGTTTCAATGTCATGTAGGCATGTCAATCTTCCTGATCAAATTCTCAGCTTTTCTAAAAAGTTGATTTCCACGCAATAATTAATTGATAAGATTCCGCCTTCACAGGGTCACTTTCAATGTCAGGAAAAGTTGAAAAGCATGATTACAATAAGATAGTGTTTCCGCTATGAAAAAAGAAAAAAAATGTGAACCCCCAACTCAAAACCAATAACCACGTCTTTTCCAACAGGCAGTGCATCACTGTAATTACAATTGGTAATTTTTAATTCACATAATTCCTGTGACCCTGAACTTTTAATCTTTTTTCCCTCTCATTGAAATTACACCTCCTCACTCTCTCTGATTCGAAGCACGTTTTCAATGGGTTAGGGTGGTCTAATTTTGACGAGTTATATGTCATTTTAAAGGTTAGAAGATACTCCTTGGAACTCTGTTATTAACACGTCTATTAGCACATGTATTAACGACTGTAAGTTGCACTTTCGTTTCAATATGAAAAACATTAGTAATGGTAGGAGCCTTTTACTGCGTTTTCTGCAGTGTATAATTGGATGACGGTTATTAGTATTAACAAAACAGTATTTGTATTCTCCAAATGCCATATACGTATACTGCACGTAAAGACAGTAATGACACAACATAACAGATAGCATTGTCTTTCTTTAAAAAAGTTAATATGAAGTGAATTATCAATAGTATCTCGATATTGAAAAAAAAGAAAGCACACCCTCTGAATAAACGGTGACCTGAGAAAAGAGATTCTGAAGTAGTGGGTCTTTTCAAGCAAATCATATTTACCTAGCCGTGCTGTCTGTGAAATGAAAGGGACAAAAGAGAATAAAAAAACCCACAAAAAGAAAACATGATATAAACGACCGTAGCAACCTTAATGAAGGGCTTATCGGAAAATTTAGTGAGCTTGCTTTTCAACACATTTTGTCTATGATTAATGCCAACTTTCCAAAGCAGTAGCATTATCCTCTCTAAACGTATTGAAGGTTAAAGTTACGTGAATATTTTGCACATTTTTAAATGAAATAAAAAGGGGACATTAAAGTCACACCTCATAGAGATATTCTACAGAAAAATCGCCGAGAAAATCTAGTAAAACACAATCATTTCTTCTTCGTTTTGTGATCCCAACCTTCAGCTTAATGTAGAAGAAGACTTGCTCTTCGTGAAGACATTATGAACAAACCCGAGACTGCCTTGGTTGACCCATCTCAATCATTTTCAGTCCTCACACAAACCTAGTTTGTGCGACTTTTTGTTGATTTTGTGATGCATGGCCACGAATAATCTATATATTCTACTGAGGAGAGATAGACTTCCTTTTCTCTTCTTTTTCTTTGTCTTTTTCTTCTTCTTCTTCTCTCTCTCTCTCTCTATCTCGCTCTCTCTCTCTCTCTCTCTCTCTCTCTATATATATATATATACATACATATTCATATATGTGTGTATATAATATATATATATATATATATATATATATATATATATAATACTTATGTGTATTCATTAGGTCTCAAAAATATATGAACATTTTATTTTTTGTATTTTTTAAAATGTCTTTGGTTTCCTCTATGTTTCGGGAATCTACAGTGTAGCATTCAGATATTTGTTCCTGCGGGTCTTTATTGTGGGAGACTTCCGTGCTTAAAGGACACGTTCACCTTCATAGACATGTGATTTAATTGAATGCAGCAGTATTAATAGAACACATCAACAAGAGTTTGTAGGAAAATTGGACAATCCGTTTAAAAGTTATGAATTTTTGAGATTTCTGCTTAGTCACTGCTGGACGAGAAGACTACTACAGCTTGTGATATCACATAATGTACAACGATAAAGAATATATAAAGACAAAATTCAACATATTTTCACTTTTCTCGCATAATAAAAGAGCAGTGGACTTCCCTATTTCAGGAGGCAAAGGGAATAATATTACCCCTATTATATATCAGTGACGCTTCAAGAAAATGTACACTTCTTTTTTTTTTCAAAAGGTAGAATGTTGTGAAATTCTCTTATATTTTCCTTATAGCGTTGTACGCATGTGACATCATACATTGCAGTAGTATTCTTATCCAGCAGTGACTGTGCAGATACTTTAAAAAAAATCATAACTTTTGAACGGAATGTCAGATTTCCCCCAAACAATCACTGATGTGTTCTACTAATATAGCTGCATTCACTCAATCCACATGTATATGAAGGTGGACTTGTCCTTTGAAGGAGTTTGTTAAAAATGGAAAAGGTAGGCTATGGATGGAGCAGACGAATGGCTGAAGACAATGACTCTTACCGAACTTCGAACACAGGGTGGGTCTAATTTTGAGGGCGATGTAGACGGTTCGCTTGAAATCATTACAGATATAAAGGGTAACAGAACAATATATTACAATAGTACATGAGGGTCTTGCCATTACAACATGATGATTGATGGTTATCAGTAAGCCTACATTCAATGATCGGCAATATGTTTCTCAAGTAAAAAGTTACATAATTAACGATATTTACGTGGTTCTGATGTTGTCATACTATCATGCCAACTTTTACTTAACTGACTCTCAAACATATGTTATATAATAACAAGTTTTATATCAAAACGAAGGTAATCCATTCTTGTTAAGTTGATATAATCCTGATTAAAGCAGGAAAAATAAGAAATTATATATATATATATCCATATATATATATATATATATATATATTATACACTCAGCAAAAAAAGTAAGTTCCCCCCTAACATTTTTTGATATATCTCAAAAAGTGTTTTACGGATTTTCATAATTCAAACCAGAATGGATAGGAAATTTCATTACTCATAACATGAATGTCATATCATTGCCACCAGATATCATTATTGGTGTAAAAAAAAACGCATTTTATGTCAAAATGCATGGGGAAAAAAGTTGCACTTTAGGCTATACGAAGCATATTGTATACATTTCCTATGTAAGTTAGCAAATGACCTTTTTAAATTGTGTAATACTCAGGAATTTCTTCAGGTACAATACGCTTCCTTATTAAACAGATGTTATGCATACTTTTTAAACAATAGCCTTTTCAATATGAAAATTTTGGGAGAAGCCATGTGATTTATAATTCCAATTTGGGTTGATCACATTAATGTGCCTATGACCATTTTGCATCCTGCGCTCAAGTTGTAGATCAGTTTGTAGAGGGAAATGGCATCGAAAGTATGGAGGGGCCTACAAGATCCCCTGACTGTAATCCAGTAGAGAATCTTTGGGATATCATTAAGCGGAAAGCAAGCAAGGACGTGAAAAAATGACACTTTACTGCAATAATTTCAGCGCATCTTGCAGAGAGCATGGGCCAACATTGAGCAGCGCCAAGTACAAACTTCAGTTAACAGTATGAGGACGAGATGTCGGCTGGTCATTGTAGCGGATGGTGGACATATCAATTATCAAATACTTGACTGTATGCTCATGAAAAGAAAGAGATAGAAAAATATGCAATAAACAATGCTTAAATGTTCAGAATCATGATTGATTGTTTGATTATTTGTGTAAAAGTCACTGCAAATCACTAAAGTGCAACTTTTGTTTCCATGCATTTTGACATAAAATGCCTTTTTTTCACACCAATAATGATATTTGGTGGCAATGATTTGCCACTCATGTTATGAGTAATAAAATTCCTTATCCATTTCCGTTTGAATTATGAAAATCGGTAAAATACTTTTTGAGATATATCCAAAAATGTTAGGGGGGAACTTACTTTTTTTTTTTTGCTGAGTGTATATATATATATATATATATATTCATACACATGTGTATACAGATGTATATAATATAGATATAGTATATATAATCATAAGCAGACGAATATTCTTTGTTATGTTATACAAGTGAGGTATTAATGGATAGGTTTGGGTTTGCTGTATCTGATGATGAGCTTACTTTGAATCAAGAAAACATATTACACATAAACGTAACCAACCCAAACATACACAAATGCAACCATATGGAACTAGAACCGAAAATGTTGCACGATTTTAAATCCCATATGTATATTGTTGTGAAAAGAAAGGGATCACTGACCCGAATACAGCAACATGACATGTATGCTAATGGAAAATACTAACTTAATATATTTTTCCTAATCCTAGCATCAGAGTCTACTGGGAATGAAATAATTTTCCTTTAAAAAAATGAATTGTGAGCATTATTGTGGAAGCTCGCAAGAGGTACCTAGAAAATTTTAGCGCAGCTTCATTATGCTCCCGTAATTGAAATAGAATTTGTTGTTTTGATGACCTAGTCGGTCGGTAATATTTTGTCAAAAGTAGAATAATAATGATAAAAAAAAACATCGATACATGTACCATAATATTATTCATTACACAGATTGTCTTCCTAATCCCTGCCTGAATGGAGGGACCTGTCTTGAAACTATAGAGGAATTTTCCTGCGAGTGCCCGGAGTTATTTCGTGGAAAGAGATGTGAACTTGGTACGTGCATGTGAGATAGGGAAGCTGTGGTATCTATCTTTAACTATTCATCAAGGTGTTTGTAGCATCAGTTGTATGTGAATAGATAATGAAGATGCAAACCCAGCTGTTCATTTTTTTTTTATAGAAAGGAGATATTTGAGATATAATGTGTTACATACTCACACACGCACCTGCACAATATATCACACAAATCTGTTTCAAAGAGGGATGGTTAAAACTGTTCGCCCGATGGGCATAACACTGTTGAGAAATCACCGCATAGGTATTTATTTATTCATTTTTTTTTTCTTTTTAATGAATCATGGTTTCTAGAACCGGAGGTTTTCCCGAGGTAGATTTTTCTTCATCACCTAATTTGAAAATACTATTGGAAAAGGTTATTGCATTTAGACGATTAGAAATGGACCTGTTGAATTTCTCCTTTACCATAAAAAATAGTGTTTGCAAAAAAAAAAGAGGCAATAATATCAATTTGTTTACAATTTTCCACCAATATTCCGTTTACAAATATAGAGTAAAACCTGATTTCAACAGGAAGGCAACACTAATAAAAGAGCACTGAAACACTGAAAGAAAATGTTGCATGTGTAAACCGTGGTTTGGCTTGTCCTGCGTGTTCTCTAGATATCGTCTGCCCTAGTGATCCATCGTCCCCAGACTCCTGCTATATCTACCGCCAGGACCAACAGCCCTGGGAGGTGGCGCGGGATACATGCGATGAACTGGGAGGATATTTGGTCGCCATAGAAACGCCAAGTGAGCTGTCCAGCATCCGAGAGGACGTTCTTATCGCGCACTACGGAATAACAACCTTCCCATGGATCTGGATAGGTCTGAATGACTTAGCAACGGAAGGAGTGTACACATGGGAGCGAGTCGGCAGCACCCTATCCGTCTCAAGTAGTATGTGGGATCATGATGACAATCAGCCCAATCCACGTTATGCTGCCAATCAAGACTGTATGACCTTCAATGGACGTGTGCTCAGGGATGATCATTGTAGCATGGTAACTACCTACATGTGCGAATTCGGGCTTTAACTTTACAATGTCATATAGCATATACATAATAATATCATGTACATGGGAAAATGATTTTCTTCCACCTGTCTCTGTATCGGCTTTAGCACTCCTAGTTTTCCTTAGCTGTTGTTGCTTTTTTTAAAATTTGAATTTCTTTAATGCACATTTCACCTGGCTATGGATATCCTGAATATGCATATGTTATTTTAGAATTATCATGGAGTGACGCATGACTGGTACACAATAATAATGAATGTTATACTCATCAATACTTAGGTATGTATGTGTACAGTATGCATGTATGGATACACCATGCTCTCTAAAAAAAAAATCGAGTAAAAATATTCACTCTTCATAGTGAAAACTTTTGACTAGATTTGGACAAAAAGTCCATGCGTGTCCGCTCCGTTCACCGCTTCGCTTTGTTTACTTTACTATACGCCCGACTGGCCACGAGCTCCTCGTAAGAGCGAGACGGGATCGCTCCATTGTTGGAAATAGGCGTGGCCGTATCATCATATGCAGCGCGCCTCTGTCACCCGTCTCTCCTGTAGACCATACGAGCACACACACACACACACACACACATACATGCACACACACATTCCACATATTTGTAAAATATAATAAAATACGTCAAATTGAAGTTTGACTCTACAAAAGTACACAATCTTACCGGTTTCCAATGCAGACTTCACAATGATAAATAAAGTACGTAGTGGGACTATACGCAGCTAAGCGTTTACGCTACTTTCCCACTGCAGAACAAAACAATTTCGGGATTTTATTTCACCAGTTAACTATATTATCCCTCATGAATGACAAAATGTCGTCGTTATAAGAACCATGAACTCATATATCTTACCTTCATTGGCATAAATACTCTGCTAAAGAAAGAAACTGGAAACAAATCCGTCGATTCAAGTCGAAACAATGGTCTTGTCAGCCTCTTTGCGCGGGAATGCCCAAGAGTTACTACTCTCCCGAACTGCGAATGGAATAGTCGCATTACGTCATGGGCGGTTTTTCTCCATTTGGAGGCATTTTACATTTTATGCAAAACTTGTTAGCACAAAAGTGCTACGAGATCTTTTGACCAATCGCAATGAGTTTTACATGGTGGTCAAGCTTAGTATATGCTCTTTCTAAAACCGTTCGACCCAAGTCGATACGTGGCTGCATTCTCGAGTTTTGGCCTTTGGCGTGTGGTAGGTGCACGTGAACTTGCTGGATTTGGAATCATTTCCCATAGACTCTTGCCTAAAAAAGTGAATGCGTAACAGCTTTAAAGCAAAAGGTGCAATATGACCATTGCTCCTGTCATAAACTTTTGAATGTTATCACATGGCAGACAATTTCCGCTGTGAAATGATACTCGCCCCAAGTGAAAAAGTTAACGACAACAAAGAGATTGTATTAGAAAAGCGAGACATTGTTCAATTTTGCCCTTGCAAATTACGTGTTATAGCGCCGTACGCGTATGCACACGCGCGGAAAGGTAGAAAATGTCCACTAGTTATCATTATGAAAGAGTGAATATAAAAAAGAGTGAATTTAGAGCGAAATTGGAGTGAATTTTTAGTGAAAATTTTCATTTTCACTCATTATGGAGTGACCTCAGGGATCACTCGAAGATTTTGGAGTGATCCCAGAGGTCACTCTAAAACGAGTGAAAAATGAACATTTTCACTCAAAATTCACTTCAATTTCACTCTAAATTCACTCTTTTTTTTTGTATTCACTCTGTTAGGAGTGAATATTTTCACTCGATTTTTTTTTTTTTAAAGAGAGTAGTATCGCCTTTTATAATAATCGCATGTTCGTTATTGTATTGCCCAGTGTATGCCAACGTACATTTTGCCGTTACAAAAATTACAAGGCTTATATCACCCTTATAATCACCTTTCTGCCTTTCCTTAGCCCTCTTTTCCAGAGTTACGTCTTGAATTCTCTTGCTTTTATGTATAATCCGTAACCAAAAAGCAAAGCATTTGTCATATTCTTGCTATGCTACCGTTCTGAGGAGAACATTGATTCGGAACGCATGTTATTATACTACAATCCTGAAAGTGTGATAATGGAATTATATGAATTTAATGCAAATATACAAAAACAGGGGAAAAAAGTACGATTTAAGCAAAACTCGGCCTAACTTTTTTGTTTCTTTTGGTGGCCAGGCGTCTATTTTTTTAGTGTTGCCTGGCCACCACTCATGTCGCTCCTGCTTTTACGTATGATAATATGATGTTTGATGAAATTGCTTAAAACTTACGACTCAAAGCAACGTCATAATTAGACAAGAAACAGGAAAATCAATTCAAATACAACCCTCTACCTCTATTTTTCTTTATTTCTGTCTTCTATAATATCTTTCTTACTGTTTTTTTTTTGTGTTTCTACCTCAATGAACGTTGAAATATTACATATTCTGCACTAATTCCCCAAAGTAAAGTGGTAAAACCTGCTGTAATGTATCAATTCATTTGTAATAACTTTTCATTATTAAGTTTACTATTTAATGACCATTTGTTACCCTGCATCACAAAACGAAGAAAAAGTCGTTTTTGTGCAATGAAAGGGACAAAAAAAAAAAACAGGAAGTAAACCACCGAAGCAACAACAATGAAGAGATTACCACATTAAGCTGAAATTGAGCATGGTCTATTAACACATTCTGTCCGTGATTTGGACCGAATAATGCTAACTTTCAAAGCAGCAGAGTTATCCTTTCAAAAGTTATTAAAATTTGAAGTGAAGAGGGTGTAAAGGATTTCAAGAAATGAAAAGGTAACTTTATAGATTTACCCGATCATTCTATTCTCCCTCCAAATGGGTTGCAGAAAAACTGCTGAAAACATACTTTCCCATCCATGATATGATCCCAAACTTAAGAATGATGTAGAAGAAGGATAGCTCTTTCAGAAAATATGAAAAAAATCAAGATTGACTTGGCTGACCCATTTCACCTTTTTTGAGTCCTCACATGAAATCAAGGGATGCGACTTTTTGTTCGTTTTGTGATGCACGGAATGCATGTACAATGTATATATATATCGTGTATATCATGCAACCCTGCACCATAAAACCAACAAAAAGGCGCCAGGTTAGATTCTGAAAGAGTAGACTCTAAGCTTTAAAATGATATATAACTCAATCGAATGGACTCTCTTAACCTATCTAAATATTGAAAAGAAACTACACACTCTGGATAAGTGTGAACTGAGAAAAGAGGCTCTGAAGAACAGGGTCTATTCAAGCGCTAATCTTTACCAAGCCGCGCTAGCTGTGCGATGAATGGACCAAACAACAGGATGATAACCACCAGGGCAACAACACTGAAGGGATTATCAGATTAAGCTGAATTTGTGCAAGCTTTATTAACACATTCTGTTTATGATCATTGCCAACTTTCAAAGTAGAAACGTCATCCCTTCTAAAAGTATTTGAGTTGAAAGCGATGAGCACAGAAAAGGTTTCTAAGAATGAGAAGAGGACTCTTTAAGAAGCACCTAATCACACTATTCTACCCCAAAATGTTCCAGAAAAGCTGCTAAGAATCCCAATTTCCTTTTCATTCTATGATCCCAAACTTTAGTGTGATATAATAGGAGAAGACTTGCTCTTTTAGAAAATATGAAAAAAGTCAAGATTGGCTTGGTTGACCTATTTCACCTACTTTCGGCTCTCACACAAAATCAGTGCTCGCGACACTTGTTTGTTCCACAAGTGGTGCACGGTCACACACACACACACACACACACACACACACACACACACATATATATATATATATATATATATATATATATATATATATATATATATATAAGAATGGGTGCACTTTCATCACTAGATTGAATAAAACAAACCAAATAAACATTGCTCAGAATAGAGGTATTGAAGCTCAGGGCCTCTCCAGGTGCTTTATCACACTCTGGTGTGCTACGTGCAATTAATGACACACACTCACTAGCACACACACACACGCACAAACACACACACACACACACGATGTAAGACTGTAGCAACCACAATAAAGAGATTATCAGATAAAGTTGAAGTTTTCCGCGTTCATTGAGCCGATTCGATTTTACGTTTGTTTGACTTCAAAACGCAGTAGCTTTATGCTTCATTCACTCCTTTGTTTATGGTATGAAAGTAAAGATTGTGTAAAGCGACTTCATCAAATGAAAAGGGGACTATAAAGGCAATGTTGTGCCTGATCACACTATTCTTCTAATCTTTGAAACTAAAAAATCTTCCAAAATAAACACTTTCTCATTCATTTTTTGTCGTTTTTTTTCTGTAAAAAAGTGGAGACATGTGTGGAATTGTTCTTTCAGGGGAAAAATATAATGATTAATTTTGTTCACTCGTTCACTCGACGTTTTCTGTTTTGGTTTGTTTGTTTGTTTTGTTATTCAAGTTCACAATAAGAGCAACGTATGATAATACATCATAAAATACATATATATATATATATATATAGCCTATATATATATATATATATACATATTCTTTATCAAAAACGTTATTCTTATAAACCGGTACGTAAATCTCATGAGAAGATACAGCTGAGGCACGCGGTAGGCTGTCCTTCAAAACTCTCTGCCCCAAAAAGGAAGATGCGCATAAAGACTTGAAAGTTTAGTCCGTCGGGTAATCGAGCCTGGGTCACCCTGAACCTCGAGACGTCTCCGTGGCAGAGCGGTTTAAGGCGTTGGCATTCCATGTCAAAGACCAAGGGTTAGGTTCCCGGCTGATTTTTCAACCCTTGCACTTTTCCAAAAAGAAGGAACAGTAAGAGGAATAAGATGTGGAAGCTACGAACCGATTTTTCCTTACTTTCTCACATCTGACTATTATATGCTATATGCAATGGAAAATAATAAACACAGATACAGAGAAGTAAATGACTACAGGCCATAGTATGAAATTGAAGAGGGTTTGTGCTGAGGTATAATTATCACAGTTAGTTTGGGATGCTTCAAAGCCAAGTGAACGACTCCTGCGCCAACGTACTTTTTTGTTTTTTTTTTTTGTTTTTTATTGTTCCATATTCCACATTTCAACAAATACATAAAACATAAACATCACAATACAAAAGCCTGGATGAATTGTCAAGTACAGCTTATAAGACAATAAAACATGTGAAATATGAGGAATCTACATAGAAGCATTGCTTGTAGGGTGTAGATTCCCAGATGCGGATGCGAGATTATTTCTTACTTGGTTATGTAATTAAAGGAATGACAATTTGTGAATTGGAGAAATATAAACGCCAAAAAGTAAAAAGAAAAAGAAGAAGAAAAAAAAAACCCAAAGAAAACAATGTCCGCGGCACAGACTTCTTGAGAGTTGCGTGATCATCCGAAAGAGGTACAAGTCAGATGCAGTGTACAATAGCAGAGATACCAAATGTGTACAAAGGAAGTTCAGGAGATAATACAGAAATCACGAGCGAGGCACATGTTACATAATCGATAATGTCAGTAATGTGAAGTATGAACAGAGAATGTCGAGGAGGATTGAAGAATAGCTATAGATATGAATTCAGAAAAACTAGTTTAAGTTTATGCTTAAATGAATAAAGAGACTGAGATAAAGAGACTACCAGACTTCGCGTCTAGTAGTACAAGGATTCTTAGAGGCCGTGTAATAAAATATTAAACCAGTATTAAAAGCTGTAATATGACCACCCAGCTCAATATTGTACATTTGCAGGAAGAAATGACTTCCATTTACCTTCATATTAAAAAGATAGTAAGTTGTGATATAATATATATATATATATATATATATATATATATATATATAT
This sequence comes from Diadema antillarum, assembly GCF_040938485.1. Lineage (NCBI taxonomy): Eukaryota > Metazoa > Echinodermata > Echinoidea > Diadematoida > Diadematidae > Diadema > Diadema antillarum. Next base: position 4,227,740 of record NW_027270903.1, read on the forward strand.
ATCATATATCAGTATGTGTGTGTGTGTGTATGTACTTGTGTGTGTGTGTCAGTGTGTGTTTAATAACAGAATGTGACAATTCCAATCAATTCAAAGAGTGACTGAAATGAATTTTGTCATAATCTTATTCAATTTTCTGCATGGCGAACCTTCGGAATATTGAACATTCCGAAAAGCAAACTGTGATCTTATTGGCGCGGCATAGTGTTTAGACGAGAGGTACCTTATGTCAAGCTATTGAAACTGATATTTGATAAATGCATTTGAACTATCATGAGATAAGTGCAGCATGAAAATTAAAGAATCATGGTTTTATACCCATTAAGCCAGTCTCCAGTTGCATTTTGATATCAGATTTTGATATCCTAATAAATGAACTATATTCAACGATTTAGCATTGTTCTCTCTCACATCCTGGCTGCTGGTCAGTCTTTGGGTGAGCATACAAAAAGGTCGTAGGGTAATTAATTTGAGCATGGCATGTATACTGCCCTACTTTGGCAAAGGGGAGCAAGTGCCATTTCTATGGATTTTTTTATTTTTTATTTTTGGTTGATTTGGCATTCATTCATTCATTCATTGTATTTTTTTCTGTATGGTACAATATAATCAAATAATTATGATAAAATATAACCAAATATAATCAATACAATAATTGAGGCATGCTCTATTGAAGTGAAAAATCAAAAAGTTACAATTGTGGCCCATTTCTAAGAAATTCGAGTGGCAAAAGGAAACAAGTGCACAAAATTACATGAAAAAATGGCAAAAAGAAGCAAGTTCCAACCTCATGATATGATTGTCTCGTGCTTTCCTTTGCCAAATAATTTGTATTGAGACAAAATATAAACTACATGGGCAAAAGGTAGTTAGTACCATCCATATAATGTGATTGTCACTTGCTTCCTTTTGACAATTTTTCAAGTTTGATACAAATCTGAAATACTTTGGCAAAAGGAAGCAAGTCATAACCTCATGATATCATTGTCACTTGCTTCCTTTTGACAAATTATTCATATTTTGGCACAATCTAGAATACTTCGGCAAGAGGACGAAAGTGACATCCTTAAGATATAATTGTCATTTGCTTCATTTTGCCGACTTTTTATGTTTGCTACAAATCAATAAAACTTTGGCAACAGAAAGCAAATAACATATTCATGATATGATTGTCATATATATGCTTCCTTTTGCCAGATTTTTCATGTTTGCTACAAATCTGTAATACTCTGGCAAAAGGAAGCAAGTTACATTATAAAGAGTTTCTATGGGAATATTAAAATTCTTCGAATCGTCATAAATGCATCAAAATATGACTTGCACGAATGCCAACATTATTTCTCATCACAAATTTAAATTTTGAAGGGCATATCCCCCCAAAAAACATGTTTGCTTCTTTTGTAGCATTTTTACTCGATGTCACTGGCTCCCTTTTGCAAAAGTAGGGCAGGTTACGACTTCGCGTTATTAGAAATAGCTGAAATTGTTCATAATGAATGGACATGTAAAGCGGGGTTCCCACTATCACGATTGGCGCCACGATTGAAATCGTGGTCTTAATCGTGCAGCAAGCGTGATGGTCTTATCAGATTGTATCAGATCTCAAGGTCAATCGTGGCAATCGCGTTAATCGTAGGAAAATTTTGGACGGTTCAAAAATTTTCTACGATTAACACGATTAGTTTTTGATCGTGATCATCGCATCAGATCGTCTAGGATCGTATCCAGACGCAGCGAATCTCTTCTAATCGTGCTTCTAAATCGTGTTGATCGGGATCGACTTTGTCACTTCACTTCCGCTTATTATTATTATTATTATTTTTTGCCCATTTGCCCTTATTTTACACATAAATTGATTTATTTTGTATTCTGATAGGTGGTAGCCTGCATCTTTAGATTATTATTTCCAAACGGTAAATTGTATGACGGTGTGGGGTTTAATTGTCGTAATTTTTAAGGTACATTATCAAAATCATTTTTTTAATGGTTTCATAAAATGGAAGATGTATTACAGATTTTTAGATGTTTTCATACATTATGTTAATGATGTTTTCATTAATGAGTTGCTATTACCATTATACAGACACACAAAACAGGATATGGGATAACTTTTGTAACGAAAACAAAAAAATGAGCAAAAATAAAATGGCAATTGTATGTCTGCACGTATTGACTAACGTCAGTACAAAGATGAGAATACTTTAATGAATCGTGCTTGAATGGGTACATATCAAAGGCAAATGGTGAATTTTTAAAAATATATTACAGAGTATTTCTTTTTGGAGGTGCAGTATCCTGCTGTTTGTGTATTGTACATAGTAATTAAGAGTTGTTGTTTCATCAACCATCGTTTGACCCCTTTACATCTATTTTGACACTTTTCAATGTCTTTTTTTTGTATGTTTTGTAGAGCATAATTTTAGAGGAAAATTGTTATTTTCAACTCTCATTATTACTGCAAATGTAAAAGTGACCATTGTCGTGGATGTGAGATCTCTCGTATGATTATGACAATGAAGATCACTCTTATTATTTTTCACAGTTAGTTATTCAATAAGTGTAGCAGTATACCCCTACGAAATAATTTTGCGTAAACCTCCTTTTTTGTTTAAAAGCGACATCATTTTGTTTAGGGAGTCACTTTACTGTTGTGTGTGTGTATCAGTTATGTTAAACATTGTGAAGTAAAACACTATTAAAATCAAGCCGAATAAACCAAACTTTTAATAACCAATGAGATAACGACATTTTGAAATAAAAAGGCATATGATACATACACTTTGCGAATATGAAATCGAACACAAGGAATACTATCCATTCGGCAAACTTTCTTATATCGAGCTTATATAACACATAATATTATGTTACATAACATTTAAAATGATCCCATCCTCTTTCCTAGCTTCCATTTCATCATATAATTATTTTCTTCATGTATTGGAGAGAAAGGTCATTTTATCTTGCCGTGGTTTTTTTTTTTTTTTTTTTTTTTTTTTGCCTGGGGAAGAGGGGCAATCATCTGATCTTATACATTTGGGTTCGTTATTTCATTTCTTTCTTTTTTTTTGTGAAGGGGGAGGGTGACCATGTCGATTTAATAATCTATTAATTTCTTTACGTTTACTATTAGACGAGGGAATATCTGAGGTTATGGCTGGCCTGGGTGCTGCTTTCTCTCTGATAACATAATCGTCATTAGCAATACTGCAAAGGTTACGTTGTCATCATCGTCAACTTGTCAAGCCTTGCCATCATCAATGGCTGTGGATAAAATTAATAGGCCTAATCACTCTTCATAATCTAAGGGAAACAATGAAATCCATCGTCAGCCGGACTATAATATTCCCATTCGGGTCCAATCGCGCCTTAAATGGGGGTCGCTTCTGATCCCGATCGTAAAAGATATCGTATCTTATCTCAGCAGCCCGTATTGGTTCGCGGTATTCGTATTAGAACGTATCAGTACGTTGCTGCACGTACCAGATCGGGGATCCTTATCGTAGTGGTCATGTTAGATCGGTACCAATCGTGAACTCAATCAGGGCAATCCTGTCGGATCGTATTTGAACGGCAGACCAGATCGTGACAGATCGTATCGCTTGAAATAGACCAATCGTGACCATATCGCAGCTAAGCGTACCAACACGTATTGACTCGCATAACCTCGTATCTAAACGTGAAATTTCAGACGAGTTCAACAAATTTTCCACGATCAGTTACGAATGTCCAATCGTGGCGTTCGCAATAGATCGGACGATAGTGGGAACCCCGCTTAATGCACACATTCGAACGCTCTGATTGCAACGCAAAAGCAAAATCATTTTTTTTTTCAAATCTGTTCCACGTCCTTGCGACTGAATACTACTTCAGGAGCCATTTGGCGGCTACATTTTGCACTCTAAAGATCTGCAGGTTGTAATGCGGCTTTGCAGGGAGGATTAGTCAATATTAAATTTGCTGGATAACATTTGAAACGCGTGGTGTTTATTACGCTCTAAAACAGGCAACAAAGTATAGCGAAGCACTGCAGAACCAGGATTCACGTGGAACGGAGGGTAAGAAATTGTGAATTTTTCCTTGATCTCTCATTCGTTTTGTTTTGTTTTCAAATCAGATATTATTGAATCTTTAGCAGACTTTCTGCAACGTTGAAGTTACTACTTACTCTTTGTGAACGATGTCGGAAGTATATTCCAATGAGAGCTTGTGTGTTTAAAGCCTACTGAATACCAAAACAGAGGCCGATTCGATGTCATGGTTTGCTGTTGTTGCTGTGTTTTAAAGAAAAGGAAAGAGAGAGAGAAAAAAAATAATAGGGCCCTATACAACAAACGATTTGCCCCCAGAAAATACTGACGTAAATCATAAATAATACATCTGAAAGGTTTCAAACAAGATCGTAAGATATATTGTTTAATGAACGGGTTTATTGTGTATGTATGCAAAAGTACTCGTTTTGCAATTGTCATGTGGATTCTTGTTGTTATTTTGTATCTTGTGAACACATGAAGACAACATATCAAACTGTCATTACAGGAAGTGTTTGTTGCATTTGGACTTAAACAGTTTTGCTTTTTTTTTTTTTGAGCAACTGTTTACGAACCCTAAAAAAATCAACAAACAAACAAACAAGCAAATAAACAAACAGAACAGCTATTCTCTAAAGTTCGCAACGTTCACAAATGTTCACCTCTTCGTGAGTCACGCTATTTAAGCATGGATAGAGTGCGGTATAGTACCTGAGTGTTTCATGACGATTGATATGTAATTGTCCATCTCATAGATTCAAAGAATTAATAATTGCGCGTGTGTGAAATATCTTGTATAGTATCCTAAATAAATCGAGTCATATCAGGTTTTCCTAACGTATAAATGTGTGTGTGTGTGTGTGTGTGTGTGTGTGTGTGTGTGTGTGTGAGTGCGTGTCTTTACAATTGACTAGATACCCCTTATGGTTTTTGTTATTGCTCGTAGGTTTTTTAACAATTTTCCAAATTTTCCAACAGTTTGTGTTTAAAGATACGTGACGCGGTGAAAATGTCTTTTCTCCCTTCCAACCCAGAAGCAAAGGATACATCACTATCCGAGATGCAGTTGTTTAAACGACTTCCAATCCAAATGGTCATATATCTACTTGCATTTCAGAAAGGTGGGTATTGTAACTGTTATGTAGATTTTTAAAAAAAGACAAATATGTAGAGGTGCTATAGCCTAGTGGATGTTTTTACCCAGTTATGGATATGCCCCTCTCCACCCAGGCGCATGAATTTGTACCTGGAACGCTGGGGTAATAATAATGACAGGGCCCTCTGGTAGAGCAGTGGCAACACTGAAAAGTCTACCCTTCATAAACAAGTCATTATACTTCTTATTATCATTATCATTATCAATATTGTTATCATACTTATTATGTTTTCTCATTGATATTATCAATAGTATTATTATTATTATCATTATTGTTATTATTATTATCAATAATAATGTAAATGCAATTTTAGTCATAAAAATTAGAATAGTCTCAGCCTGAGAAAAAAAATACAATGCATAAGCACAGACACAGAGGCAAGCTCTCCTCTTCCCCTCTCTCTCTCTCTCATCACTCTTACCCTTCCTTTGAGTTGCTGATTTTGGAAATGTATTTTTGTTTGTTTGTTAAGAAGTAAAGATTTTTATGCCAAGTAATGAATATCAATGACACCACTGAAGATCTTGTTTTAAAGGGACTGTACAGTACTGGTTGAGGGCGGATTCATGTTTTGAACATTCCTAAAGTGAGATAATGAGAAACCTCTTATGAAATATGAAAGAGTATGTAATTTTAAGAAGGATTCAACGTTTATTTGATGAAAATTGGTTTTCAAATGGTTGAGATATCAAAAATAGTGATAATAATAAAAGATAACAGGCCACGTCTTTTATTAGGATCTCTTTGTTTCACCTTGTTTTTGGATGTCTCAGCCAGAACAAAACCGATTTTCATCAAATAAACTTTAGATACCCCTTAGAATTGCGTGCTCTTTGGCATCCCATAGAGTGGTTTCTGAATATCTCGCAAAACACTAAAAACTAAATCCTCACCTCAACCAGAACTGTACACACCCTTTAACTTTTGTGTGGTGACTTTTAATAAATGTAATATAATGTCAATATTCCATAACAACTGAAGGGCGACTCGCCAGTGTTACCGTGCACTCATTCCTTCCCCATAATGCAGATTGCTGCGCAAAACCTGGAGAAGACAAGTGTCAAAATGCGGCATTAGCCTTTGAAAATCTTTGTCCCGAGATGTTCTCGGACAAACGGGGGGTTTCCTCAAGTTAACTCCCAAATACGTCCCACGAGACCATCCTCAGTATGACGTCATGGTTCCCGAAGCAGCAAGAGGAAAAACCAACCTTTACTGTGCCCATCCTGGTAAGGGCCTGATTGGAAGAGCTTGAATAGACCCCTGTACAGTTCTATACTTCAGACCCTCCTTTTTAATCACACTTTTTGTTTTCAGTATTTGTATAGGCTAGGAGAGTCCATTTGTGGACCCTGCATCACAAAAAACCAACAAAAAAGTCGCCAGACAGGGATTTTTAGTTTGAGGACGGATTCTTAAAGAAACTTTAATATATGATGTATAACGCAACAGAAGGTGGACGTTAATTGTTTTTGTTTTTGTTTGTTTTTTATTGTTCCATATTCCCACATTTCAACAAATACATAAAACATAAAACATCACAATACAAAAGCCTGGATGAATTGTCACGTACAGCTTGTAAGACAATAAAAACATGTGAAATATGAGGAATCTACATAGAAAGCATTGCTTGTAGGGTGTAGATTCCCAGATGCGGATGTGAGATTATTTTCTTACTTGGGTATGTAATTAAAGGAAAGACAATTTCTGAATTGGAGAAATATAAAACGCCAAAAAAGTAAAAAGAAAAAGAAAAAAGAAAACAATGAAAAACAATGTCCGCGGCACAGACTTCTTGAGTGTTGCGTGATCACCCGAGCGAGGTACAAGTCAGATGCAGTGTACAATAGCAGAGATACCAAATGTGTACAAATAGTCTGGGTGCCAGAGGCTGAACCTTGTTTTTACCGTCCACCCAATGTTTTTTTTGATGGTTTTTACCCTATTTCGGGGGTGCTGAATCCGAATCCGGATGATGCAAACTCTTGCATCCTTGAGGGTTTTGAGATATTCAAGATGGCTGCCAAAATGGCCGCCAAAACCGAAAAGTCCCACGTATTTCTTTCTAAATGGTGTAAAATTGAAAAGAATTGATGATTCTCCCTATTTGAAAGGTGCTGAATCCGAATCTGGATGATGCAACTCTTGCATCCATGGAGTTTTTGAGATATTCAAGATGGCCGCCAAAATGGCCGCCAATTAAAACCGGAAATTCCCATGTATTTCCTTCTAAATGTTGAGAAATTAAAAACAATTGATGGTTTTACCCTATTTCGATGGTGCTGAATCCGAATCTGGATGATGCAACTCTTGCATCCATGAAGTTTTAGAGATATTCAAGATGGCCGCCAAAATGGCCGCCAATTAAAACCGGATATTCCCTCGTATTTCTTTCAAAATGTTGAGAAATTTAAAATAATTGATGGTTTTACCCTATTTCGAGGGTGCTGAATCCGAATCTGGATGATGGAATTCTTGCATCCATGAAGTTTTAGAGATATTCAAGATGGCCGCCAAAAAGGCCGCCAATTAAAACCGGAAATTCCCACGTATTTCCTTCTAAAAGGTGAGATGTTGAAAATAAATGATGGTTTTTAGTAGAGCAGTTAAGCCCTCAAAATCACGTGAATTGTGCAAAATTTGACTAAAGCATGAAACTTTCACCAGTGTTAGTACATACCATAAGATTTATTTCAAGATCGGGAGGTAACTCTGATTTGACCTCTGATGACCTCCAGAGGTCAATGTACTTTAGATATCACAAAAATCGATGTTTTTAGACATTTGCGAATGATATATGTGGTTATGTTGCACTAAACATGCATTTATACCACAGAGAGATCATTTCCAGATTCAACAGAGCACTGACAGGTTTTTACCTTTGACCTCTGATGACCTCCAGAGGTCAATGAACTTTAAATATGAAAATGTCGATGTTTTTTCGACATTTGTGAATGATATATGTGGTTATGATTCACTAAACATGCATCTATACTTCAGGGAAACCATTTTCTGATTCCACAGAGCATTGACAGGTTTTAACCTTTGACCTCTCATGACCTTTGGAGGTCAATGACCTCAAAATATTATATTGATCTGTGATGTCATTGGTTAATGGTAACCATTGTTAAGATGTACAAAACAAGCATATCTGTCTTACAATGAAATTGTCTTCATATTCTAAAGAGCAGACAGGTTTCAACCTTTGACCTCTGATGACCTTGAGAGGTCAATGACCTCAGAATATCAGAATATTGAGATGTACAAAACAAGCATATCTGTGTACAATGACATCGTCTTCATATTCCAAGGCACACAGACGAGTTTCTGCCTTTGACCTCTGATGATCTCGAGAGGTCAATGACCTCAAAGTATCAGAATAGTTTGGCATCATCAATGGTAAACATGATGATGTTCTAGAGAGCACTCTTAGGCCCTGCTTATTAACGAGCCATTACCGTTCACCTATGAAAATCACACAAGGTCAAATACCTGGAATGAAATGTGAGGATGTTAATATTGATATTGCGATAGTTAATAGTTAATAGGGCTTACAAACCATGCATTTCTGTTACCAAAAAAGTGGCTACTCATTCCGCAGAACTTTTCAGGTAATTATCTAAGTCGGGTATGTGCACAGAGCAAGGGGTGTCGATCTGTTTTCACGTGGGGGGGGGGGGTAACTTGGAAAATATGTAAAAACATAAGTTCATGGTGCAAAGGAATGAAGCGGAGGGGGAGGGGGAGGATGTGGGTTGGGGATTGGATTTTTGCAGGTTTAGACCTGAAATCAGTGATTGAGTGTAGCTCTTGTTTAATGTGTGCGTCATCACTTATATGGAAGTTGATGGGGTGTGGGCGCATCTCACCTACCTCCCTCCCAAAGACGAAGTTTTTTGTTTGTTTTTTTAAAGAATCTGATGCATACGTTTGGGGAATATTTGGAAAATTATGGATCACCAAGGTGTACCAAGTCTATATGGATGGGAACCCAGCAAGCGCAGCGTTGGCGAGGGTAGGGTATTCGACTCCCATTCGAGAGAGCTCTTGTATTTTGAGAAATGAGATTCAACGACCTGGCACACAGGCACTTTTGAAGGAATACCTCGAAATTTGTATCAAAAAGGTGTAGTAAGTCAGCCATCTATGGAGGGAGACCAATCGACAGAAGGATGTGGGTGGAGGTATCCCCCTCCCACATTATGGAGCTTTTGCATTCTTTTGTTTGCAATTCAATGATCTCTTGCCACTCTTGGTTGAACTACCATTTTGAAAAAAAAAGTCCATACCCAAATGTGTAGCCATAATCAATGCATGGAGGAGAGGTTGATACAGAGAGAGGAGGGTATGAAAGGGGCTGTCCCCAAATCCTTCCCATGCGAGGGAGCCTTTGCAGTAAGAATAGAAATGTAAAAAAAAAAAATCTAGTATACACATTTATGATGGAATATTTGGGAAATTATCAGTAAAAGGAATGTACCAAATCTAAGGGTAGAAACCGAGGAGGGATTGTTAATTGAAAGATACACTACCCCCTCCAACAAGAAGGATTTTCTTTAATATGTCGGAACTGAAATTAAAGATCTAGTACATACTTTGTGATGATATAGAACAAAAATGGGACAAAAGCACTGAGCGTATATGGAAGGGGACATAACGAAAGATAGTGTGGGGGAGGGGGTATGCAAAGGAGATTCTGCCTTTTAATCTGGTGCATACTATAGCTGAAATGTTCAGTGACAATTCATTTTCTGTCAAAAAAGTGAAGAAAAAAAAATCTCCATCTCAGGAAATACTTGGAGGCAAAGTTCTATGTCCCCACCATTCCCCCTCCCATATTTTCTCGGGAGGCGGGGCAAATGCCTCTTGCCCTCCAAAATGAACAATCGTGCATATATAGGAAAGCCTTTTCATCTTTGGAATTCAAAGAAAAATATCTCTTAAAAACATTTTTCATAGAATAAGGGAAGTTATCATTCCCCAAAGTATGTTATATCTGTGGAAGGAACCAAGCAGGGGGAAGGAGTCTATTGAAAGGAGATATCCCCTCTCACAGAAGGGAGATTTTGCATTTCAGAATTAAATTTTAACAATCCGATGCACACTTAAAGTGAAAAACTTGGGCAGTTTTCTGTCTAAAAAGCAAAAACAAAAAACAACAACAAAAACTAACAACAACAAAACATAGTCCACATCTCAGAATTTAATGGGTTGGGGGTCAACTATCCCTGCCACCACCCCACCCCTCCTCCAAACTGATGCTCCGGTATGGATATGTACATGTGTTTTATTCCACTTGTTGATAAGAAGAGAGAGTTTTAAGAAACAATATTGTTCATTGGTCGCTATCCCAGTCAAATAAATTGTTTATCAATAAGGTGATTTCCTTCACCTGTATACCTTAAGATGATGTAGGCCTGGTATTTGCCTTGCACGTTATTACATCTATTTCTTTTTTAGTATTCTCGTTTTTATTTTGATGTGAAAGTTGTTTACTTTGCCACGATTTTACTTGTACATAGAAAAAATAATCAAAGACTGAAAATGAAACTGATACAATATTTAATGATTGACATGATGCACATATTGTGTATTTCTATAGCAATAAAAGTGAGCAATTCAAAAGGCGTGTACTCATTTCACATGAACATTAGCGATGATCCTCTGACCTCTGGAGGATATTGAAAGATATGCATCAAAATGTAAGAATATTGATGTCTGGTCTCATTGGTTTGTAATGGCCAGCTGCTTATGAAATAATAATGATATTTAAAAAAAATGCATTGTGTGTGTGTGTGTGTGTCCAAAATTGTATTCAGAGTATTCCACACACAGTTCAATTTTGACTTCCATCTAGGACAATGAGCGGTTACTTTTTTCTCAACTACACTGTAATATCAAAATCTATTGAAAAAACACGGTGGCGGCTGGGTCTAACACATTATCATTCCTTTTCGTTGGAGATCCATGCGGGATGGTCAAAACAAACATTAAAAACAGATATCTCAGACCTAATTGTTATAACAAAGCATCATATCCTCATATACCCAACCCAACCCTCTATGCCCAGACAATGTAAACCACCCCATGTACTTACTTGGAGCTTAAGAATATCCTTTGTTAACAGAGAGAGACATCTAAACCTTTGCAGTGCCGACTAAGATCTGCCATTGTATGGAACTGATTGGTATCGGCTCTGCATCATTGACAGCAGATCTCGTTTCCTATTTTCCTTCTTCTTCTTCTTCTTCTTCTTCTTCTTCATTATACTGTGTAATCTTGTAATCTGCCATGGAGCCTTTTCTTAATTGGTTAAAGAAGGTATCCAAAGAGCTATATGAAGCAAAAAACAACAAACAAATGCAAAAACAAAAAGAGAGACATATGTATCTTTAATAACAGAGCTGAATATTGAGTGTCTCTCTCCTGAAGTGTTTCAAAGAGATACAAGAGACAGTGGCCGAGAGTAGCCGCCACCTTTTTTGGCAGTTAGGCCTACTTTGTGTTCTTGCAAATGATGCCTGACATTTTTGGTCATTGGCCCTTTTTGAAGAATGCAGCAATAGAGCCACAACTTCCTGCGGAGTGGATATTGTGGGGTTCTTGATGCAGAACATCATCGCTGAATTTGCCTGTGCTGTACTTTCTTACAGGGATTGCCATTGTAGTTTTGTGTGGCTGTAACACTGCTTGTTTTGCATATTATGATGGTCATTGCAGCTAAAGAGTGCATATCTTCTCTGGATCATTCCAAACTTCATGATGTTTCACCTGGGTGAATGGATCCCAGATGATGCATGCATATTCCATGACAGTCCTGAGCGGCATGGAGTAGCAAAACACCTGAACTTTATGATACTCGTATCTTCGTCTGGAGAGAGTCTTTGGTTAAAGTATAACCTTTTTAAGCTGCTGTGGCGATTTAATTCCAGCTGAGCCTCCTATTGGAACTCCAAAATATTTTGCACAACCCGCTTTCTCCATGGTTTGCCATGAATGCTTATCTATTCCCTGGGTAGGTCTCGGATGGCAATAGCTAGTTGCAATACACAGGATTGCTTCATGTGGAATGCATGTTGGGCCTCACAGTATGTCGAAGTTTTCAAGATGGTCCATGATGTCGCAGCTGTGGACTGTATACTCCAGGACCATGAGTCATTCATCGCAGTCATACTGTAACAACCCACCAGCTTTACACTGGCCAATAAAAGCCCACCAGTTGGAAACTATGCAAATATTGCCCATGAGCTTGACACTTAGGCAAACCAGTCCCATAATGAGTCCGACAAATGGGGGAAAAGATCTATGAGACTTACACTGAATAGATTAAACACTCTGTATATCAGTCTCGTGGGCCTTGTTTTCCTCGAGTGTCGAGATAATGGCCATATTTGCCTATATTTGCTAGTCTACATAACTAACCCAAACATAACAGTTATATTTGAGGTCACTGCCATCACTCAAGAAACTTAAGCTTTATTTCTGAAGTAATTGACCTCTCACATTTCAGAGACCTGTTACTATAAACCAATGCTCTGTGGAATATGCATACAATGCTTTGATCAAAACATCAATGCGTGATTTGTACATGATTAAGCATTTACGATTACACCAATGAAGCCAAACATCAATACAGGTAAGCCTACACATGTTATTGTGACCTCAGTGACATCTCATTGTCCTGAGAGGTCAAAGTTGGATATAATGCACAGGCTAATGACCAATGTTCCATGGAATGACAAGATTCTTCTATTATAGCATAAATGATTGTACATCGGGTATTACAAAGTTGACCATTGACTATACATAGAATATCAATATTCTGATATTTTGAGGTCATTGACCTGTCACCTTCCTTAGATGTCAAAGGTAGAGACACGTGAGTAATTTCTCTTGCTCTGTGGAATAGGAAAACAATTCAATTGTAATACAAATGAATATAACATCTAAATCATGTTTGTCATCAACCAATTGCACCAAATATCAATGTTCTGACATTTTGAGGTCATTGGCCTCATCATATGTCATCTGAGGTCATCAGAGGTCAAAGGTAGAAATCTGACTCGAAAGGCTCAGTGGAACATTGAGGCAATTCCTCTTACAAAAATTAGTTTTTAGTACATGATTATCGTGTTTCAGTTATGAGTGACGCATTAAAATATCAATTTTCTGACATTTTGAGGTCATTGACCTCTTGAGGTCATCAGAGGTCAAAGATAGAAACCTGTCAGGGCTATGTGGAATATAAAGACAATTTCACTGTGACAAAAATTAAGTTTTAGTAGATCATTACTGTGTTTTATCATTAACCAATGATGCAAAATATCAATTTTCTGACATTTTGAGGTCATTGACCTCTGGAGGTCATCAGAGGTCAAAGGTAGAAACCTGTCAGGGCTCTGTGGAACATAAAGACAATTTCACTGTGACAAAAATTAAGTTTTAGTGCATCATTACTGTGTTTATCATTAACCAATGACGCAAAATATCAATTTTCTTAGATTTTGAGGTCATTGACCTCTAGAGGTCATCAGAGGTCAATTCAGACTTACCTCCCGATCTTAAAATTAATCTTATAGCATGTACTAACAATGGTGAAAGTTTCATGTTTTAGTCAAATTTTGCACAATTCTTCGGCTTATCTGCTCTACTATCAGGTATTACAGCTATAAACTTTTATAATACGCAATATACGTACGTAGATGATTACGTACCTGTGTTTTTATATCTACACTGAAACAGTTTAAATCAAAATCATTTGCTATATAAAAAGGTAATTAACGTTTAACGTGTCGTTGTCGCTATACGTGTATATAAAATTGTGTATAATTATCAATGTGTTATTTGTTTATGCTATGATTTATACATTTATGCACTTTAAAAAATGAAAATAAATGAAGTAAAAAAAATGAAGGCATTATATGAATACTTTACCACCCTTCAGGGACACTTTTTCCCCAAAATACATTATGTGTATGATGAATGCCGAAAAGTTAGTCAAATACATCCGATTCGGTTTGGTTAAGGGTAAAAGTACAATCCGTTTAAAAGCTAATATTTGAAGTTTAATTTAGGTTGGCCAAATTTGTCTTTTTATGGTTTATTTCTTAACATTGGTACTGCGAATACGGGTGCTGTTCGTTATTCCGAATGTTCGCTATTCCGAAGGTTCGTTATTCAGAAGGTTCGTTAATCCGAAACACACAAATTCTCTATTCCTAGAGATTCGTTAATCCGAATATAAAAAAGGGTTCGTTAATCTAAACATTTGTGGCGTTATTCCGAAGGTTCGTTAATCCGAGAATGAAATAGGGTCAGCTATTCTGAAGGCTCGTTTATCCGAAAATGAAATAGGGTTCGTTATTCCGAAGGTTCATTAATCCGAAAAAGTTATTCCAAAGGTTCGTCGATCCAAAAATGAAATATCAATGTTTCATTTTCGGATTAACGAACCTTCGGAATAACGAACCATCGGACTAAAGAACCTTCCGAGTAACGAACCTTATCACACTTTCGGATTAACGAACCTTCCGAATAACGAATCTTCGGAATAACGAACCTTCGGACCAAAGAACCTTTTGAATAACGAACCTTCGGAATAACGAACTGAACCTGCAAATACATACTCTTTTTTTATTAATTCAATACTCTTAGATTCACGTCAGGTTGTTTGACCCTTTACCTATTATAGGGCCTATACATTTAAAAAAAATTAATTTCATAGTTCATGCAGGTCAGATTGATGTCAAATGCTCACCTTACTGGTTTCAATCGTTACTACGACAAAATTGTTTGTCTTTCTTTTATAGAAATCTAGACGTTGAAATCAATTACGTTGAAAATGCTTACGTTTACTTACGGCTGTGTCGAAGGTGGCAACGTAGGACTGCATGTATAATAGTGGAAAAGGGGAAATGGTCTAACAAATTGCTATGGTTGCATGAATATGCGTAAGTTCGATGAAATAAACATAATACCTATCATCCCAAAGTAGTTCTCATTGTTATTTCATAAAGTATCATTTCTTTAATTTCCCCCATTCATAATTGAGAACCACACAATAATACAGCAGGTTGTAAGTATGCTAAACAAGCCATGTACAGTGCACTCCCGTTATAACGAACACGGTTATAACGAAATTCCGGTTACAACTAAGTAACATTTAGTGCCACAACATTATCAACTCTATGTATTTTTATTGTTTATTCGTTCGGTTATAACGAAATTTCGATATAACGAAAGAAAACTGCCGGTCCCGAGGACTTCGTTATAACGGGAGTCCACTTTAATACATTGTTTTTCTTTGACTGTTCGTACGGTGAGACTGCATCGTGGGCTCGATCGGAGGTTTGGTCCTAACAAATGGTGCTAGGCATCACGTATTCCAGCTCCCAGCCAGCCGTACCCGAGTTGTCTTCAGCCTTGGGGCTCCAACTTTACTTGAAACTGATGGGCAATGATGCGTCTGACAAGGCTATTTGGATCGGTACAGTTACTAACCTATGAATGCTCTAAGTAGCAAGCTTTAAAAGGTTCGCTACGCTAACGCTATATAGGCGACGCTAACGCTAAGGCGACGCTAACTTTAATAAACCAGTGCCCTGTAGGCAAAAATGGTGTTCTGCACATGGGAGAGACAGGCAGGTTATGTTTCCATTGTCCAACACGGGAGATTACGTCGTCTTAGCGTTCGCGTTGCAGATGGGAAGCCCCTTACTCTCATGAGCAGATGGATGACGCTGTATAAACATGAATAACGACAATTTTAGGATTTAATGTGTGGGGAATCATGTGTGCCTTCCTGTTCACAGAATTGTTATTGAGATGTTCGAGAGCTTGCTTTAATAAGATTTTTTCCTTTTTTTTTACGATTGTCATTCCTGTGGTATGATCCCAATGATAAAATTTCGAAACTCATGTAAGCAAGAAAGTACCAAAATCGACAGTTATTCGAAACCTGCCAAATTTAAAGAATAATTTTGATGAAACCATAAGGTGCAGTCAGACCGCAGCACGCACGGTTTGCACGCTTCATATATTTATCCTACTTCTCGTTCCACAAATCTTGCCATTTGTTTTCAACGAGAACTCGCGAGACTTTGCGACGAAAGAGAAAGGGGCCTACAAATTGTGACGTCAAACAGATCGTGCGTGAGGACATGGAAGGATAGTGGGGTGATTAGATGTCTGAGAAACGCTCTTTGGTTTGTTGTATATTAAGTTTCATATTTTTGTTTTAAGTCTCCTAGAAAGCAATGAAGTGTGAGCAACTTTCACACTTTTGGTAGTCCTGGATTTGATTGATTTTCTTCTTTCCGTGCAAAAAAAAAAATAATAATATTATTATTTCATTTTGTTTGTGATTTAGACTTGACGTAAAGCCAAGCTAATAGAAAATGTGATAAAAAGTTATATGCAAGATACCATTGTGTTTGTGTCTGAAAACAAGTGTTGTCATCGTTACCACACATGTTTAATGTATGTCAAACTTGAGCATTTAAAGGGGATGGCTAGTAGCTGATCAGTGGTAATCAGTGGGAATGCTGGAGGATGGTTCTTCCAATCCTTGTGGGATTCATTTAAGAGTACATTATATATCTATTGTTGTGTGAAAATTATTTGCTTCAGAACGGTCTCATATTCAAGTAATGTGCAGATTAATGCCCCGTCACTGACCAGGCACGCTAACCTGGAAACATTAAACTGCACATTACTTGAATATGAGACCATTCTGAAGCAAATAATTTTCACACAACAATGTACTCTTAAATGAATCCCACAAGGATTGGAAGAACCATCCTCCAGCATTCCCACTTATTCCCACTGATCAGTTACTAGCCATCCCCTTTAAGCTATTAAGGTCAAATTTAATGTATATGAAGAGCTATAGCTGTATTTGTGCAAAATGCCCTTTGTCTTTCTATCCGACAAACCTTGGTTCTGAGGTGCTGGAGCAAAGATATTAATCACCTTCAGTCGTCAGTAGAGTTCTAGTATATGGGTCATAACCATGCACATAAGCAACCCACCTCCCCCCCCCCCCCCCCAAAAAAAAAAAAAAAAATGATTCCTGCAACATTATTGTAAGATGCTGTTAGATGGTGATCGTATTAACAGCTGCTTTGTAGATGATGATCATCAGTTTATTGCCCAGTACAAGACATAAAAATAAACATGAAGGGCAAATGAGTCAAAAAAGAATAGACGTATATGGATTCCATATGTCATTGTAAAACGCCTGTGTTCCCTCATATTGGTAAATCTAGCTTTAACGTGAGGAACTCTATCTTTACCACAGGTTTCTGCCACGTGACGTATGATCATGTTCGTTTCGAACGTGAGGAAATCATGAACAAGCAGGGAAGTTCCTGGAACACGGAAGAGATCGGCGTGTTCACTGAGATACCGATACGGTGTGATGGCTCGCAATTCTATTGGCTGGATTTTGCGAACAACTTTTACCAAATGGGCATAGTCGGGGATCCGTCTCGAAGAATTCAACTCAAAGACCAATTTCCCTTTGCCATCCAGCGTCTGGGGGTACTTGGCATGATTTCCCTTAACGGTAATCCCGCCACACGAGTCTTTATAGACTTGCCGTGCCCAAACTAATGGATTTGCGTGTATCTGGTTTTGCTTTAAAACGGCAACAACAACAACTACTGCTACTACTACAATAACAACGGCAGCACCATCAACAACAATGTCATATTGAAACAGCTAGCATCACCATGATCTTATTGTATCAATAGAGAAAAGGCCTATTAGGCAATATATCCAGCATCTATCGAGTATATTAATATACGTCTGTTTCTCCGTATATGTTGCATCGGGCGTTCAATGTATTTTATGTCTGAGAAGGGTCCCTAATCGGGTTCAACGAATCGACAGTGTACACTTTCCGCCTTGAGAGAAAATTGAAGCATTACACACTGCCCAGAGTCTCTAGCGCATACAGTGGAGGAACCGGAGGGAGGGGGGAGGGGACACACGCCGCATTTTATTTTTATGTTGTTGTTTTTTTTTATAAAAGAAAATAATATAAAGGTAAAAAGTGAGTGGGTCCTCGCCCCCCCCCCCTTTTTTTTTTTTAAACTCAGAAGTTCCACCTTCACGACAAATTGGCCTCCCTCTCCCTTTACAGAGTCCCTGGATCCGCCCCCGGCAACGAAGGTTTTTTTTTTGTTTTTTTTTTTTGTTTGTTTTTTTTTTCCAAGGGAGCTTTCGATTCAGGCTGCAGATATTACAGATAACGGATATTACAAATAGTTTACCATCTCATCTCTTAACACGTTTTCATAGGAAACAGAGGTGAAATAAGGATTAAATACAAAACAATGTTAATTTTTTTATACTTTGTTTTTATTCCGTAGAATTTCATCTGTGTAAAACATTAATAAAGAGGGGCGTCTATATAGATAATCATAAATCACATTCCCCCAGTTTCGGGGTATTATTTCTTATTCGTGGTATATTTAATTTGCAATTTAATGATAATCAATCTTCGTACCAGTTTTATAATTGCCGTCATTACCATTATTATTATTTTTATTATTATTATTATTATTATTATCATTATTATCATTATGTGAGTGTGACATAAGCGTTGTCTTCGTCACCTCATCTGTATTGCCATGTTTGTGATCCCTAAAAATGATTTTCTTCTACCTCTAATGTATTTAAATGTTAATCACGAGACGTAAACGGCGGGGATGGGAGTTTACATGAATATTCATTGTTATAATTACAATTACGATTTGTATCATTACTTTTCTTGAAATCTTGAAACCATCGCACAAATGACTAGTGTTTTTGTCATTGAAGGCGTGTCAGAGCTTGCGCCTTAAAAAAAAAAGAAAAAAAAAACATTGTACTAATACTGAACTTTTCGGTTACCATATCACTCAATGTTTTTTTTTTTCTCACTTACTGTTTTTATTGAAAAATCTTTCAAGGAGTAAGAAATCCTCCGCTCGTTCCACCGCCATAAACAAAATAAACTGTTAGTTCATGTCATGAAGAACACGCAAATGCAGAATTATTACGATCTAGTTATTCACCATTATTTGAATGCCTTCATTGATTGTTCCTTATGTTTCTTTTTTAGATCTATTGATTTGTGAATAGGATATTAATATTTATGATACATACCAACATACTTGTGAGAATGAGAGGAGTATCACGAAATTTCAGCATAATTATGTGGTGACGTTTGAATTAGAGTTGAATAGAATATGATGATAATAATTTTTGAGTAAAGAAAAAAAATATTTGTTAGACGAAAATACGCAACTTTTCTTAGTACACACAGACAGTTTCAATCTGAATTATTACATGGAGTGATTTACACTAAAGAGCAACATAACATATGCAACAGAAAGTTGGTGTTCATTTAGTACTGAAGAAATAGAAACTCATGAACATTTATTATTTCTGCAATGTCAGATAGTAAAGTAAATATATATATATGTTACCCGCTACAACAAAAGGATCCGAAAGTCGGGGGAGGAGAATTTTCTGAAAATGGCATGACATTATTCCCTTACTTTTCTACTTTAATTTCATATATAGCACAACTCATAAAAGTATTCGGTTGCGGAGATATCGGTGATTTTATTAGCGCATGTCAAGTGGTTGAGGAAATTAGAATTTCGAGAAAAACGCCTTCAAAGTTTTCCTTCCAACGCTATCATGATCAAGGGGAGGCGAGACCGTTTCCACCACATGACAATAGGCATGCTCCTAGCGACCTCCGCGATGTTCATTCAAGCTTTAATAGCTGTCAGCGGCCTACGCATGACCAATCAGTAATCAGGATGCCACGCACTGACCAATTAGATCACTCCCTCGTTGCTAGGGGCGGAGTCTAGCTGCGGCGCTAAATCCAAATCTTCGGACACGCTTCTGTTACGTTGAAAGTCGGAAAATCATGGCCCAGAAAAACACTGATATCTTGCCTTTCTTTGATCATTTAGCTTCGAAATTTCAGCAGATGATAGACAAAACATTAGAGTACAAAATTATGCCAAAAACAGAAATCCGGTTGTTTTGACCAATTTTGATGATGTGACTTCAAACTCGATTTCCTCGGCTCAGCCGTCAGCGACTTTAGGATCATTTTGTTGTAGCGGGTCACAATACATATATATATATATATATATATATATATATATGTATATATACATTGAGAGAAATGATTTCACATTACAATCTTGTGCAAACACGAGATATGCCTTGGGTAGAAATTTTTGTTCAACTGCCGGATTAAGTGGTGTTGTTTATAATTTTTTTATTATTATGCTGAATATTTTTTCACATTTTACAGTAAAGAAGTAGAGGCGTTTTACCATCTATAAGTATAATTCAGGAAATAATAGTAGAAAGTATTGAAGAGGAAAAGAAAATGGCAATTACGAGAGGAAACCTAGATTTCAATTAGGGAAATGGGAATATTAATTTTTGACCAAGAACAGGTCCTTTGAATAGTATCACAACGTTTCGACCACTCAGAAGTTGCACGTATTTCTGAATTTAAAGATAAAACAGATAGTGTATAGGCCTAGTCAAACGTGATATCTAGAGTGTCACGCCCCCCCCCCCCCCACACACACATGGGGATGGCGGCTACGCATTTTTTCTTTGTTGGAATAAACAACAACGTACGTATCGCTGTTAATAAAGTATACATGCCTAGCACTCGGTGTTTATTTTATATTGTATCGTAAAACTTCACCAAAAAAGCCTTCACGCACTTTGAGGTACGACATAAACCTACTTTTAACCACTGCGTATAAACTGTGCAAACTGTGCCATTTCGTCGTTATATAATTATGAAAGAGAGAAAAGGAGATATTATTAACTTTGCTTCTATCTTCATTTTGTTACATGATTTCATTTTGCAAATTGTTTTTCTTCCTTTTTTTTTTTCCTTATCTATTTCGAAGCTCTAATAAGTATACCATTAACAAAAAGGAACCTTGCAGAGACAGACAACATAAAGATTTATATTTTAAGATATATCTTAGCAAAACTTCTGAAGTCTTTAAGATATCTAGTTGTTAGCGCAAAATAAAAGAAGCGGGGATTGTTATTACTGCCATTGTCATGCAGTTTTGAATTACTTTGCAGATATTCCCATTTCTACTTCTTCTCAGGATTCATTATCCTGCTTACATCATTTTCGCGTTTGCTTTTTCAATATTCCGAAGGACTGTATTGAACGAATAATAATTAATTGATATGTTGAATAGATAAGTGAGTGAAGTTTATTCATATACGGAGTACATAGATTAGTTTAGGAATATAAGGGTTCAAACTTCTCTTTTCTTTTCTTTTCTTCTCTGTGTGGCTATACTGTTAACGCCTAACATTTTTCCCCGATACTTTTTTTTAGGGCTATAGTTCCTATGATTTGTGAATAAAGAGGATATGAATTAATATAGAATTTGTATGATTAGATATAATACATTAAAATATAGGATTGGAATGTGAGCTGTGGCCATATAACTGCATGGGAGGGGAGTGGGACGGGTAAGGGCGGAGGGGGCAGGTAGAGCGGGTATTTCTTTTTCATTTGTGTAGTTACGTGTCAGTTTATGTACAATTTAATGTAAACTGTATGTTATGTCTTTCGATTACTACATGTTGACCGATTGATTGATGTTGCATGTTGATTGTTTATTGTGAGCATACATTCAAGATGAGTGTATTGACATGTGAAATTATAGAAATCAAGTAAATATTAATGAAATGAACACATACTGATGTGATCGTCATTTTTGGCCACAAATCATACCCCATATCGATGGACCTGTGTACGACACTGAACATAATGAGACAGTGTAACATTAATTTAGCAAATCAATAGAGTATTGATTTGGTAGATGACTACGCAGTAATGTGGCCAGCAGCGGCTCTAACGAACAGACGTCAATGAATGCACTGCATGGAAATGAGCGGGTATCTTGAATACGTAGACTTAACCTCGCGAAAAAGTCACAGCCATAAACAATGTTCATTGTCAGAAATCCAAATAGACATTCGAAATCTACACATTTTCGTAAAGTATGTATAATATTTGACTTCATTACTTTGATTCTAGATATTTAAAGTGGAACTAAATTTATATAGAAGGGTTTATAATTTCGTGCGGCTCGGTTCTTAACTTTAAGTCTTATTCCATATCACCAATTCTCCGTTCTTTACATTGGCTGACTGTAGAAAATAAGTAGAAAAAAAGTGCATGGAATTAGATTCAAAAAATTCTGCATCTTATATGTTCTGTTGCCATTCCATTTCAGTTCAATTCAATGATAGTTAGAGTCAATTTACATCCAACCAAATTGTAAAACAATACAAAGCATACATTTCATGTTTAATAATTATTAATCAGTTATGACAGGTGGTAGAAATTTTTTTTTTTTTAAAGTTTAAACTATGCAATCTGCACCAAAAAATTTCGAGAGATACAGATCATACTTTCTTTTTTTCCCCTTCACTACAGGGCGTGACGTTGTCACAGTTGACGTAGTTGCTTTTTTATGATTGGATATATGCATGGTGTCTATATTCATTGTTTTTGAGGGATCATTTAAAAGCCAATTGTAGGGCACGATAAAATGCATATCCCTGACCCCGCCGGGTGTGCATCTTTCTGTACGGTGAACTTTGAACAAAAAAAAAATGCTATCATCAAAATAAACCTACATTTTTCCACTCTGACTCTCCAAAGTCGGTTCACTAACCTTGCTTCCAGTCGTTTTTATCGTCTTCAAGTCGAAGTTATGGTCATACCGTTACTGTTCTTTCGGTGAAAAGCTTGTGAAATTTCCAAAAATATCTATGATGGCATTGATCTGAAACTAGGACTTAACGTGTTAACTGCTACTTACGAAAGGTTTTATTATTACTGTAAGGTCAGTAAGAACTATACGCTTTTTGTTATGTCTTTGTTTTGTTTGGTTTTGTTTGTATTGTGTGTTTGCAATAATGATAGTTTGAATAGCTAAATGGCCGTTAAAATAGCCAGGTCTGTGCGTGGTATTAGTAGAACAGGGATGATATCTTTGTCGTGCATGGTTTTTGCCATACAGATCGGATTTTTCGTTGTAGATGACCAAAACATACGTACTTCTTTTTCGAGTAGATCTGTATCACCCCTTACTTTCCAAATTCACTTTTTTGAAGGACATCATCATTATTCGGCTGAGAGCAACGTCAATGCATATGCCGTCGAACAAATCAATGAACGGTTTCTTCTCCTTTTGTTGTTTTGGTAATCTCCAAATGTTACTTTATTGCTCCTCGTGCATAGTTAACTGTGAATCCTATCGATGAAAGGAAGAGGTTCACTGAAATAGATCACACGTGAAACAACAATCAACCAAATAAACAATTAAATGAAATGTCTGTTTTGATATGATATCTCTTATTTTGAACGGTTTGATTTCAATCGTTCACTTTATTCGTCTTTTCACACGGTGATACCCCACACTGAAAGAAAGACGGTATTATACACTGCATTTCGACGATTGCACATTCGCGAATCTTATATCTAAAATACGTCTTCATTGGTAAAACGAGAAACACACACACACACACACACACACACACACAGACACGAAAATGGAAACTAAAATTTGCCAAGCGTTGGTGTTCATCGTAGCGACTTGTCTTGCTGTAGGTAAGTTCATCTGAATTTTTACATACACTTTATTGTTTGAATTGTCTTATCTTACCCCAGACTTACCGAAATAAATGATTACATTAATTAGAAATGTTCGTATGCTACCAAGAACAAAGTGAACGCATTTTCCAAAATCTGTTTTGTGATTAGTTTGCTTTGCAAGTATTGTTAAAATCTCCGTGTTAACTACCTAATAAAATCGTTTTTAAATTTCAAATCAAGCTAATCCACTGAGCAATAAGCAGCACAGAACATCTCGTCGGTGTTACTTTTACGGAGGATGATTTATGTATGTTACGTTTTCAATCAAAAGACATTATGTTTACATTAAATCTTAATAACATGAGGGATCATAAGCTCACAGGACGGGCTCAAAAAGTTTGATTAAGATCATAAACATTTCAAATGAAAACAGGGATAATTGTGATTGCCTTTGCAGATATAAGAAGAATCTGGAAAGCAATCGTTATGTTCTAGTTGGCTCTAGCGAAAAAAATCACAAAAATGTTCCGGAGTCATCGTAACGCAGATTGACCTAATGGTGAGCTGTATCATTATAAAACCAATTTAGATTTGCCCCTGTATAATTTTCCTTTCTCAGTTGTTCGTTGTCCGTTGTTCTCTTTTATTTATGGCATTATAATGGCTTGTCTTCAAGGATTAACTGTCGACATGTTTGGTCTTTTTAGGCTTCGAGGTTCAACATGGATCCCAAGACCGATCTTGCCCTAAAATATCCTGCCACAGAATGTGGCTTGATCACTTACAACGAGAGGTACAATTCAGCGCAGACACGTTCCCACCTTCTCGTATGCCGGGCCCAAAGTCCAACGCTCATCTAAAATTCCAGACGTTGGTGTGCAAAATGGCAGGTTCGTTAAAATCTATTGAATTGAATTGAATTGAATTGAATTGAATTGAATTGAATTGAATTGAATAGAATTGAACTGAACTGAATTGAATTGAATGGAATGGAAAGGAAAATCAAAACTGTATACGAGTTTTATATGATGAGTTCCCTGCAGTAGGTTTGGAAAACATGAATGCTATATCATCAACAAACACCATTTTTTTAGAGAGGATTGTCATGACTTTTTATCATTATTATTATTATTATTATACTTGTTAACATCGAGGTTAAGAAGTACCGATTAATTCAATAAGCATTATTTTGGTCATCAATCATGATATATACAAAACAAACATGCAGGCCTATGTTTTTGCAGTATTTTTGCTCTTTCTTTTTTTACGGCTACTCTCTTGGCAAGCCTCGGGTAACCATTCTTACATTTATAGCGTCTATTTGAAGAATAGAAAAATCAACCAAATTATGATACATCTTTTTAAGACCAGGTAACACTATTCCTGCAACCAAGGGATAAGGACAATAATTTTGGCCTCTTTTCCACCCCAGGTCGAAAATTCCATAGGACCGATGTGTATATATATATATATATATATATACATAATTTATATATATATATATATATATATATATGTGTGTATGCATATATATATATATATATATATATATATATATATATGTATACAACAACAACAACTAAGTATTTCTGTTGGTTTCTAATGGTGTCTATTGGTTTCTGTTGGTAAACTATTCTTCTTCTTTTTTTTGGTATTGTTGGAACCAACAGAAAAAAAAGGCAACAGAAGCCCTTAGAATACCATTAGAACTAATAACATCCATCAGATCCGAACAAGTCCAAAAGAAACCATTAAACATTATGTACCTGTTGATCCTATCGGCTTCTTTTATTTTGCTTTTTACTAGTTCTGTTGGTTCTCTTGGTTTCTATTGATTTTTATATTGGTCTAAAATTTGAATAATACAGTGAATACCAGTGAAATTAGAGAAAAATAATATCCTATTCATATTTGTACTATAAAATCAAACTTTAACTGTATAGAAATTACACGTTATATGTTGTAAGTAATTTTGATTTCTGTTATCAAGTACTGTTTTCATATTTGGATAATAAATATATGATGAAATTACAAGTGGAGTAACCACTCCTAAAAGCTCTTCATGCAGCTAAAGAACTAGATATTCGATATAGCTCAGTATATAGGACAAGGCTGCGGCTATCATGTGAAACGTAGAAGTCTACGTTAAGGATAATGTTTAGGTAATGTCAATGTATGTATGAAGTAAAAAAAAAAATATTATATATATATATATATATATATATATATATATATATATATATATATACATACATATATTGGCCCAATAGTCTTCAACAGACATTTCAATTGATTACTATCCAACCAACAGGAAGTATTTTGTTGTACCGAATAAGAAACTGTCTATTGGTATTCTCTTGGACCTGGGGGGTGTTTCATCAACGAGTTCGTCGGAGGTTTTCACCGACGAATTTGCTATCAGCCAATCAGACGCAAGGATTTACACTGACAACTGTTAAAAGCTAATGAAATCCTTGGTCTGATTGGCTGATAGCAAATTTGTCGGTGAAAACTCCGACGAACTCGTTGATGAAACGCCCCCCTGGTGTCTGTTGGATTTCTATTTGATTTCTATTTGACCAACAAGAAAATTTCTGTTGGTATCCTATTCGACCAATATACCACATTCCCTATTGAACTCAATAGGCCTTTTTGGTCTTCATGATCCAATATCCTATTGGAATTTCGACCTGGGACCATGATTGTTTGCGTCACCACTCTCATTCTTTTTTCTCTCTGGAATACACCGTGTTCATTAATCAGATTGTACACATTACTGCTCTCTTATTATACAGAGGATGACTTATGTCTGAATGGAGGTACTCGCTACGGACAGGACCACGCTTACTCTTGTTTCTGTAGATCACACTACACTGGACGCTACTGTCAATGTAAGGATCTTTATTACGCAGGTGAACTGTGGATTGATTTAGATATATGTTTACATGGTAATTGGTTCCCTTTCCATCGTATAAGGCCAACTGAGTGAAACTGGTATGAGTAATGCGCTCCAAAATGATCAGGCACACATAGTGGTTTTGTTGAACAACAAAGTAATTGTGGGAATGCGCTTATACGATTACACAAGGCCATTTGAATGGATACTCTTATACTAATAATTGTACACGCCGTATGTCTGTACGAATTATCAACATGAACATGTCTTTTATGTGTGTGCATGTGTAAAATAAAAAGAAACATGAACTAGGCGATGAGTAATATTAATAATTTTTTTTTTCAAGCTAGTGCAAATAGCCGGTGGTCATTTGAAATGATAATTCAGTAGAAAAATCATCCTGATACTGTTCATGCTAAAAATAAAAAATAAATTAAAAAAAAATTAAAAAATGGCCATCAGAGATGAAATGTACACCAAGATGATAATAAGCTTATATTACCCATTCCCGGACTTTATGTAATCCCATTCCTTAATTTTGAGATATAAAACGTTTTCTCTTTTTTTTTTTTTTGGGGGGGGGGGGAGGGGATGTTAGGAAATATAGATTTGGTAAAAAAAAAAAAAAAAGAATGGCTCACACTCACGAGAAGTGAGGAGAAAGGAAGACGAACATAAATTCACCTGATAGTGAAAAGGATTAAATCGAGATAAGTTATCATCTTATTGTGATAACTTTTATGCATTTAAGTTCAAGCATGCAAAATCACATACCTTTGCCCGTATGTCACTGTCAATCCTGATCAAAATCAAGCGATGTAGCGAGCAATGTAACAGTCATGTCCTCTTAATATTTGAATCTGAACCACGTGACCTTCGCCGTTCGTGATAAAGTGCATTGTCTTTCTGTATCCTTTTGTCTTTCCTATTTTTCTTCATGTCAATAAATAATAAACAAACAGAAAAGATGAATTTATATATAAATAATGTAAACCTCATTTGATGAAACCTCGCTTTTAATTGGTCAAAGGTATATAATTATGATAGAAAAATGAATTTTGGTAGATGTTTCTCACAAACGCTTTGAACTTGTAACGTTATGTTTCTTTGCCTGTTCACATGCTGGCCAGTTAGCGTCGTTGACTTCGCTCACCTTCCACCCGGAGAGAACCTTCCGTTGATCAAACTACCACATAGCCGAACGAGTTTTGTCTTCAGTGTTTACGTGCCATCCCGCTTCAGGACCGTCTTGATATTGATGAGCAGAGGCGGCACGGTCAACAAGGCTCTCCGGATCGGTAATAGGAATAACGTGAATACGCGTATCCACCCAAATTTACTTAATGATTATCATATTTATGTTTAAAACTCTGATCACTTACAATCATGTGGGAAATGTTTGTTGTCCTTTCTGATTCATAGAAATAGCATCACCTTGGTGAGTGCTTATTCATAAAGAAAGTTGTTCAGAAATTATAAATTATTACAGTCCGGCTTCTATTATCCGGCCTCCCTTTATCCGGATCTCTCTATTATCCGGATGCGATCTCGGCGAGATAGGACCTCTATTTTTTTATTTTTTTTCAAATTAATCTTATAATTTCGGTGTCTTAGTATCTTGCAAATTGAAGTTTAAAGCCCAATCCTCACCTCCACCAATATTTTAAGCGATGAAACAAAGGCTCTGTATGAGATAGATAATTCTTTATGTAGAATTAGTAACGAATTAGTAATTCTTTATTTAGTAATTCTTTATGTAAATTAGTAACGACTTAGTAATTCTTTATTTAGTAATTCTTTACGTAGAATTAGTAACGAATTAGTAATTCTTTATTTAGTTTTTTTTTTAACGTAGAATTAGTAACGAATTAGTAATTCTTTATTTAGTAATTCTTTATGTAGAATTCATAATGATGCGAATAGCACACTTTTGGACATGGTCATGTGACGTAACTCTTTGTTTATCATAGGCATCTGCCACGGTAATCCGAAGAAGATTGACTTCACTCGCCAATACCTAACCTGGGAAAAGATTGGTATATTTACCGAGCTGCAGATGAGATGCGACGGGCTTCATTTCTATTGGTTAGACTTCGCGAACAATTTTTATCAAATGGGCGTGGTCGGGGACCCGTTTCCGAAAATCGAACTCAAAGACCCATTTCCCTTTGACATCCAACGTCTGGGCCTAATGGGCACCGGTCCCACGTCCGGGGGTGTTGCAGTAAGATACGAATTAGACTTGCCGTACCCATATCAAGATCTCAGGGGAGGAGTATAAGTACGAAAGATAGATTAGCATACAATGCTACTCTGCATCGAGGTTGCGAGACAAGGAGCTTGGCCGATTTTTCTCGTGTTTCATTTGACCCTGTTACAGTGATGAAGTTGTATGATTCCAATTCGTCCTATCATTTTCTTTTCGTGTGTGTGTGTGTTTTTTTTTTTTTTTTTGAGCAATAAGAAATTTGGTAAAATTAATAAGCAGCGAATAGGCTACCATACTTCCCATGCAGGTCTAATAAAAGTAATGAACAATAACATCTTGCCAATTTTGTAGGTATAGCTGTGGTGAAAAACTATCTCTTATGATAACTCTACGGTGATTTCATACACTCAATTTTCATATCACTGAAGAAAAAGGGCGGTGATTTGGCAAAGTCGATGGACCCGCTTCCTTCAAATGGGAAGGACTCGCGTTCGATTCCCGAGTCTAACTGACCAATGTTGTGTGTGCTATACAACAGAATACAAAGTCCTCTCCAGTAGGAGGAGAACACTCCAGTCCTATAGGATAGGACACATAGATTTACAAGAAAAAACATAGAATATAAGTAGCGTAACTATATGTGAGAGAGTACAAGTCGTGCACGAAAAAGATCCCGCTTTGACATTCATTCATTCATTCATTCATTCATTCATTCATTCATTCATTCATTCATTCATTCATTCCTTCAATGGGAAAGGATTATAACACTGTATACCAGACAAGTAGTGGTCCCGCCTCACTACCAGCTGGACCCCCAGCGTAGACCAGTTGAATCCAGTGAAACTAAATATTGGCTATCCGGCTGTCATTTGCTGTCTCCTCAGATTAAAAAAAGAATAAATGAAGTAAGATTAAAAGATTTTTGTTTAGATTTCTGGAAGGTTATTCAAAATACGTGTTTCATGTTAAGAATGCATTCATGGTACCGAGAATTTCAGATGTATGGTTTTACAGTGGAATTCGAAAGTAATGGAATTGTTTATTCGCTTTGTGTATCAAAGTCGATAGCAGCATGCTGTTAAAGATATCAGTCCATCACTTTCAAAAATGCTCCACCATCTGTGTGTAAAATAGGGCACTTCAACCCACATGCTTTCTCTCTATATAACGGTTACTTCGGTGTCATGAAAGTGGTTGGTACAATGGACTCGCGTTATAACGAAGTCCTCGGGACCGGCAGTTTCCTTTCGTTATATCGAAATTTCGTTATCACGGAACCAAAAAAAAAAAAAAGGTACACAGAATGGATAATGTTGCGGCCTAAAATTTTACTTCGTTGTAACCGGAATTTCGTTATAACCGTGTTCGTTATAACGGGAGTCCTTACCTACTGTAATCGTAATCAGAAAGCATGGGAATTGTCTTCAGGTATATACTGTATAATATCATACTGTGCATACTTTCGGGCGAAAAAAAAAAAAAGAAAGGCGAAAGAAAGAAATAAATTTGAAACTTACGTTCAAGAACAGAAGTACAAACACAATGTCATCAAAACACAGTATGTACAAACTTACATAGACTTTTATCACCACCATTACAGATGTAATCATACGATCTTTATAAACAAACCGAACAGATTGTCTATCGCAGTAGTTGATGGAATTGAAATAACGATAATTAGCTATACTATAAAAGTACATGTATTCACATTTTGCCATCTGTGCGAGTTGCCAGAAAATGATGCATAAGATTTGCACTAATAAATCATTTGTCTGTTAAATAAAATATTTAAAAAAAATGGGCAAACTGGCGATCACTGTGTATTCTATTCCTCTTTTTCTGGAGCTTGTCTATTTTGCATGTAGTAAATTGTTTGTGTTTGTGTGCTTGTTTGTGTGTGCGTGCGTGCGATTTTGTGTCTTCTGTATTTCTTTTTGATAACATTCGTGCTTCATAATCTATGTTATCTATTTTATTTATCACTTATTTATTACTATTTGTCTATAGTTACGAGCAACAGGCTGATGTCACACGGATTCATCATAGTTTCCTCTTGTAGTTAACCCTGTCCGCAAACTCTCAAAGCCGTCAACTGCCCGAGACTCCAATCGTGTATAATATCATGTGTTGATAATCACAATGTGAAAAAAAAAAAAACCTTACGTGATAACAATACAGCGATTGTCAACGTGACACACCAAAATCTTCGAGTGATCCTTGAGGTCACTCCAAAATGAGTGAAAATGAACATTTTCACTCAAAATTCACTCAAAATTCACTCCAACTTCACTCTAAATTCACTCTTTTTTGTATTCACTCTTTTAAGAGTGAATATTTTCACTCGATTTTTTTTTTTTTTAGAGAGTACCCTTTCCACCCAGATGTATGGGTACCTGGCAACGCTCGGGTAATAATAAAGGCAGGGCTCTCTGGTAGAGCAGTGGCAACACTAAAGAGGCTATCCTGGATAGATAAGACTTTATCATTTTATATCATTATTATTATTATTATTATCACGGTTTCATCACTCAGAAATTGCACGTGTATTGAATTTACGATAAAAAGAAATGATAATAATTATAGGTCTAGTAACCACGTGACAACATGTCACCTTCCTTCCCTACCCCCTCCCCTCCCCCTGCATGGGGCTGTCAGCTAAGCTCTACTCGGAATAGTCACTGAAGACACTCGATTGTTTGAAAAGATCAGGGGAAGCAACTTTCCTCCCGGGTCTGGTGCTTGGCTGTTTCGTTGTTGTTTTTCTATGTCATTTTTTCCTTGGTTTAATAGTTATTTCTTCGCGTTGTACTGGGTGATCGTATTCCCAAAGACTGTTACTAGTAGTAGGGTGATAAAGTATGCATGTCTGACCGCTCGGTGTCTGCTTTGTATTGTATATCGTAAAACTTTGCAAGAAAACCTTCACGCACTTTGGTGTATGACATAAAACTACTTTCAAGCACTTCGTAACTGTGCCGTTTTTCTTTTCTTTTCCGTCACCATTTTTTAACGTTGTTTTTTCTTAATTTTGTCCCATTTTGTTACTTTTTTTGTCATAAAGTGTTTTCTTTGGTTTTTTTTCTTCGTCTAAGTGGGATCTTAGCCGGTTGGTGTTTTTTTTTCTTTTTCTTCTTTATTACTCCAGTAGCATTATCAAAGCGGAAACCTTGTCGTGGCTGACCACTTGCAGTCTAACAAAGTTAATGCTCTATGATAGCCTTTAGATTTTTAGTGGGGTTTGCCACGGCAGTGACCATGCCAGAAATTGGTATTGAATATGGTGCGGGTTATGCAAGAATCCATAATCGTGGTCATAATTACGAAGGGTAACGAGAATCAGGAGTATATATTTTAGGAAACCTTGGCATATTTTATCAGTCTTTAAGATATCCAGTTGTCAACGTGACGTTAAAGAAGTGGTGATTATTACTACAAATTGTATTGTCATTGTGATACAGTTTTTGATTACTTTTAGATATTTTCAGTTCTTTTCAGAGTCAGTATATATATATAGTTTTATCGTCATTTTCGAGTTTCCTGTTTCAATATTTTGAAGAAACGGTAGTGCATAAATACCAAAACTGACTTTAATTCAAAAGCCTGTTGAATTGAAGGGAGTGTATAGTTTTGGTTGAGATGGGGCTTCATGTTTCCAATATGTTTTTGTTTTTGTTTTTTTGGTGTGTGAAATAATGTGAAATATCTTACAAAATATGTGAGGATATAGTATTCTATGAGGAATTCAAAGTTTCTTTGATGAAAATGGGTTTTGAAATGGCCGAGCTATCCGGAAAGAAGAAGAAGAAGAAAAAGAAGAAAAAGGTCCTAATGATAGACGGCCTCTCACCTTTCATAAGGCCCACATTGTTTCATTTTGTTCTCGGATATTTGGTTCCAGTTTCTAGAACCACTCGTCTCTGTCTTTCACAAGATATCGTAATAATCGGTGAAGAGTTTGTTTGCAAAAACCGATAAGTCCATATTTGCCAAATGGAGATATTTGCGATTAAAGATCAAGAAAAATAGAGAGAATAATAAGAAAATGTTTGCTTCTTTTGACCATAACTTCAAAAATAAACCTTTATATGTAGTGACCAATATATCATTTAAAAGGTATTATTTTGTACATTATGACAGAAATCGTACTTCAAAATCATCAAAAATGGACTTATCGGTTTTTGCAAACAAACCCTTCGTATGTAGGTACCCTACAAATATTTCATGAAACCAACATTTCGTTGACTGACTAACAGAGACAAAATATGGTATCTCGCGTACGCTCAGCGTTTGGTTTCATCCTATTGATTCGTCATGTCATATACAAAGGTAAGTTCATATCATTTGTAACACGAAAAACAACAACAGCAACAAAACAAATTATGCCATAGGGAAAATTTTCGCATATTGGATAAGAGCCTTGACTTTCTAATAACTGGATTCCTTGTTCTTGTTCCGTACAGTGTTTTTTTACCAACCATGCACGTCCCCACGGTGTACCAAATTTGTTTATCTATTCAATTATTGATTAATGTATTTATTTATCAGGGGGAAATTAGGCAGAATGTACCGTTTCATTTCGAGGTTTCAAGAATAGGAGTTTCGACAGAGTTACGAATACAATCTGCAGTTTCAATCGTTCAGCAATTTGACCTTAATTAGCTAGGCCCTATACGACAGATAATAAAAACGGAATCCACTTAAATTTCATAGCAAAAAAAAAAACAAGTTCTAAAGGTAAAACATTGAAATAATAAATAAAAGGATCTAGGATAATCTATACTAAATTTATCACTTGATAATGATTAATGATCGATAGCACTTTTATATTGCAAATTCCAAGATTAGAAATTAATTTGACACATTTCGTAAGTCCCAGGATTGCCCTTTTTATATTGATGAATTAGTTTGTTACCGATTTAAATCATTATAAGCAATTATCTAATGAAAAGCCATCTCTTCAGCCTTTTTTTTTTCCCTTGCTTGACGTAGGCCCCATATGATCATTTTGCAATCACAGTATCTTTGGGGGTTAAGAGTATCGACATTCTTTTGTAAAGGATGGTACAATCGAAGGGATCTGTTTGTCAAAATGTTAACATTCACTTCTGCAGAAAGAGGAACAAGTGGATGTGAATTCAATGAATAGTGATATCAGCAATAACAATTCAATTACACGAAATAGAAGATTTTATGCTACAGTAATATTTAATCATTTTTTATTGCTGCATTCACTCCATTCACATGCATATTAAGGTGGACTTGTCCTTGACTGGGGGTTAACAAATTAACAAAAATTAAATTTGTAGAGGGAGACAAAGTGAAGAAATCTCACATCTGAACCTTCACCCCTCTGAATATCTTTCTTTCAAAGTTCAGCCTTTCCGCCATTTTTAGGTTGTCAGGGCCAATGCCATACACAAGATGAATCCTGCCTGGAAGTATCCTGCTGCTACAGAATGTGGAGTGACCAGTTACAGAGGGACTTGCAGTTGAGTTCATCTTCTTATTCAAAATCACAGAGCCTGCGCGGGAAGTCCGACCCTGTTTGGGGATCCCAAAGTTTAATGTGCTTAATGAAAATTATAATGTTCGTACATGTAGTCGCAGTAGTAGTGTTAGATATTTTCATATAAAACAACGACACCAATAACATTGGATTTATTTTCCATGTTCAGCTTTGTCAACAAAGCAAAATTAATGGTCTTTATCCTGGGTTCATACAGAATTGATAAAAAGCTTTGTAGAATAGATCTATGTAGATTGAAACGGATAATATAAAGATAGATACATATAGACATGGAAATATATACAGTGGACTCCCATTATAACGAAGTCCTCGGGACCAGCAAGTTTCTTTCTTTATATTGAAATTCCGTTATAAGCGAACAAATAAACAGTAAAGAACAAAGAGCGGATAATTTTGCGGCCTGAATTTTTACTTCATTTTAAAGAGATCGCACAGTTTTGGTTGAGACCTAATTTCAGGTTTCTAAATTTTTTTGGTGAGATAATGAGAAACCTCTTATGAAATATGAAAGAGCATGTAATTTTATAAGGAATTCAATGTTTATTTGATGAATATTGGTTTTGATTTGGCTGAGATATCCCAAGAGGAGCGATTCTAATAAAGTGTGGGACCCACACTTTATTACAATTGCTTTGTTTTACTTTGTTTTTGGATGTTTCAGTCATTCCAAACCCGATTTTCATCAAATACACTTTGAATTTCTCTTAAAATGGTATGCTCTGTACTATATCATAAGTGTTTTCTTGGTATCTCGCAAAAAGTTAAAAGCCCAATTCTCATCTCCACCAATACTGTACGATCCCTTTAACCGGAATTTTGCTCAAACCATGTCCGTTTTGATAGGAAGGAGTGCACTGTTTGCAATGCAATTTCATTTGATATTGTATATCTTCATATATTTTGTGTCTCAGAGAAACTCAGTGTAAAAAAGGTTTTGTGGAATAAGAAATTTGGTGATTCTATCAGGAATTTGTTGTACCACATTTTTACACCATTTTTTTAAATGTATCATGCAAACGATAAACTGTGTGCAAGTGCAACTACCTGTATAAACTTTTCTATCATGCACAAACTTTACAGACAAGTATACAAAGGCACATACATACACACAACCATCAGACATGCTACATAAATTGTATGTGTGTGCATATAGGTCTTACACTGTCAAACATCACATAGCCTCGGCAGATATAATTTGAAGAAAATCAGCTTTCCTGGTACACTGCATATTAAACTAAACTCAGGGCCCTGTTTTATCAAAATATACAACTGATTAAAAGTCACGAAAATCAATTATAACTCGTTCGATAAAACGGGGACCAGACAGTCTGCAAGTCTTTCACCAAACACACAAACACATAACAAATGGCCAGTTAATCAATTCATACGTTAACTTAACATCACTTGCATATTTTATGTCATTTGAGGTTATTAAAAAAGACTTTGCATTTTATCAAAAAAAAAAATAAAATAAAAATCTTCCTGGTACCTCAAATGAGGGGACAAAGCGGGGAATCAATAAGACTCACTTATCACAAATGAAAGCAATGATATTTATTTTTGTTTGGTACTTTGATAAACAGGGTAGAACATGTGACTATTCAATAAGATGGTGAACTTTCAATGAAGAAACTCATATTTTCGGAGTAATTTCTTCCTCCCATTCTTTCTGTTTTTTGTTCACTCTATTTCTTGGTTCTAATTGTCCAACTTCTGCTGCTTGCCTATTTTCAAGCGTTCTTCTTCATCTTCCTCTTCTTCTTCTTCATCCTCTTCTTCTGTTTCTTTTCATTTTTCTTTTTCCTGTACCTCTCAAATGAGTTTAAGTACATCATTTAAGTACTTTTAATTTGCAAGTGACAGATTCTTCTTAAACTCAACTCAACCATTTTTTTTTCTTCTATCTGTCTTTCAGACTTCCTTTCCACTTTCTTCATTTTCTTTTCTCCTTTGTTCTACTTCCTACCATTCTTCTGCTTTCTTTGTTTTTTTCTTCTTTATCTTCTAATTCTTTATTTCTTCTTCTCTATTCCTTTTTTATGGTCTTCCATTTTTTTTTCATCTTCCTTTGCTTTCTTTCCTTCCCGTTTTCTTCTTCTTCTTCACATCCGCGGGTGAGATATTACCTCCAACTGAAGTTATTTCATCAAGTCCAAAAAGCCAGGAAATGGACGATCATGTGACTATGATCATGTGACCAGGTACTTGATGAGCTCGGCGACCAGCGTCACGTTCAAGCTATTTCCAATCAGGCGGTAGAGCTGCTTCTTGGTGGTAGTCTCTGGAAATCCTGTGTGTGAGGTACATGGGGGAAATGGCAAAGTGTCGGCATTTAGAAATTTGTTCCTGGTACTTATTTTTTACGGTTACAGCTCGTTATTCCGAAGGTTCATTATTCTGAAGGCTCTTTAGTCTGAAGATTCGTTATTCCAAAGGTTCATTGTTCCGAATTTCATTTTTGGGATTAATGAATCTTCGGAATAACGAACCTTCGGAATAACGCCACAAATGTTCGGATTAAAGAACCCTTTTTCATTTTCGGATTAACGAACCTCTAGGTATAGGGAATTTGTGTGTTTCGGATTAACGACCCTTCGGAATAACTAACCTTTGGAATAGCGAACCTTCGCTGTGGCATAGTGGATAAGACTCACGACTCCTGAACGGAGGACCGCGAGATCAAATCCCGCTCAGTGCTTACGTCCTTGGACAAGATGTTTTTACCCACAATGTCCCTCTCGACCCACGGGTATAAATGGGTACCTGGCAACGCTAGGGTAATATTGGTAGCAGGGCCCTCTGGTAGAGCAGTGGCAACATTGAAGAGGCTACTGGGTAAATAAGACCTTATTATCATTATTATTATCATTATTATTATTATTATTATCATTATTATTATTATTATTATTATTATCATTATTATTATTATTATTATTATTATTATTATTATATTCGGAATAATGAACAGCACCCATTTTTGACCATCAAAATTTTCCACACATAAATGCAGTTTCAATCAACCTTGCAAAATTGATGTATGTTGATACCGCAGTTTTACATGTGAGAAGACAAATGTACACCAAGATTGCTATTAAAAGGAAAAAACAAAAATAAAACAAAACCAAAAATCACATATATGATCAATAATACAATAAACTTGAAGATGAAACTTACAATCATTCACTAACCAGATCAAAATTAAAGTGCACTATCTTGAAGAGGCTGTCTTTGTTTGTTTGTATCCAAGACTGAGAATCAATCAAATGTATGGTCGTTATGTGGAGTCATTCTTGCCAGTGAGGTCATTCATTCTATGACAAAGTAAGACTCTTCCACTTGCCACATAAACAAATAAATAAATAAATACTGAATAAAACAAAAAATATATACAATAAATCAATACATACGCATATTGTAATTATGTACAAATAAATGCATGTATATAAAATCTACATTTAAAATGAATTTATCAATAAAAAAACAAATACAAACTAATGCAAATGAATACACAATAAACGAACAAGAGTTAAATAAAGTTAATGTAGAGTAACAGAGTAATTCATTCAATCAAAGGATAAACTACCAAATTATTTTCAATCCATTTGGCATTTCAAAAAAGCTGGAGGTAAAGTCTTCCTACGCTTCCAGTCGCTACCAGATTTCTTGCACACACTCTCATCACCTACCTATGGAGGGAGAAATATGTTATGCACACCTTTAGCTCACTTTTATTTTACCATCCATTGGGTGGGGAAAGTGGGAATAAATTTGTAGAAAACTGTACTGTATCGAGTTGACTGCATTAGTAAAGAATAGGGTGTTCCACATGATGGTTGCAATCTCCAACACGAAATGATGCTGACCTGCACTGGGCAGAAGCTTGGACATAGACCTGTGACCTTCCCTTCATATTGTATCTTAAAGGCACATGGTCCCGGTGGTTTTGTAGTCAAATGTGTACGCGGGCGCACGGCGCAAGTTTCCTGTAGAGACCTAGGACGCTATCGACTCCTCTTTAGCGCTTATGCTGTGACCCATTTCCTTGAGTCCGAAGAAGTCCAATCCACTGTAGTCAGTGTTCCGATCACAGTTCGGCTCATGATTCGGCTGAGAGGGATGACAGCTTTAGCATACTTCTTTTGTGATGTCATACTAAGAAGCACACACGCACGCACCCTAGCATTACGACAGTCTGCATGATGCGCAGAGAAGATAACGAAGGAAACGTTACCCAGCAACATGCAACTACGCGCTTTACTCTTGATGACAGCTCAACTTCGGCAATCTTCGTATCAATGCTAACAGGGATCGGCACTATCTTTCAATAGCGCCCTCTACAATACCGGGACTATGCACCTTTAAGACATAAGAAGCAAGAATGAAAAATATTCCTACATTTGTTGGTTTGCTGCATCTTCACAATGCCTTTTGTTAATTTCAAACATTCGTCTTGCGTGATCAATGTGAATCATTAGCGGTTCCATCACATTTGCTCCTGCAACAATTGCTTCCATTAGATATTTGCACGCTTATTAAAGCCAAACATAAATTCTACCCACAAATATAACCGTAACCCTAATCCTAATAATAATCCTCACAACATCATTAAACTAAACTTAAAAACCTTTCAAAACCTTAACCATAGCCCAAAGTCCTTGGAGAAAATAAGAACAGTGAGCAACTGTTGCAGGAGCAAAGGAAAGGGGGTGGGGAATAATGATGAAACAGGAGAGAAGATCAACTTCCATTTTTCTATGAATGACTCACCAAAGTCTTGGGGGAAATGGTGGAGGTTTGCCATCTCTCTGGGGGTGAAGTATCTCAGGTTCAATGACCTCAGCCTCGTCATCCTCTCCTCCTCCGGAAGATCCTCCTCGCTGAATGCCTCCGACATCTGCATTGTTCATATTACCAGAGTAAAGAGTGGGAACGACCATGATTCTCCTTATTGTTTTCACAGGTAGCATTCACCTTTTTTTCATAGGTGCATAGATTGGGCATTCATAATTACTCCACAGCAATTTGAAGATACTTCTCTACAACAAAACTGTTCTCTTGATTAAGGCAGATCACACAGTGCATATATATCCCACTATTCATTTGACTGAACTAGTGTCACTGTTATTTTCAAAAAAACAAACAAACAAACAAACAAACAAAAAACAGCTTCAAGCCTCTCCTGATAAAAGGAAGTCCTCAGGACTGGAAGTTTTCTTTTGTTATATCAAAATGTTATTGCTGAACAAATAAAAGAATATACATGTAATATTTGTAGAGAGAGCAATTTTGGGACCTGAAATCTTACATCATTACCACAAAATTTCCTTATAACCATGTTCCTCATAACGGCAGTGCACTGTGTATGCTTTGAAGAAAAAAAAAAATCATTAAACAGCATTAAGTATTACATTGATTAAGCACATATAATTGTACGATCATGTTGCAATCTTGAAGAGAAAGAGGTAGAAACAAGGAATAGTACAAAGCTCATGAATTTATCGTCATGAGAAGCTTCAGAATATTTTTGAAAAGTCGCTGGTCTAGTACCATTATCAATTACAATATTTTGTGCGATAAAGGCACAGGGGGTAGAAAACACAAGATCGATACAGC
The DNA here is from genome assembly GCF_040938485.1 of Diadema antillarum. Classification (NCBI taxonomy): domain Eukaryota; kingdom Metazoa; phylum Echinodermata; class Echinoidea; order Diadematoida; family Diadematidae; genus Diadema; species Diadema antillarum. The sequence continues at coordinate 4,267,837 of NW_027270903.1, forward strand.
TACTGACCTCCGTGGAAAAGTCAGTCCATAATACCGACCCTGTTCCTTCAACGTAGTGGGCATAGCTGTGAAAGTAGACGAAGGAACATGACAGATGACGCAAACATGTACTGTATCTTTAAATCTCAAACATCAATTGGACCACAGAGTTCTCAGAGTCCACGTATAACATGGATGCCTGGCAATGCTGGGTGCATGAAAGTGTTAACAGTGATGTGCATGCATTGGGTACTGTAAAATGAGGAATATTCACATATGCATTTGAATTTCATGAATTTCGCAAGTGCCAAAATTCGCAAAATCACAATGCATGCGAAAGTTCTTAGGCATTGGAAGCCAGTGGCAATTAGCGAAATTTTCATGCCGCGAGAAAGGACGTCGGCTCCAATTTGCAAAATTTTCAATATATATCATGTTTAACAGTAATCAAGGCAATGGTAACCTCAAATTTTGCTGCTTTACTGTAATAATACTATAGTTGAGGGAATTGTGCATAAAATGTTTTGCAAAAACGTTTTGTTTATTATTAATCTATCTACCTCCCTGGCTCGCAAAAGAAAATAAGAAATATATGTCACTTGCGTACATGGTTATCTCTTACTCTGCTTTCTCTATCAATTGGCACAGATGTCTGGAAACTACACCACTTAACTGTAAGTGAATACAGATTACCTAAATCCCTAAACATTTGTGTCGTAATATTAATGGCCTTCCTGTTGGACTGAAGAAAATTGCTACACCTATGTGGGTTGGCTTTTTTTTTTTACAGCTATATCCATCATTGAGGGATTTTGAACAGCTACAGTATGTCCATCTCTGAGAGATTATGACATGCAGATTAAAAAGGGAAAAAAAGTGACAAATTAAGCTAAATGCCTGGGCACAAAATGGGTTAACTAAGACATCCATTGAGAACTTTACAATCAGATCACTACCAAATTATAAAAGTGTACTGATAACACACACTGAATGAAAGTTTATGATAAGCGATATGAAAAAAGAAGACAAAGAAGTTAAAATGGAATTTAAGAGATTGCTCCATGGTCAAGAGTGTTTATGGAAAGATCACAAACAAGGAGCTTTTTTATTTGATTTGATTTGATTTGATTTGATTTGATTTGTTTGATTTTGACTTTAATATCTTTGGTCTTAATATTCATGCAACAGGGACCTGGCAAATGTACAGTGTACATGTAGTAGAAAACAGGAAGACATCAGTAAAACATGGAGAACTAGCTTTACTTTCCCAAAGATGACAAGAATGATCTTGCTCCGTACTCACGCTTTGGTGAAGCAGCACGTCTTGGTGTCTTCCGGCGTCACAATGTCCATGACCTTTCCAAACTTGAGCAAGATTCTGTCAGGAATGAGATACTGAGCTACCGAGTCTTCAGTCAAGTCAGACTGAAGATAGCTCGCAATTTTTCTCTTCGCCTTGCCACCCTTGGCATTCCCAGTTCTTGTGGCACTTTTACTATTATGAGCATCTCGATTTTGTTCCTGCAACGATTCTACATCACATTCCAGTTTCTGTTCATGTGAGTTTGATGTTTGGTCCTTTGCAGTCATATGGCATATGGGCTCTGTTCTTTCTGAGGCTGATGCAGCATTACAGTCTGCTGCAGAAGTTGGAGAGACATTTGACACCGTGACACTTTCCTCTGCATTGCTTTGACTCTTTGAGGACACCGTAGAGGGACTGTCAACTGCCAAGCTGCTAACCTCATTTGCCAGGTCACAAGGCTGCACAGAGCTTGGTGCAGAAGTTTGATTGATGCGATGAGGAAGAAGTTCGAGACCTTGCTCGGGGTTGAACGACAGAGGGCGCTGTTTAGCCAACAGGAAGTAACGAAGCCTCTGGTTAGGAATGCCAATGTCTAAGGGTGACAGAAGGAATTCCTGCAGTGGGAAAGAAAATAAACAAACAAACAAAAAACAAAAACAAAAATGAAGAAAAGCAGACATTTGTGAATAGCTATTTGGCTAGCCTGCTCTGTCAATGTACTGCCCGCAAGAAAGATTATCAACATTTTTAATACAGTCAAACCTGCCTTAGCGGCCACCTCTCTATAGCGGCCACTTGTCTTTAGCGGTCACTGAAAAATCCCCCCGAGAGAAAAGCCATGTTAAAGACCCTGTATATAGCGGCCACCTGTCTAACGCCGACAGCGGCCACAATTTTTGTTTCCCGTGGTAGATTTGAACCTGTCTATAGCAGCCACAGACCCGATGGAGCCTGAACCGAGCCGATAATTCAGCGTGTTTTTCTGCTTAGCAGCCGGCGTGCTAGTCATTCATGGGCAACGTTCAGTGATCGCCACGGCTGCATGTATGACTCATTCGGTCATAATAATGCTCTCGTGGCTTTCTTCACAACTGTACACATACTAGACTGTTCTACAATATCATGAACACTGGCATTGTTCAATGCATGAAACACACGCATGTGCATACGTATACACATACATGTACAATAAGTACTCACATACAGAATGATACATGTACATGTAGGCAATGCACACAATTTGGATAACCTGTCTATAGCGGCCACCTGTCTATAACGGCCACTTTTTTTGTTTCCCTTGGGTGGCCGCTATAGACAGGTTTGACTGTACTTCATATATATTTTTTGCTTTGTTCAATTTCTCAGGGTAATGTGTCAGGTATACAAAGAAAATGAAAAGAAGTGGAAATGAAATGGCCTGTACCTCAGGAAGAAGTATCACAGACCAACAGACAGTAACACTGATATACTATGCTAATAGAGTAATATGCATCAATTCTCTTAACTGTACATAAGACCAGTTGCAACTAAAATAATAACATAACGAGCAGACAAGATATGGTAAGTGACAAGTAAAAAAGTATTTTACATTTTCGCAGGCATACTGTAAGAAAAGATGATAAAAATGGCACAACCATGTTTCACGCTCTTCCTTGATTTGTAATTACTATGACGTGCAATACTATATAGAAACACTTACCAGCTATTGAACAGCATTATATCAACAATCAGAATAACATTTCCATATTACAATAAGTGCATATAGAATGCATATGGGTGCAAATAGCACTTCCCTAAAGTGTAAGTTAGACTTGTACATGTAAATCTTGGAAGCAATAGACAACTGAAAGTGTAGAATGATTACAAAATATCATTTCAGCTTTACCACTAGTCATTCTACCTAGAATACCATCATGAAGGGGAAAGCAAGTATGTACTTGTATAAATGAGCATTCAAACCAACATGAGCTTACCTGGAATGTGTACTGACACTTTTCCAAAGTTTCTGCCAAGAAATTTCTGCAGACAAGAAAATACATTCACCCAAAATATGTTTACTATTATGTTAAAGTTGTACATAATACAGAAACTTCTTTGGTCTTGAAAGAGATGCAAAGATGTGATAGACATAAACAAAACAAAAATAATTATTAACAAGAAAACTTCTTAATTTTGTAGACTCTAAGCCCTTATGCTATTATGACTACAACAGGGTAATAAAACAACAGGGTTTTTTTTTAATCAAGTCAATGTATTATGTTTTCTTACGGTAGTTCAAAGGTATTAAATCTGCAACTACTTCATTTAATATCGTCGGCCTCATGCCAAAAGGGCCCTAACAGTGTACAAAGTCTATGGTGTTAAGGCCCTTTTGGCATGAGGCCGACGATATATTCTTTAACAACAGTACAATAAATCTAAATAATAGATAGCATTTTATGTGGTTACTGACCAGCAAGCAGTGTTCACTACTGGATTTGCGTGTAAACTCTAAGTTTCCGTCATTGTTTTGTGTGCAAAATTCATGCATTTACAGTAATGTAGCTACAAGTCATTTGAAAGAAAAGCAATCATAGGTTTGAAGGAAATAAAGCTGATCTTCTGTCTCACGAAGCAAGGTAATCGTGTTTACCTCGCTTCGTGAGACAGAAGATCAGCTTTATTTCTTTCAGTTACTACAATGATGATGAACATCTTCCATACAATCATAGATTTGTCATATAGTTAACGTCAAAGGAAGGCTTGGCATTTTCTCTACAACTTTGCATACTACATGTTGAGCTTTTAACAGAAATGCATAAAAGTTACATAGATCTTAAAAAGAGAATGCTTTCTAAAAGCATAACTATGTTGGTGTCTCAGAATGATGTGGCACACAGGGAGTTTCCACCAAGTCACGTAAAGAGTTAATGAAGCTTTTTTTAAAGACACCCGCCCATTATCAAATGAAGGCCGCTTGTTTGTCTCCCTCAGGTGGGCTTTCTAAAGAGGTTTCAGTGTCCAGTATCTGTGTACATCCCATGCCATACTGCCTGCTCCAAATTACCTGGTCTCGGACGTTTCAAATCCCTTCACGTTTTCAACCAGAATGTACCTCGGCTTCTTCCTCATTCTGTCAGAAAGAGAATGGAGTTTCACACTGACAATCAGCACGCATTATATACAACATGTCTAAATTGCTTGTGTTATGACAGAGAATAATGTACAGGAAATGTGAGCACATCATATTTGCATGTTCAAATTTAAAAGAAAAAAAATGATGCTCTTGTGCATCATAAATTATTTCCTTTTTTTTAAACATCACCTTAGGTTACATGGATCTTTACTTTTTGGTCTCAACAGTCATAATTTTCTGGACTGGAGTAGTATTCCAAGACAGACGTTTTGAACTTTCAACCACAATGTCAAGTTCTTGTATGCTACATGTATCTTTTAACAGTGACAGCTTTGCCAGTAAGAAATCCGACAAAGGATACATGCCCAATGGCCATCCTAGTAAAAGAAAATATTTTCCTGTAAAACTTTAAAACAGATCTAGCTACAGCAAGTAGCAATATCAAATATTTCTTATGTATGAAACTAGGCTCAATTGTTTTGTACATAAACATTGTTGAACATTAAAACAATGACTGCCAATTATGAAATGTTATCCTAACATGCCCAATATGGTGTGTCTGGCAAGATATTACGAGCAGGGTCTGCCTCCTATACTGCTATGAAGCTTTTCTGCCCTACTCTGACAAAAGGAAGTAAGTGACATTTGTTTTTTGTTTTTGTTGTTTTCCCCAAACTGATTTTGTTTTTTCATTTCCTGATACCTTTAAGACATTCTTCACCTGTTTGCAACACAACAATGGCACTGGCTTTCGAATTTTGAAATATTGATAGGTCAAGAGGAAGGAATCATACACATAATCATGTGAGAAAGAAACACTATTTGTCTATTTACTAGTAAACTCCCAATTATCACTTGCTTCCTTTTGTCAAATTAGGGTAGGATAGACCAAGGTATTAGAGTACAAGGTAAGGTCTTTACTTAGGCAAGTTTCTCATGATGTTGAAGAAGGCGTTGGTTCTTGCATCGTTCTTGTCTCCCTTGAGTCCCACCCTTGTGTAGAAAAGAAGGAGAAACATGAAAATGATTGAAAACTAGCACCTTACTATTCCAATATCTGGTACTTTCCTATTCCAAAAAATGTATAATAAATGCGGGATTCATAATAATTAGTGAAAAAAACAACAAGAAGAAGTCGTCAAGGAGTGCAAATACAGTAAGCTGTAATTCCATCTCTGTAAGGGCAGAGCATTATTCAAAATACGGGAAAGAGACCTTTTTTTGCTTAAAGGTGTCTTACAGAGTGAGATAAGTAAAATCAGTTGAGATCCCAATAAACTATTGCAAACTCAGCTGTAATACAAGGGGCTCCACTGAGCACCACAAATGTTGTCTTGGTCTCACAAAGAGTTCTGTTCCTTGGAAAATTACCCTTGCATGCTTTTGGCCAGAATATAAATTATGAATTTCATATCATTTGAAAGTCATATGACTAAATCAGAGTTGTTCTGTTGTGAGATTTCTTTTCTATGCAAATCATACTATCAAACTGCATACGAAGTTTGTACGAATCATAGTCTGATTTACCATATTTTTTTTTTCTAGAGATGTTATAGGTTGCATTTCTGCACAAATGCATTGCGTTGACATGGTCACTTTAATGTTGCTTGCTTTGTTTTGTATTTATTTTTATTTATTTATCTATTTATTTATTCATTTATTTATTTATTTATTTATTCATTTATCTATTTTTACTGCTGTGATAGGCACTGCCCTCTCTTTTTAATCAGAGTACAGACAATAAGACATAATTTGGTTTAAAGGAGATGGCTAGTAACCGATCAGTGGGAATCAGTGGGAATGCTGAGGGATGATTGTTCCAATCCTTGTGGGATTCATTTAAGAGTACATTATATATCTACTGTTGTGTTAAGTTGTGTGAAAATTATTTGCTTCAGAACGGTCTCATATTCAAGTAATGTGCAGATTAATGCCCCGTCACTGACCAGGCACGCTAACCTGGAAACATTAAACTGCACATTACTTGAATATGAGACCATTCTGAAGCAAATAATTTTCACACAACAATAGATATATAGTGTACTCTTAAATGAATCCCACAAGGATTGGAACAATCATCCCCCAGCATTCCCACTGATTCCCACTGATCAGTTACTAGCCATCCCCTTTAACAAACCTTGTGAAGGGTTGACATGGAGGGCTCATCACTATCATGTCTGCATCAAACGAATCGAAGTCATCGGTAGTGAAACCCTATGAAAGAAAAACAGACCTACTACTAGAAGGACAGAGTTGTTCAACAATGCACATATGAGAGAGACCCCATACATTGATTTCGTGCTTGATGAGTGACTATGTACATGTACAAGTCATTCATGAAGTCAAATTTGACTGACCGAGTCATTCATGAATCCCAAATTAGAGAATATCAAAGCAAGCATCCATGAGCAAGATCTGGTCGCTTTACACTGGGGGAAAGAAATCATAAAAATTTGCATTAAATCAAAAGAAAAAACGATAAGAAACAATCACTTAAACTAAAGCAGACTAGACAGTTCTGTAACATTCATCCTATGAACTCTTAACAGTATATTTTGCAGGTGATTACATAAAGGATTGAAAATGTTCTTTTGTTTTTTTGGAAGCTACCATGGAAGCAATTGAATGTAACGTTAGACACCAGTCAGCTGTATACATTGCAGTTTCTACCATAGTAATTGCCCTTACCATTTAGTTTATAACAAATGCAATATGACCTTTATAAAACACAGATTAATAATGTAAGTTCCACATGTTTTTGCAAACACTATCTCTATGACTAATCAGTGTTCACTATTTCAACCCAGTAAACACATTGTAGTGTTTGTGCTTCTTCACCATTTCCACTCACTTGTAAATGTTCATACCACCAGAAAGTGACAGTTCAATGCTCATTCTTATAAAGTGAAAACATAGTTCTGGTAAGGGTTTGAGAACCCGTCTTGCCCCATTTCATATTTGCTTGCAATATATCAAAAGAGTAAATACCAAGAAACTTACCTGGCTGACGCGATTTGCCAGGATAATGAGTTGTTTTGGAGTATTTTGAGATAAAAAATAAAAGTTGGTAAACCAACTTTTATTCCAGCAGGATCCAGGCTAACTCGGTCTAAGGGACAACTCGGCCCTATTTCAGACAGTTTACATGCAGTTCATGATCGCCATATTTTATACATAGGTGCACGTTCATTTTGTTTGCGCACCAAAGAGGTACTTTGATGTGCGCATTGTATCAACTCGGCCCATTAACTGTGACTGGCCACAACGCGAAGCGCTCCTATAGTACAACGGTGTACAATCCAGGGAGACAACTCGGCCCCGCCATCAAGCAAGGCCAAGTTGTCCTTGAGTCCGAGTTAGCCTGACCCCAATCAGGTGAGATGCTAAAACATTTTTTTGTTAATATTTTGCATTTTTGTCATTACCCCATGGCATTATGAATATCTTGTTATTACAGCATTATTCCACACTGTTATATTCCACACATTTCTTAAAAGCATACAAGTGTACGTGTACATTTTGGAGCAAAATTTGACAGTTAGGTGTACCAGCACTTTTTTTACCTTTAAATTCTAACATATTCCAACTTGTCTTGGATTAGATACATACCTCTAGGTTTCTCTGCAGCAAGTTCACCTCAGGGAAGTTGTGTCTGTACACCGCATTGGCCACTGTGTTTATCTCAACAGCTGCAACAACTATACTGGCAATTCCACTTTCTAAAAACAGAGGTGATTGAGATAAAAAGAGACTAGAAATGTCGCTATGGCGACTGGTATGCCTCCGCCATAATGCATGATTCTCCTAATAGGTCTATAGTACATGTGGACAATGAGTGATTACATTTTCACAAAATTGGCAAAATATTAAAATGACATGTTTGTCACAAATGTATTGAATGTTTACCTTCCTTGACCTATGTTTAATTGGATGAATAGGAGAGCATGTACTTGGGGATTTAAGAACTTTAACTTGACTTTGACCATTTCAAAAGTTTATGCACTGAGTAATTTTCAAGGTATGGAGAAAAAGTGCAATTTTTGTATTGAACAGTAATTTGTTATCATTTTCATCTGGCCTTTGATTTATAAGAGAAGCACTGTCAGGCAGAACATACATAAATTCAGCATGTACTAAGTTTTAAGATAACTTGAGCCACTTCCGAGATATGGAGAAAAAAGTAAGTTCAGCACTTTCACTTGATCTTTGACCTTTTGACCTTTGACCTTCTTGGCAAAAAAAAAAATCCCAGAGAATCTCTATTGGGTTAGACATGCATACATCAAGTTTACAAAAACAAAATATCCTGCTGGCATTGCATAAATATAAGGAAAATAGTAAGATTTTGAAGTATTGCCCTTGACCTTTGACCCCTGACCTTTGACCCCATGAACCCTAAATTCCCTAGATAACCACTGCCAGTCAGTAGATGCATATACACTATGTTCCATGAAGATACCTTGAACAATTTCCAAGATACAGAGAAAAAAGTGAAATGTTAACATTTTACTTGACCTTTTGACCTTTGACCTTTTGACCTCATGACCCCAAACTTTCACCAGAGAATCTTAATCGGGTAGTACATGTATACACTAAGTTTCAAGAAAATATCTTCAGGCATTGCATAGATATGGGGGAATTTGTAAAATTTTAAGCATTTGACCTTGACCTTTTGACCTTTGACCTTGAGCATGTGCACCCAAAAGTTGATAGGCACAACTTCACCCCCTAATACACATACATGCCAAGTTTCATTAGGATACCTCAAAAGGTTTTGGTAGTTACCCTGTCCACAAAATTCATTACGGACGGACGGAAGGACGGACGGACGGATGGACGGACGGAAGGACGGACGGACGGACGGACGGACGGACGGACGGACAACCCGAAAACATAATGCCTCCGGCACCACTTCGTGGCGGAGGCATAAAAAAGAAAGAGAGATAAATACATGCAGGTACATACATGGTGACAAACATGTACAGAGTGTAGTAAGATTTCTACAAAAATAAACAGTAGAGAAATATATCGATATACAGCGTGTCCCAGAAAAAACGAAACCGAGTTTCATTGCAATTTTTTGCGATCATAATCATATATTTGTTTTATGAGATATGCATGAATGGAAAGATTTACTTCTCTTCTTTCATTTGATGCACAACTCATTGTTCATAATTCATGCATGGCTGAGTTAGAACAATAGAAAGTAATGCTATTAAATTTTCATTTGCACGAGCAAATGGCGACTTTGGATGAGTTTTTTAGGCTTTTTCGGCAATCTTTTGTAAAAAATGAAATCATGGCCTTAATATCCCTTCTTTTTCCTTTCAATTGATATCTCATGAGTAAAAAATGATCTACGCCTGCTCGAGAAAACTTAATTTGAAAATATGCTTCCATTTTACTCAGAAAGATGGATAGTAATTAAGGAGTCAGTTAGCTTTCCCGACGCCTGCCCGACTTGGCAGATAACAATGGCCTTCATGCTTCAATGAATTTACACAAACATGAAGGGAGATGTTAAAAAAGGGAATGTTACAGACGGTTCGGAATAGGGTTGTAACTTAGCACATGATCCAACCACAGAGCAAGGGTGCTCATCAGCGGAATGTGAAGGGGGAGGAAAGTAACTGAAAAAGCCTTCCGAGCCCTCCCCCCCCCCCCCCCCCACACACACACACATAAAACAGAACAAAACAGAAGACGGCTTTCTGCCCTGCACTTGTACCTTTGAAATGTTAGAAGCGCAAGTTCAGTGATAAATAAAGTGAAGAACCCTCTCTTTCTGCATCACCTCCCCCTTCAAAAACTTCAAGACCCTGTCACTGATGCAGGACTAACTACGCGTGAGGGAAATGTAGAGAGGAATGAAAACAGTGAAATAAGTTTGCGGTATAAAATAATCAAAATGTGTATCATTGTTGTACGATTTCCCGTAGCCATTGGACTGCGTGCAGCCTGAGAATACTCACGATATTAGTCTTCTATTATTGGTTATGTCTCATAGCTTATTCTAAATAAATGACAACTAAGGGCTGTCCGTCTCATACAGCATCCTCTGTAAATACCCCCCCCCCCCCCCAACAACATTCACTGTAGCACTGCGGTTGTTTTGTGTGAATTCAATGCTGCAGATGAGCCCATTGTCTAATGCTATGTCGGGAGAGCTGAATGCTTGTTTTCTTCGACTATCCGTAGAATTGGCAGAAATGAAGCATGCTTTCATACAGATTTTTCTCAAGCATGCGTAATTCATATTTGACATGTAAGGTCTCATATGAAAGAAGAAAATATGAATATTTGGGTTAAGAACTTTGTTTTTCGAAAACATAACATCAAAAGTCTGAAAAATTCACTTTAAGTCACCATTTGCGCGTGCAAATGAAAATTTGGTAGCACCACTTTTCATTGTTCTAACTCAGTCATGCATGAACAATGAACATTAAATTGTACATCAAATGAAAGAACAAAAGTTTATCTTTCCATTGATGTATAGCTCGTAAAGAAAATGTATGATTTCGATAGTAAAAAGTTGCATTGAAACCCGGTTTCGTTTTTTCTGGGACACGCTGTATAGACAGAGAGAGACAGAGAGATCAATAGATAGAGAAAGTGTCAAGTTGGAAGAAAGACAACAAAACCAACAGATTGAAAAATGAATACCTGCATGTATACATTATATAGAGATAGTGGGAGAGAGATAAATTTGGCGGATAGAGATAGTGTCAAATAGGTAGAAAACATAGACAGACTGGTGGATAGTGTAAATAGATAGAGACAGAGAGAGACAGATCTATAGACTTAGATACTGTAACTATTTTTGCGCGACTAATTTCTCGTGTTCGGCCGGGTAAGAAGAGTTTTGCATGCTTATAAGTCTGTGGTATCAAGACATCAACTACTGGAACATACAAAGAGTTTGTTCGCAAAAACCGATAAGTCCATATTTGCCAAATGGAGATATTTGCGATTAAAGGTCAAGAAAAAAAAAGTGAATAATAAGAACATTTTTGCTTCTTTTGACCATAACTTCAAAAATATACCTTCATATGTAGTGACCAATATATCATTTAAAAGGTATTATTTTGTACTTTATGACAGAGACCGTACTTCAAAATCTTCAAAAATGGACTTATTAGTTTCTGCGAACAAACTCTTCATATAGATGAATATATAATGACAAAGAGGGAGAGATCAGTATTATATAAATACAGTAATAAACAAGTATAAAGAGATAGACAGAATAGGAAGAGAGGGAGATATCAGTAGATAGAGATAGCAAGTAGGTAGAAAGAGATAGATTTATACAGATAGAAAGGGACAGAGAGAGAGGGGAATAGATGCATATTGATTGTAGGTAGATACAGTAATGTAGATATTGACAAACAGGTGGAAAGAGATTGACAACAAAAAGAATCGGATACACTGAGAGAGAGAGCTACAAACAAACTTTTCGTGCAGTTTTTGGTTTCATACACATAAAGAGGATGTGCAAGGTAAGGGCTTTGGTCATGCATACACAATGAGTAAGCTTAGAGCTTTGACCTCACATATGCAGGCATGATTTCTGGAAAGCAGGTACTTGGCCTTTGTGCACCATATATACAAAGGAATACATAAGGTGTCATGATTTTGCCCCCCCCCCCCCCACTTTTTTTTTACCCGGAAGTACGTAAGTGGCACTAAACAAACAAAAAATAAAAGTTAGAGATCTTGAAGTGTGAGGGCGGTAAAGTTATCTTTTTTTTTCTGCTGAAGACCCTTTGTTGTTGCTTGTCAGTTGAAGTGCCAGGAGAAAGATGAGCTTAAAGGGACTGTACAGTACTGGTTGAGGTAGGGATTCATGTTTTGAACATTCCTAAGTGAGATAATGAAAAGCCTCTTATGAAATATGAAAGAGCACGTAATTTTAAGAAGGATTCAACGTTTATTTGATGAAAATTGGTTTTCAAATGGCTGAGATATCCAAAAAAGTGCTATAAGGCCAAGTAAAAAAAGAAAGTAGTTTCTCGTCCGGGTTTTTTGAGCAAGGCGATGAGGGAGGTCCTTACTATTTGATATCTTACTATTTTTTCGAGGATTGTCAAAATGAAAGTAATATGTGTTTCTCGTCCGGTAATTCTGAGAAAGGTAACGAGAGAGGGCTTTACTATTTTCTATATCCAATTTATGAAATGAAATATCACTGTGGTAGCTGTGTTATGAGAGACCAGGTCCCAAGTGTATGTCTTGCCTGCACTCTGTGCATTTTCAAACAAATAGATAAGTACCATACTTGAAATGAAACTTCATGCATACAGAAATACATTTGCTTTTTCTTTCCACTACAGATGTCAAGGGAAAATGACCATCTTAATACTGGTATTTAGTGTTGTAATGGCATTTCTGATACCAGTGTACTTGCAATTCTGATGTATTGTGCTATTAATTAAAACAGGTATAAAACATTCTATCAACAAATGTACTACTGAAATAAATTCCATGATATTCAAAACACTGCTTTATTTATCATTGGTGTTTGTGACTTTTTGTGTCCACACAGCTGGTATCTATGTATCTGCATCTCTTCACAGTACAATTGTAGCACATTCAACTGGAAACTGGCTTGTACAATTGCAGATGGATGTCAAAATGATACTGATATGGCATTATAGCATTAAACATTTAAAGATGTTTCTTAACATGTTCTAAAAAGACATTTGATAATCACTCATCATTTGGATGATGAATGACTGTATCACACTACAGGTGATACGACTCACGGCCGTGTCCGTGAATTTACATCGTAAAGAAAAGTATCCCGCAGAAATACAAGACAAACCAGAATCCGTGGAAAAGTTATTTATTTTGTAGATACACCCATTTGATAATTCTACATTTGCTGGAAAAGCGCATTCATTTTCTCTTCAAAATAGAACAATACATCGCCGTCAGATGCAACGTTACATAGCAGAGTGTACGGGCCTCTACACATTCGAATCTGTTCATGCGTGCGTGCAGACAGCTGACAGACCTGGGGGTGTTTCATAAAGCTGTTCGTAAAGTTACGAACGACTTACAAGCGACTGGTGATCAGTTCTTGTGCTGAATTATGGAAATTCTGATAAGTATAGCACATCAGAACTGATCACAAGTCGCTCGTAAGTTGTTCGTAACTTTACGAACAGCTTTATGAAACAGGGCCCAGGGGATGGGGACCCTGACAGCTATAGCTACAGACACGCATACGCGGCCGGCACGGCCACTGCACTGGCACCGTACCTTCCGACACTGCACACACTTGCGCATAGTCACAATGACATGAAAATGTATACACTCTCAATACAATCCTCACAAGCATTTGTACAGTACAATTCATCCGCTTAAAATATGAGAAACGGGGAAAAATACGAACAATGCGCGAAATATGCGTGGAATATCAGCAATTGTTCGCAAAGATGTTGCCGCTATCGCGTTCACGACGTACCGAGTGCGCTGTACATCATATCACAGCCCAGGCCCGCGCGCGCGCCCATCCAACTACAGTTCGACTGCTTTGTGGGTCATTCCTTCCTGCCGAGCTCACAGTGTGAAATGCATGTGTTATTACATACGCACTACAGAAGCTACAGCTGTACTACAGCTATAGGACACAAGGCGTAATTAGAAATGAGACATCACGACTGGTAGGTGAGTTGTCGATTTTTTTTTTCGGCGGCCGAAAAAATAGTAAATATCAAAAAAGTCGATGCGGCAACTGAAAATCGATGCGGGCGGGGAGCGGGCTGGGACGAGAATTATGAATTTCTTGGTATTTTCAGCGCCATTTTGAAAATAGTAAATAGTAAAAAAATTGATGCGGCGGCCAAAATCGATGCGCGCGAGGACGAGAAACTGGTTTCTTTTTTTACTTGGCCTAACAATAAAAGGCGACATGCCACAACTTTATTAGGATCTCTTTGTTTCACCTTGTTTTTGGATATCTCAGCCATTTCAAAACCGATTTTCATCAAATAAACTTTTGATACCCCTTAGAACTGCATTCCCCCTTTTGTATAGAGTGGTTTATGAATATCTCGCAAAATGTTGAAAACTAAATCTACACCTCGACCAGAACTGTACACACCCTTTAAGGTCTAGCGATCATAGCAGTGCCTTCATATTATGTCATGCATCAGGGTGGTCCACAACTTGAAATTTTAGCATGTTGCAAGCTCAGAATCTGAGAATATTGCAGAAATTGAATATGCGCGGAGCCCACACGATGAGTACATAGTACGCTATATTTTGCTGCTTATCTCTCTTTGTGCTGCTTACATTCAATGTTCTCTCTCATGTTTTGCACACAAATATCTAAAGTACCTGGTAGTTTGATGTTTCTTATGTTATGCACATGTTTTGCACATTTTTGAATACTCTTACTTCGAGCTTGTTGCAAATTCTTAAGGATGTTGCATAGCATGTTGCTGGCTTTTTAGGATGTTGCACAAGAATTTTAGCATGTTGCAGCGACATGCTAAAACCCCTCGTGGACCAATCTGATGCATAAAAGATATTATACAACACCTCAGAATGATGTCGAATTGTGATTGGCCAAGAACATGTCACATGACATTCAATAGAAAATACCTATCAAACTCATTGAGAGTGACAGCCATACAATAGGCCCCTGGCATGGGCCTATAGCACGGCTCGAAGGTACTATAGCACGGCTTCGCGGGGGGCTACTAATGCATGGCCGCTCACAGAGTTCTGTGGCTCACACCCGTAGCAAAGCGCCAGCAAACTACATTGTACAGTGTACGTGCTGGCCGGCTGCGCTGCGCTGCCGGTAAGTCTCACAGACCAGGCGTTGGGCGCGGCGGAGTACTGCAACGTTAACGTATACGCGCAGTTACTTTACCTAGCTAGTTGCATGTATCGCGGCCTGTATACACCTAGCGGTACTGCTGTGTTTTTACTTTTGACTCTGATCTGCTACGTGGACCACAGTGATCCCAACATGAAGACTTCATTTCAAGTTGAGAAACCGTAATTTGATTATTTTTCTGTGTTTTTATACACAATCATTTTCGGAAATAGACAAAGTCTAGACCTACTACTAGATCTACCGACATCTCAGATCGACCTAACAGCCAGGCCTAACTCGATCTAACGTTAGCGTAGTAGAATGGGTATAGACCCTGCGGAGTTCGTGATTCCTGTGACTGTGCTGTGGTCGAATCATGACGAGTGTTTGAAAGCAGTACACAGGGTGGTTTACAATTCTCTGCCTAATTGTTACATTTATTTTTGGGCCTTCCTGAGTTGGCGGTCACTAATTTTGTATTGTGATTGTGGACAAGGTGTTGTATAAAACGAATAATTTATGATTTTGTTCGTGCATTGGGGCACGTAATACCGCACTCGGCGCGAGATTCGCCACTGGTCTATTCAACGCGGCGCTACGCGCCTTGTTGAATAGACCAGTGGCTCATCTCGCGCCTCGTGCGATATTCGTGCCCTATGCACTCACAACTCATAAATTATTCGTATAATAATCAATGGGCCCACCTACAGTATATCCGCCGCCGGGATCGGACGCGGTGGCCGACGCGACGGTGATAATGCCGCAGCGCAGGGCACCAATGTTTTGAGCAGGCCATCACTACAGTATTTAATAGTAAAGCCAAACAAAGGACCGATTCCCGACGGCCGACCTGTTTGCATGGAGCTGCAGTGTGGTTACGGCGTATGAAATGGACATGCATGGCACACGACACGATAGGCCTACACAGAAAACATGAGCTTGTGCTAACAGCATTCACAATAGAATTCCTACTACTAAGCTACCATGATTTTCAGCATACACATTTGACATTTTACCTTTTACCGCACAATGTAATCCGCCAACTCCACTGAAAAACTCTACGACTCGAAGCGGAGCTCCTGACTCACAGGGGGCTGCCATTTTGTCAAGTTGCTGCTATTTGAACTGCGTAAAAATAGCCCAAACACGACCAAAAGTCGCGCAGTAGGCTAAAATCATAATTACTGTAGGCCCTACACATTAGTATCTAACTTAGGTTGAATATTTTTATTAGATAGGGGCCTGTAAGAGCAGCATTACTCTAACCCATGAAATTCTTTTTAATTCATTCTAAGACTTAGTAACAAAGATATGATTTATATTCGAATAACAAAGATTTTCAGAAACTTTTTTTTGGAACTACATGCTATCTGCATGATTTTTTTTTTTTTCAATAAATTGAAAACCAGACTAGTACGCATGGGCGTCACCAGGGGGGGTGCGTTGGGTGCGAACGCACCCCCCTTCAGATCCTAAAAAAAAAAAAAAAAAAAAAAAAACAATCTGCGAGCGACCTCAACGCCGGACGCTAAATAATTATTCTTTTCTATCTTTTTTTATATTTTGCACCATGGACACACACACACACACACAAAAGAAAATCGTCGGCAAAAACAATTCGCACCCCTGGTTCTGGCAGCACTGATTTTGTAATGAGAAGATTTTCTTGCTTTTGAAAGAAAACAAAAATGTTGCCCCCATAAAAATATTGGAAGGCAAGCGCACCATTTGCCCCACCCCACATAATCATAATTCCCGCGATGAAAAGATTTTCTTACTTTTTTGTTAGAATCTGTCCAATTATTTCACCCAAAAGCAGTGGCGTAACTACGGAGGGGGGGGGGGGGTGCGCCCCACTCCCAATCCGCTGGTAAAAAAAAAAAAAAAAAAAAGATTTACCGAAATAGTAGTTCAAGTGTTAGTAAACTGCTTTTGAATGAAAGGGTGATCCAGAAATAAGATATTTTTCTATGATTTCTTTTAACCATAATTAAATAGGTATATAGTGTGAAACATTGTTCAAAAAGCCCGGACCCGACAAAAGATTGTGATTCCTGGTTGGCATTCTGCATATACAAGCAGGATGTGCGCAGTGTACTCAGTACATCCGAACGAAGAGTCGCTACAATGTTGCGCAGTGTGATGTAGAGTGTACACCTTTGTACCTTACGCTTCGTTATATCAAAGCTAGATCATTGCATTTTGCAGTGTTGCTTTACATACTAGTCTATGTAAAGATGTCTTGCATTGCCAATAAAAAGACTTGACCTGGGCTAATTTTTCCATGTATATGATACACACACACAAACAAACACGCACAATTAGTTTAGGGGATGCTCTAAAGTGCAGACTTTGGACACCATTCCCCGCTTGGTCACTTCGACGCCACCTCGCTGGTCATGATACCTCCCCCAGTCATGAACATAAACCCACACCCTGGACTACCGGTGGCGGATCCAGGGGGAGGGGCGCACCGGGCGTCCCCCCCCCCCTTTAATTTCCAAAGCGAAAAAAAAATAATAAAATAGCTGCAAACGGCAGTTTTTGGACAGTAAAATGTCAAAATTTTCAAGCTCGCTCGCTCCTCTCGCTCGCATTTAGTCATAATGCCATTCTCCTGAAGTTGCTGCCAGTAATTGCCGGCAGTTGCGCCCGGTGCGCTCCCCGCCCCAAATTTCCAAAGCGAAAAAATATGGCTAAGAACGGCAGTTTTTGGACTGTAAAATGCAAAATTTTCAAGCTCGCTCTCTTCGCTCGCTCGCATTAGTTGTTATGCAATTCACCTGATATTGCTGCCAGTAATTGCCAGCAGTTCCGCCCGGTGCCCCTCCCCCTTAATTTCCAAAGCGAAAAATATGGCTAAGAACGGCAGTTTTTGGACTGTAAAATGTAAAATTTTCAAGCTCGCTCGTTCCGCTCGCTCGAATGCAATCATTATGCTCTCCTGATATTGCTGCCAGTATTTGCCAGCAGTTGCGCCCGATGCGCCCCCTTAGATTCTAAAGCGAAGAAATATAGCTATACAAACGGCAGTTTGTTTGTTTTTTACTGTAAAATGTCAAAATTTTCAAGCTCGCTCGCTCGCTCGCTCGCTCGCATTTAATTGTTACGCAATTCTCCTGATGTTGCTGCCAGTAATTGCCGGCAGTTGAGCTCGGTGCGCCCCCCCCCCCCCCCCTTTATTTCGAAAGCGAAAAATATGGCTCCAAATGGCAGTTTTGGGACTGTAAAATGTAAAAATTTTCAAGCTCGCTCTCTTCGCTCGCTCTCATTTAATTGTTATGCCATTCACCTGATGTTGCTGCCAGTCATTGCCAGCAGTTGCGCCCGGTACGCCCCCCCCCCCCCCTCCTTTATTTCCAAAGCGAAAAAATATGGCTCCAAATGGCAGTTTTGGGACTGTAAAATGTCAAAATTTTCAAGCTCGCTCTCTTCGCTCGCTCGCATTTAATTGTTATGCCATTCACCTGATGTTGCTGCCAGTAAGTGCCAGCAGTTGCGCCCGGTGCGCCCCCCTTAATTTCCAAAGCAAAAAAATATGGCTACAAATGGCAGTTTTGGGACTGTAAAATGTCAAAATTTTCAAGCTCGCTCGCTCGTTCGCTCGAATGTAATCATTATGCTCTCCTGATATTGCTGCCAGTATTTGCCAGCAGTTGCGCCCGATGCGCCCCCTTAGATTCTAAAGCGAAGAAATATAGCTATACAAACGGCAGTTTGTTCGTTTTTTTACTGTAAAATGTCAAAATTTTCAAGCTCGCTCGCTCGCTCGCTCGCTCGCTCGCATTTAATTGTTATGCAATTCTCCTGATGTTGCTGCTAGTAATTACCGGCAGTTGCGCCCGTTGCGCCCCCCACCCCTCCTTTATTTTCAAAGCGAAAAAATATGGCTCCAAATGGCTGTTTTTGGACTGTAAAATGTCAAAATTTTCAAGCTCGCTCTCTTCGCTTGCTCGCATTTATATATACGGAACAATATATACGGAACTCGATACGGAACAAACTCAAACTGAATGATGACAAAAGTGAATTTATGATAATTGCATCAAAACATCTGGCAGCAAAGGTCCGTAGTCAGTCATTACAAATTGGATGTGTCAATGTACAATCTGTGTCAAATTGTAGGAATCTTGGAGTTTATTTTGACCCTGAAATGTCAATGGCGACACACGTTACAAACACATGTCGATCTGTATATTTGCAACTACGCAATATTCACAGTATCAGAAAATCCTTATCAAACAAAGTTGCAGCCTCTGTTATTCATTCGTATGTTTTGTCTCGTATTGATTATGGAAATGCATTATTGTTCAAGGCTTCATCTTACCAACTGGCCAAACTACAGCGTGCTCAGAACTCTGCTGCTCGGGTCCTCAGTGGAACATCTCGCTTCTCCAGCATTACCCCAGTTCTAAAAAATCTTCACTGGCTACCAGTATCCAAGAGGATAGAGTTTAAAATTCTTCTTCATACATGGAAAGCAGTACATTCTTCAGCTCCAAAATATTTGCAAAACCTTGTTTCAGAATACGTCCCTGGCAGAAATCTCCGTTCATGTAATAGTAAACAATTAACAGTTAAAAGAACAATCTCGACTCTCGGAGAAAAAGCCTTTGTTTCTGCAGCCCCATCTCTCTGGAACGCTCTTCCACTGAGGATCCGATCAGCAGAGACCATTGAAACATTTAAAAAGCTTTTGAAATCACATATGTTCGCATCTTGTTTCGATTGAATTTTCAACGAATTGTTCATTGGTGTGTATATCTCTACCTATCTCTTTCTTCTTTTTCAACCTTCTTATGTACAATTATGACTACGATGTATGCTATTGTTTTCATAATTACGTCCCTCTGCGCCTCAGAATAGGATACTAGATCGAAGGCGCATTACAAATGCTGTACTTATTATTATTATTATTATTATTATTATTATTATTATTATTATTATTATTATTATTATTATTATTATTTATATATATAATTGCTATGCCATTCACCTGATGTTGCTGCCAGTAATTCCCAGCAGTTGGACCCGGTGTGCCCCCCTTAATTTCCAAAGCAAATAAATATGGCTACAAACGGCAGTTTTTGGACAGTAAAATGTCAAAATTTTCAAGCTCGCTCGCTCGCTCGCTCGCATTTAATTGTTATGCAATTCTCCTGATGTTGCTGCCAGTAACTGCCAGCAGTTGCGCCCGGTGCGCCCCCCCCCCCCTTAATGTACAAAGCACTAAAATATGGCTATATAACGGCAGTTTTTGGACTGTAAAATGTCAAAATTTTCAAGCTCGCTCGCTCCCCTTGCTCGCATGTAGTCGTTATGCCATTCTTCTGATATCGCTGCCAGTAATTTGTCGTTTCACACCGTCATTCCATAATCCATTTATAGGGGGTACAACCCCCTCCGGCACTTCCACACGCTCCCCCCACCCTTGCTCGCTCCCTCGCATACTAACCCCCCCCCCCCCCTCCCCCCCCCCCCCAAAAAAAAAAAATGAAATCCTAGCTACGCCGGTGCCCCTTCCCCGCTTGGTTTCCCTCAAAAAACAGTAAAAGTCTAGGGATTGAGAGCTTCCTATATTCCAAATGACTGTCCAAAAAATATCGTAAACATTTAGTGTCAAAACGCACCCCCCTTGAAAAAAAGCTGGTGACGCCCCTGGTACGTCACAGTAACGATTCATGTTCATAGAGCAAATGGATATTGTGAGTTCGCAAGAAGCAGAGCTTGTGAGTGGAGCTCATTATGAATGGACTTCTCGATCCCAACTGACCAGCAAATTGGAGACCCATAACACGTAAACATTAATTAAACAAAAAAATCCAACCACCGCGCAGAGTACGACGAAGAATACGAGTACAGAGTAAGCAAATCCCATGGCCAGCCAGCCGAGACCGAGAATAGAGCCTAATTAAAAAGTTACTACACATGAACAGCAACATGCTAGAAAAAATATATACAAAGCTTTAAAAAAAATGGGAAAAAATGACAAGGATTGTATTGTGCAGTGCGATCCAACAGAAAGGAAACTTGATTTTTAGATGACTCATGACCGGCGGAAACCGGGGGGGGGGGGGAGCTCCCCCCCCCCCCCCAATTTTTTTTTTCCCATAACCACCCTCAATGCAAAGGAATACGTTCATAAGGCGTCACCCGAAGCCTCCCACCCACCCCCCCCCCACACTTTTTTGTTTTTATTTTGTTTACCCGGGAAGTGCTAGAAAGTCATATTATGCGTTGAAAAGAAGAACACAATAACGTGACACGGAGACATGAATGAAAACAGTGTACGGAAGACTTTTCTTTCTTTCTTTCTTTTTTTCTTTTTTTTTTTTTGGCTTGGCAGCTGAAGAAACTCGTAAGTGGCACAAGAATTTTCGCTGAAGGCCTTTTTTGTTTTGCTTGTTAGCTCATGAACCCCAGAAGTGCCCCCCCCCACACACACACACACACACACATTTTGAAAACGCTCCGCTGGCCCTGGGTGAGACATCTCCATTATTGCCTCTCAAGACTGAAGACTAAAACCATACCCTCCATCATGAATATCACCTACCAGTTATTTTCCTCTTCCGTCACATCTTCTTGTTAACATGTAGGCCTACATAGGCCCCTAAGACCAAAAACGAAATTTGAACAATATATATAAATCCTACGCAGTGAAGTACTGAACACTTCCTTGACAAGATAATCAATGCACAAAGTTTCCCTCCTCATGAGACACACCGTGTAATAACTTATACTACATTATACAGATGTACAAAGGGGGAAAAAAGCTAAAACATTGAACATAACACGGAGTCCCGGCCCCCCGCAGTGCTGATAATGATATTTTTTATTTTGAAATGTATATAGAGCATCAATTGGTCACACACACACACACACACACACACACACACACAAACAGTGGTTCGTCGGCATTATACAGAAGAAAATCGATATAAAATAGATCCGATATAACAACATTTGGTGAAAACAAACTGCATTCATCAGTCCCAATGAAACAGGGCTGTTCGTGTCTTTAAAAAAAAAGTGATGACAAAATGTCTGGCACAATAAACATATACCGAGCCTTCTCTGTAGCAATAGCACATCTTCATAGATGATATTGCTAATCTATTACTTTTCAATCTATAAGTAAACATGATTTACACAAAATCTTGAATCTTATAGTAACAGTCGTACTGTCCTTAACGTCTGCAGGTAACTGGGTTCCAATCTTTAATACACATGATTTCAAAGGATTTGAAAGCATCATTAAAGTATCACTTAAAATCTTGAGATCTTTATGAGTATGAATACATCAGTATCATCATCAAATAAAAGGAAGAAAAGAAGCCAGGGAGGGTGGCTATTAATGACACCATTGACGGGAAAAAAATACCTAATAGCGGGTGAGCCCTGAGGAGCACCACATTTGATGAAAAGGGGCTTGAAACCCCTTAAAATACGTTATTATTGCCAATCTTGACCCCGAATACCATAATGACTGAGTTTGGAGACTAAAATAAAGTGATCAAGAGTGTCGAATGCCTTTCAGTCAAATCACGCCTGACTTCACGTGTCGATTTTTTTTTTTTGCGGTAATTTTTTTAGATAATAATAAAAAAAAAAAAAATCGAAAAGCTGAATGGAAAACGCACCATTCGTAAAAAGGTGGGACCCACCTTAAATAGGATCGCCTTATTATGAAGAGTTTGTTTGCAAAAACCGATAAGACCATTTTTGAAGATTTTGAAGTACGATCTCTGTCATAAAGTACAAAATAATACCTTTTAAATGATATTTTGGTTACTACATAAAAAGGTATTTTTTTTTGAAGTTATGGTCAAAAGAAGCAAAAAAAAATCTTATTATTCTCTTTATTTTTCTTGAAATTTAATCGCAACTATCTCCATTTGGCCAATATGGACTTATCGGTTTTTGCAAACAAACTCTTCATATCATTTAAAAGGTATTATTTTGTACTTTATGAGAGAGACCGTACTTCAAAATCTTCAAAATGGACATCGCTTTTTGCGAACAAACTCTTCATAGGAATTATATATTACGGGACCATGCATCACAAAACGAACAAAAGGTCGCGCCCATTGATTTTACGTGAGGACTCAACAAAGGACTAGGTAAAATGGGTTAACCGAGTCTGTCTTGAGTTTTTCATATTTTCTGGAAGAGATATCATTCTTCCTCATTATTCTTTAGTTTGGTATCATAACGTAAATGGGAAAGTATGTTTTCAGCTGTTTTTCTAACACAATCCTTTCTTTGGAGGAGAGTAGAATGATCAAGTAAACTATGTCTTAGAGGCCTTTTTCATTTCTTGAAATCCTTTGGACACTCTTCACTTTCAAGTCTAATAACTTTTGAATGGATAATGCTTCTGCGTTGAAAGTTGGCAATGATCATGCACTAGAACATGCCCAACTTCAGCTTAAAGGTCCTGTTTACCTTTGGGAGCAATGATTTAAAAAAGATGTTCAAGATAGCACATTTGATGAAAATGTGTAACTCTGATGTTGTATCATACAACACCCTACCATATAAACATCTTGCAAAAAGCCTTAGATATAAGGAGATATCAGTATTTTTCTTGTTAAACCATAACTGTAGACGGTTTAGTCCGGAAACATTTTTATTCTAGCTATTGTATACATTTTGTGGACTCGTTGATATTGATTTAAATCTTATAATGGCTATTTTTATCCTTAAGCACTGATGCTTGGTTTTTGTTTCTTCAGCAAATGGTAAATTATGCCTTTAATCTGATAATCCCTTCATTGTTGTTGCTCCGGTGGTTTACACCCTGTGTTTTGTCCATTTCATGCACCGCACAGCTACCATGACATCTATAAAGTACAAATTTGATGTTGCCGAGAAAGCTTTCCATGTCATCGGTAGTAGAAGAATGGGAGATAAGCGCTTGAATAGACGCTGTACTTCCAGGGGCGTCACCAGCTTTTTTTTTTCTTTTTTTTTTTTTTACAGTCCAAAAACTGCCGTTTGTAGCTATATTTTTTTGCTTTCGAAATTAGGGGGGGCACCGAAAGTAACTGCTGGCAATTACTGGCAGCAATATCAGGAGAATGGCATAACAATTAAATGCAAGCGAGCGACCTTTAAAATTTTGACATTTTACAGTCCAAAAACTGCCGTTTGTAGCTATTTTTTTTTTTCGCTTTAGAAATAAATGGGCGGGGGCGCACCGTCTGCAACTGCTGGCAATACTGCAGAGCCTCTTTTCTCAGTTCACACTTTTCCAGAGTGTGTGCGTTATTTCCGGTATTTAGATAGGTTACGGAAGTCCATTTAAATTGTGTCATACTTCATTTTAAAGCTTAGAGCCTGCTCTTTCAGAGTCTGTCCTAAACTAAAAATCCACATGTCTGGCGACTTTTTGTTGGTTTTGTGGTGCAGGGTCACATATTTTTTTTTAAATATTTTTTATGTCTCAGCCATTCCAAAACCGATTTTCACCTTATAAACTCTGGTTTACTCTTAGAAATGTATATTCATGTTATTTCAAATATGGTTTCTTTGTGTCTCGCAAAAAATAAGAAGATAAAAGCCCAATCCTCATGAATACCACCTCAAATTGGATACTAGACCAGCCTTGCAAGATCCTGTTTTCGAGTTCATCAATCAGCAGTAATGGTAACTCGTGGTACAGACTAACTGCAGCGGTAGGTTATGCGGATAGTGGACACAAGAGGGCGACATTAAAGGATACGGCACATGCACAGGAAATCGGACGTAGTTCTTTGTAACTGCAGTGCTAGCTGACTACAATACCAGTAAATTGCTCAGAAGGTCTGCTATAAATAAAACATTATTAGGCCTACCCCGTCAAGCTTTGCATTGTAAGTATTTTCCTCCCTTTTCAATTCCATTCTTGGGTTGCTTCTGATTTGTATTACATGATATTATACCGTACTGGTAGTCTGTTTTGACAGGGAAAGGAACACGCAATACGTATGGTGTATCGTTTTGATCAGACTACAAACACTGCTGCACTTCAGTAGGTAGGCACTTGCTGCTCGGTCCCACCGGGAAGGTGCGGCTGACAATGCGCGCATGTTCCGGCGAGGACGATTACGCGAGCTGTTACAATTTTGGTGTCGGGATCCATCTAAATCTCAGGCCTAATATTTTACTCCCGTATTTATTGTCGGTCGATGCTTTCGCTCCAATTAAGCCTTCTGATTTAGCGCCGTTATTTTTTTTTTCTTTTGGAGACATTTTTTTTTTCTTCAAATTGCCAGTGCAGTGTATACTAACCACTGTTAGACTAGAACTTTAACTTAGTTTTCTAACGTTACGGTGGCGCGGCGGCGTTGCGAGGCGCTGTAACCGGTAACAGCCCGACACGTTAATTTACGTGTAGGCCTACGTGTTGGGGTAGACCGATGATACCTGTCTCTTAATTCACGGTGGGCTTCTTATCTGACGTTGGTTGTTGTTGTTGTTCTTTAGATTTGTGGAGCTCTCTGCCGGGTGGGCAATTTGCTCCAAAAAATATATTTATTCAAATATACCCTTAAAATTCAATTATAAAAACCTACACTACTTTTAATTATTTCATCATTGTTCATACAAAAAACTAGACCATAATCACATTTTACTCTTAATATTTACAAGTGAGATATTTACAGAGGAAGAAGGGGACAGGTTTTCGGAAAAGATGTCACCTGCCTACTCCTGCACCGAAATGCAGGGATACGCCGTTCCCGTCGTAAGCAGGTAGAGGACCCGACGCCGGTGAAGTCTCGGCCTTTCCCGGGGGCAGGCGCCTCTAGAATCTAGTTGTCTTATCGCCATATCGGCCTAGGTGTTTAGCCTACAATGTAGTAGGCAGAGACATCGTGGAAGAGGAGGGATGATAGAAGAATAGCGGAAAGGGTGAGGACAGAACATAGAAACAGACAGCTAGGGGGGTGGAGGGACGTTGGGGCATGTATCATGTAATTTATATGGTCAGTGTTGGGCTGACCATACATGTCCAAACGGCAGATAAGAAGCCCACCGTGAACCGGGACAAATACCGTGGCATCGATCTAGTGACTAGTATAGTGTTGGGATCGCCGATGCGTTTACTTAACGGTTACTGTGAGATAATTGCCTCACTTAGAGATTCACTATGCCAACACTCAACTGAGTGCTCCGGACCGGGGCTACTTTGACTTTTTTAACACTAACGTTACACTTTTATTTCGATCGCTTTGTTTTACTTTGTTTTTGGATGTTTCTGTTATTCCAAACCCGATTTTCATCAAATAAACTTTGAATTCATCCTAAAATGGTATGCTCTGTACTATTTCATAAGTGTTTTCTTGGTATCTTAAAAAGATTAAAAGCCCAATTCTCATCTCCACCAATACTGTACCATGCCTTTGAAAAAATGACAGATATAAACAGGAATTTCATTTTTTTTAAAAACTTTTGTGAATGTTTTTTTCTCTTTTGTTTGTTTTTTCAAAGTCCAGTGAAATGAGAACTGTCTACCAACAATGGCGGCTCATCAACGTCTGTGTTCTTTTTGTGGGTTACGGACTCTACTACCTCAATCGGAAGAGCTTCATCTACTTGATGCCTGAAATCATAGCAGACAAGGGCCTGGAAAACAATGAGCTAGGTAAATATGAGTCTCTTGGATGAAGGCTGAGATTGTTCAATACTGTTTCACGCAGGGGCAAGATTTCCTTACCATGTAACCCCAAGCTAAGATTAAAACAACAAAATCATGTACAAGTACAGGGCGTATGTCTAATCAAAATGTGAAAAAAAAAAAAAATTGGCAAAAGAGCTCTGAGGTCCCTAAACCAACCACCGGTCGCATGCACTGATTTTGTGTGAGGACTGAAAATTGGTTAAATGGGTCAGCCTAGCCAAATCTGACTTATTCATATTTTCTGAAAGATCAACCTACATTGTGCTAACATTTGGGAGAATGAAAAAGAATGTGTGTTTTTAGCTATTTTTCTGAACTGCTGATTAGGTGTACTAGTCCCTTTTTAATTTGTTAAAAACCCTGTACACAGTCTTCACTTTCAACTCTAATAACTTTAGAATGGATGATGCTACTGCTTTGAAAGTTGGCATTAATCATGGACAGATGTGTTTATAAAGTGGTATTCAGATGCAGGGTCTATATGGTTGTTGATATTAGATGCAAATTCACCAAAATATGATAATTTGAGATAGGAACATGAAAATTGAAAATTGAGAACCCACCTTTTATTTCTTTTTCACACATCTCCAGGAGCGGTAGCGAGTAGCCTATCCCTGTCATACTCCATCAGTAAGTTTGTGGGCGGGGTGCTCTCCGATCACGTCAGCCCCCGCTTCATGTTCCCCCTTGGCCTCTTCGCCACCGGTGTACTGGCCCTCCAGCAGTCAGTAGCCAGCTCCGTGTCTGGATTCGTCTCGGCCTCCTTCCTCATTGGCCTTGCCCAGGGGTGCGGCTGGCCTGGGGTCTCAAAAGTCCTGAAACAGGTTCGACAGACCTCTCTTTAATGTGAGAAGAAAGTGCTACTAGTGATGTCGAGTGCTGTTTGTAGTGATAATGTGTGAGAGAAGGAGTAAACAATTGTTAACGTATGTGGTTGTGAGTTTTTTGTTTCTGCTTGTTTTGTTTTGGTTTGCTTTGGGTGTTTTTTTTCCCCAAAATTGCAAGAGAAAGAATAAGTCTTAACATAGGATTCTTCTAATCATCAATTTTGTAAAGTTGATAATCATGATTGTCTTGATATTATTGCTATATTATTATAAGTAGTAGTTGTACTACTACTATTAAAGATATCAATACATATTTTAATATCATTAGTATTATCATTACTATCATCATCAGTATGGAATATTATCAACATCATCATCATCATTACTTCTCTTTTTAGTTCCTCATTTTTGTTCTTTCTTCTTTCTGTCTTTATTGTAAAACAGGTTTTTGATTGAATCACAGTTATGTTAGTATGCTCATTCTATAGCATTCAAGTATTTTTTTTTTTCACTTACAAGTAGATTTACCTGGTGATATACATTACGCTCTTTCAGCAGCAACTATTTTGTTGACACATTGCAGTCTTTAAATTTCAAGTGACTAAATAAAGAGCTGCACGGCAAGAGGAGAGTCTTCCTTTTATTTGTTTGTTTGCTGTTTTTTTTTTAATGTCCTGACTCTTGTGCATCTCAAGTATTCTAAGCTGTCACGTCTCCATGGTTACCGTCTCCCTCCACAGTGGTATCTGCCCTCAGAGATTGGCTTGTCATGGTGTGTGGTGTCCTCGGCCTCCAACCTGGCTGGCACTCTGGGACCACTGGGACTGACGATTCTGGCCCAGTCCTTTGGATGGAGGGCCTCCATGCAGTTTTGTGGTAAGGTAATGAATGGCTGGTAAACAATGATATACAGTCAAACCTGCCTTTGTGGCTACCTGCGTATAGCAGCCTTTTTTATAGTAGCCACCTGTCTATAGTGGCTACCTGCTGTACATGGCCACTAAAACAAGAAAAAAAAAGAAAAATTCCTCCAAGAGAAAGTCATATTAAAGACACTGTCCGTAGCAGCCACTTGTTTATTGACAGTCTCTCTTTCTGTCTTGCTCGGTGGGCCACTATAAACAATTTTGACCGTTTCATACTGACTGTTGTGATTTGCTTGGTATGTAAATATCGTCTCCTGTGAGGGTGTGGTAGGAATATGGCCTTGGTGTTGCTGGTGAGCCTGTACTTGGTAGTGTTGCATGTTGAGACAGACTTTGGCAATGGCATACAGTGCTTCTGCATTCATATATATTTCTATAGTACTGTTTAATATAGTAGGCATTTGTAGGAATAGGTATAAGAATCTGTAGGTATAAATAGAGTGTGTGCTGATAGGTTCACAAACTATCATTCTACACAAAAGAGGCACCTGAATGTGGACAGCCAATGCAAAAATCTACTGAGCTCAACCTTGATCGCTATGTACATCTTCATATGAGTTTCATAATAAAATAAGCAAACACGATTTTGAAAAAAGGCAATTAATACTGCCACAGAAAGAGTTTTTATTCAGAAAGAAAACATCAGATAAAAGAAGCTCTATTGTTTTTATAAAAGCCTCTTTTTTTTTTCCTGGGTGGCGTAACACTGAATTAACATGAATTTAGGTCACGAATGCAGACACTCCTGGCTACATTTTGGAAACATGATAAACCAAGTCTCCTGAAAGGAAAAGGTTAATTGAATGAAATACTTTTCATGAAAACAATAGCCCTCCCCCCCCCCAAAAAAAAAGGAATAAGAGCACTTTGTAAATTAATTTTTTGGGAGCAGTCTGCTATCATACAGTTAAAGCAGGTAAAAGCCGAGTGCATGGTTAGAGCCACTATTTGGTTATTTAACCCTTCGTGTTGATTATTTAATCCATAGTCTTAGTTCAAGTCTTACACCCTCTGCAAGGCTCCATATTATCTTTCTCATCCTTTGGCTCCTTCCAGCTTCCGGTGCCGTCATCGTTGCCACGGCAGCAGGTTTCATGATGAGGAGCAGTCCAGAGGATGTAGGCCTTCCTCCTCTTCAGCCGCATCCAGGAGTCGGCAGCTCGGGGCAGTCAAGTGACCGTGAGTTGACCCGTTAGCCATCATGATCCTGCCATTCTCTTTTAATCCCTTTGATGACGTACTGATTTTGCTACAACACGCAAGTCCCAAAGACCCTCGCCCGAGGAGTATACTCAGGACTCGTCCTCAACGGGTTAAAGCTACTGTTTACCATTTAGGAGCAGCGATTTTAAAAATGTTCGAGATATCACATTTGATGCATATGTGTAGGTTAGTTGTATCACAAACATCCTACCATATAAAAATTTTGCAATAAAGCCTAAAATATAAGGAGAAATATCTACTTCTCTTATTAAACCATAATTGTAGATGGTTTAGTCTGGAAACATTTTTATTAAAACTATTGATCACATTTAGTATGTTTAACAATACTTAACATTGCCTATACTGGTTCATTTCTTTTTCTTTCTTTTTTTTTACATTGGTTGTTTCCATCCCTAACTCACATTTTAGAACTATTTAGAAGCACTAATGTTGGGTTTTTGTTTCATCTGCAAGTGGTAAATAATGCCTTTAAAGTGTAAACATGACAAATGCAGTCCTTGTAAGCAATGTGTCAAGGGGTTAAAAAAAGGACACAAAAATAACAAAGCAAATTTCACAAGTACCATGACACCTGTCAGAGGAGACTAAATAAAATATCTTTGATCTTATTACCATATCATTAGTGCTTTCATGAAGAGATATGATAAGCCACAGAGACGCAAAAGTAAATTTTGAGGTAATCGCATTTGAAGTTTTTGCTGTTGCAAAAACAGTACTTCATGTGCAAGTCCCAAACGGTCATACTAGCAGGAGAGATAAGAATTTATACTAACATTAAATCTTTTAAGGCTGTAGGTAGGAAAGAGATATCCTGATTGTCTAAAATTTCTCTAACTAGTGATAAAACACCTGTAGATGACATAACCTGTCAAGAGCATTCAAAGACATGAAGATAATGATTTACTAATTAAACATTAAATCTTTTAAGGCTGTGGGTAGGAAAGAGATATCCTGATTGTCTAAAATTTCTCTAACTAGTGGTAAAATATCTGTAGATGACATAACCTGTCAAGAACGTGTAAAGACATTTTAAAGAAAAAAATTATTTCATTCATTATTCTACAATAAACTCTGATATATAACCATGATTTCTCGTCACTCGTCGTCACTCAAAAGTTGAAAAAAAAGTGTTTCACTCGAGCCATGCTCTGTTTGGCCCTCATGTGAGGGATAGCAGGTGGTGTTCTTGTTTCCAAGCTCATTGACGGTGAAGTTGAAGTTGCCTAGTCTCTGCGTGTAGAAAAACTCAGACCTCTTTGATGTGGGCAAGTAGATGACAGCCTGCAGATCGTACACAGCTGCACAGTAATCTTGATCACGAGAAGCTCTGTTTGGCTCTTTCCGTATCCTCCCTCACCTTTTCCTTTGGCATGATTTAATGTTTCTCATATCATTTCCTAAGCTCCTGTCTCTTTTCTGCAGATCCTTGTGGATATGACATGCAGAGTCCACATGTGTCCTTCTTTGGGTGATGGAACTTCAGGTTTATCTCTTTGAGATTTTTCTGATGTGAGAATGAAGCAGCCTTGTCACCAGCGCCCATAGTTCAGAATCCAAAATAATCCGTGAAGTTGCAAATATAAATTGATGTGCTCTTTGGTTGAAGGAAGCAGAGCGCTGAATGAGTGCTGCTAGCATTTCGCATGTTCACATTCAGACAATAGCGGCGCTCTTGCTTTCTTTACATTCCCATCGTCCCTTTTGCGGGTAGCTATTTGTGATAATGTCTGTATATCTCATACATTTGTAATGCACTGAGATCTGCAGACAAATACTGGCATTTGCTGTCAGCCCTACAGTAATGTGGCTCCGTTCTTGGGAACATGATAATATGTCCCGTTACTGACTCCCGCAAATCTTTGTCTCTCTGTTTCACAGTTTTACGCCTGCCTCCTCTCCTCTCATTTTCAACCTTACCAGAAGGCTGCAGTTTGTTGATCACAGTGCGTACTTGTCCTTCTGAGATTCCGAGTGTTCGCAGAAACATTGTCTTACTAACTGTCAAGGAACCAAAGGTGTCATTCATTCGAGGAAGGGTGTAAACATTCTTCTTCCTTCCCTTGTCATCTGTAGTAATGCTCAGATACCCTGCCAGTCGTTCCCTCTGCAACTAAAGAGATCCAGTGGCATAGAACGCATCTCTGATTGATTGCTAAATGTCTTGTGTAATTTTCTGGCAGTCCACCTTTCTGATCGCACAGGCCTTGGATTCACTTGAAAATGCAGATTCTTTCCTAGCTGGCATCAATTTGTGTGATTTCTCTGATCTGTAACTTTCTTCCGAGTTTCTCTTTTGTTTGACCATGGTGTCCTTACTTTTGACTTCTTTTGCTGATTGTGAAGCATCAGGAGCAGGTAATCCATCAACTATGAATGAAATAAGTGAGGCCTGTTCTGACAAACTCTCTTGCATCAGTATGTCTTCAAAAGGATAACCTATAGAGTTAAACATCTTGTTTGTGGCAGACTTCAGCGGCGGTTGATTCTACAGGTGTTCTTCTTGACTAAACTTTGCTGCATATGCAGGTCTGAATATGCTCCATGCATTGCATTTCAGCAGGTGATCTCACGTAGAAATCTTCATGCAAAGTGTCTGCCTTCTGATCTACGGGACCGGGTTTGATTCCCGAGTCTCACTGAGCAATGTTGTATGTGAGCATTTTGCCCCCCTTCTCCTTCTAGTAAAGAGGCAAAACACCCCGTCCCTCGGATAGGATACTACATGTAAACGGAGGTCCGTCTTGTAAGTTAGCCACAACTCTCAAACATTTAAGGTTCAACTTCATTCAAAGAGCGGGGTTCCAACCCAGTGAAGTGGTCCCCGTAGTCCCTACCCACCCACACAAGAAAAAGGGGCGAATGATGCGACCTCCTCAAGATTCACCCAAGGTGGCAAGCACTAGTAAGCAAACGGTTGAAATCATGCTCATTGTGCCATAGGCTTTCATGAACGGACATAGGAACTGCACTCATATTCTGTGGCAAGGAATTCACATTGTCATCTCATGGTGTCTGTGCAGCAACTCTGTGGCAGATGCGACTCTTCATTGGAAGGAGGAATGCATGCCGATAATATACCATAACAAGATAACCTGGTAATAATAATAATAATAATAATAATGATAATAATAATAATGATAATGATAATGATAATGATAATGATAATGATAATGATAATGATAATAATAATAATAATAACAACAGTAATAATAATAATGATAGTAATAATAATAACAATAATAATAACAATAAACTGACACTTATATAGTGCATAATCAATTAAAAACTGCGGTATGTGCTTTACATACAGCTCTCCAATAGTGTCACATTACAATAAAAATAAGTGTTGTATGTCTTTATGTTTCTCTTGAAAGATTCTGTTGATGTACATAGCGTAAATGTGCTAGCAAACTATTCAACAGGTTGGGGCCCCCCAAAAAACAAAACAAAACAAAACAAAACAAATGCAAAATGACTGGGTCATCCTTGTATCTGTGAAAGTGTCACCTTGTGTATCACTATGCTGTGAGTCATCCGTTAGGTGTAACATGGCAGTTACACATTTCCCGATGTAATCCAGTTTCCTGTGGCTGAGGGACTTGTGTTCTCGTGGCTCTCCTTTGATTCTGACAGGCTGGCATCGTGGGAATTGTGGTGTGTAAGGAGGCTTGAGGTATCAAGTGAACAACTATTACCTGTAGTGAATAGATTTATCACATGCATTACAAGCAAAAGTATCTGGGAATAGATAACCCGTGCCAATGTTTATGCTGGCAGTACTTGAACCTCCCATATTGTGTGATGAAGAGATGTGAGATTCCTCATGTTGAGTAGTTTTAATTTGTGTTGTTTCGTTGTTTATAGTTATTCATGTGGTTGTTTTACTAAGTGCACCATTGTATTTCTGCATGGGCCTCTTTGAAACTCAGTCTTGTACTGAAAAGGCTCTCCACCCTTAGAGTGGAAATAAAGAAATAGAATACATAAATGAATGAATGAATAAATAAATATATTAATTAATAGATAGATAAAAAGATAAATAAATGAAAGGAAGTAGAGAAATGATTAAAAAATAGATAAATGATAAATTAATCAATATATAAAATGACAAACATATGATAACTACATGTACGAGAACAGGGGTCTTCAATAGGAAAATGTTCAAAACATAGCATGAGGCTACTCTGCTTACATGATTAGTATGAAACAAAAGTTTGACTCTTTTATAACTTATTCTCAGACTCTAATATTCTCCTACCATTCCATGTACACAAAATGCAATTATTTCATCAACAGAATTTATTTACTAAACCTGAAATTTTTAAATACATTCACAAATTACAGCTATTTTCATCATTTACCTAAATATATCATAGATAAGTATGATGTTATATTTCCATTCTCATAAAGACACAAATACACTGGTAACATATAAACAGCAAAGAATGTATTAGATGTAAAATAACAAAACTTCATACATATATAATGTCATCATTTATTACTATCAATCATATTTTTTTTACTTACAACTCAATTGATTCACCGTCTTGATATTATATAACACATAAATACGTTCTACAATTTATTGAAATTATTATAGATATGCCCATATGTATATAAATCAGTTGCATAATTATACATGAAAAAAAAAATGTTAAAAGGCTAGCTATATATTTGTTTGTGTTTATCATAACACTCTAGAAACAATCATAACCTATTTTACTAAACCTAAATTCCCACCTCACTGAAATAAAACATTCAATTATAAACACAAAAACAAAAACAAGATCAGTGGATACTTTATTGTCGTGCATGTTCTCTCTTGGCTTGGCCATTAGATTCGTGTATTGACTGAAGGACAAATGAACTCCTCGTTCTGGTTTTATACGTTCACATAGTTATCATTGCCCTCTTGTTGGAAGACTGAATGTGAACATTCCTGAGGCATTTTGATGTAGTCTTCTGAGATAGCAGCAACTGTTCATGTCTGAAATTTGTGCCAGGTTAAGTTGACCTCTGTTGAATAGTATGAAGTGAATCCCTGGGTGTCTTTTGGACTCAAACCAGGACCCTTCAGCATAGAAATCTTAGTACACTGGTAACTGACCATTATGACAGTTACCATGGCAACATGGTATCAATAATCAAGTAGAAATTAACTCAGTTCACATTCCTGTTCCTCCTAGTACCCTTCCGCATAGAAGCCTTATTTCCACATGTAAATGACTATGATGGATGTTACCATGGCAACGTGGTATCACCTGCTTGGAGGATGTCACAATATACATTTCGGTTTATCCCGCTGACCACCCAGGAACCCAGTCTTCCAGTGCCTTGGCCAATCTCTGGGCCATCGTCAGCAGCCCGGCCCTCTGGGTCATCTCGCTCCTCTTCCTCATCACCAACTTCCTCATCCACGGAGTGTCAGACTGGGGCCAGCTGTTCCTCATCCAGGAAAAGGGATTGAGTCCAACCACAGGTGGGTCCTTCTTGGCTGGAATCACAGACAACACCACCACCAAGAAAAGAACCAAACAAACTAACAGACGGACAAACATGCAAATAAGTCCAAAAAAGAGCTAGGCTAATACCATAGAGAAACTTGTAGCTTTTCTGATAATGAAGATTAAAGGACTGAGTCCAAGCGTGGGTGTGTCCCTCTTGGCTTTAATCACAGACAACGCCACTACCAAGAAAAGAAACAAACTAACAGACAAACCAACAAACAAACAAACATGCAATAAAAGACCCATAAAGGATCTCGGCTGATACTGTACAGAAAATCTTAGCTTTTCTGATAATGAACATGAAGGGACTGAGTCCAACCACAGGTGAGTCCCTCTCGGCTAAAATCACAGTCAACACCACCACCCAAAAAAAGAAACAAACAAACATGCAGAAAAAGACCCAAAAGGGGTTAGAGTGATACCGTACAGAAACTTGTAGATTTTCTGATGATGAAGATTATAGGACTGAGTCCAAATGTGGGTGTGTCCCTCTTAGCTTTAATCACAGACACACCACTGCCAAGAATAGGAACAAACTAACAGACAAGCAAACAAACAAACATGCAAGAAAGACCCAAAAGGGGCTAGGCTGATACTGTACAGAAACTTGTACCTTCTCTGATAGCGAAGATGAAAGGACTGAGTGCAAACATGGATTTGTCCCTCTTGGCTGGAATCACCAACAACACCACTCCCAAGAAAAGAGACAAACATACAAACAGACAAATCAACATGCAAATAAGACCTAAAAAGATGGGCTAAACTAATACTGTACAGAATTTGTGGCTTTTCTGATAATAATGATGAAAGGACTGACTCCAAGCATAGATATGTCCCTCTCGGCTGAAATTACCGACAACACCTCCCCCCCCCCCCCCCCCCCCCCCTAAAAAAAAAAAAAAAAAAAAAAAAAAAAAAAAAAAAAAAAAAAAAAAAAACATAACTAATCATCATGCAATCAAGACAAACGCTGGACTGTTTTCATGCATGCAAAAACTTGTATCATCTTTTTGATTATGATGATAAAAGAGCAAAAATGCTACCAGCAATTTCAGGTGTCTGCCTGTCCTTCTTTCATATGAATTTATAGAAACTTTGATTGTTCAGAAACTTAATATGCTTAGGTATTTGTTTTTGTTTTGTTTTTGTTTGTTTTTTTCTGACAGGAAGTTCATTCACAAGTGCCTATTCCCTCGGAGCAATCGTGGGAAGCATTACATCGGGTTTCATCACAGATAACTTGGTAGCAAGGGTGAGTTAGAAAGACGGAACTGTACAGTATGCCCCTCCCCCATTTCACCAAAAAAAAAGAAGAAAGGTTACAATCAATTCAATTTTCAATTCACTTTATTGATAATCATAAAAATTTAAATATATACAGAGTAAAATGTGTCGGGGAGTTCACAAAGAAAGCCAAAGGCTTGAGACAAGTGATCCCCTTTAGGAGAGTTGGATACATAAGAATATACATGCAAATGCAAATTCAGAGTTACATTCAGATTACTTAATGACAGTTACAGATAACATAGACAAATAAGATGAAATAAAAGACATATGCTACTACATTACACAAATAAAAACAAACAGACAGAACAAGACTAAAGATGGACTGATACAATTCAATAGGCATTTAAAAGATATTGTTTATATCTAGACTTAAAAGCACTTTGAGTGGATACATTCTTAAAAATTGAATCCAAATTATTCCAAAACTTAGCACCTTTATATAAAACAGAATTTTTTTGCTTTATGCTCAAGCGACAAAATGGCAACACAATGTTATCCTTATTTCGAATTTCAATGTTATGTAATGCACAATTCAGTGTAAAAGAACCATCAAAAATGTCAGGTAAAGTTGCATTCGAGTATTTATACATAAAAAGACCAAGTTTGACTAAGACACTGTCAGACAGAGTGAGAGTATTCAATTT
This sequence comes from Diadema antillarum, assembly GCF_040938485.1. NCBI lineage: Eukaryota > Metazoa > Echinodermata > Echinoidea > Diadematoida > Diadematidae > Diadema > Diadema antillarum. The sequence goes on from NW_027270903.1 coordinate 4,305,145, forward strand.
TTTGAAAAGTGGAGCGGTGTGGTCAAGAGAGTTGGCGTTTGAACAAATTCGAATTGCTTTTTTCTGTAAAACAAATAAACGACACAAATTAGTTAAGCTGGTTCCAGACCATACGAGACTACAATAATCAAAATGAGGCAAGATAAAGGCATTATACAACATAAAAAGAGTATGTTTCGGCAGTATTGAACAAAGCTTATGCATTATACCAATAGAGATACTTATCTTCCCATGAATATCATTTATATGTTTAGTCCAAGTCAATTTATCATCAATAATAACTCCTAAATAATTAATACTATCAACTTGATCAATAATTCGATTATGAAACATCTTGCCGAAAACTTCTGTTAGAGTGGAATATCATATATTTTGTCTTCTCAACATTTATCTGTAGCTTATTAGCTCGGAGCCAGTCACAAACGTACATCATTTCAGTGTTGACAGTACTATACAGAGTATTTACATCTCTATGTGAAAACAATATATTTGTGTCATCTGCATACAGAATGAATTGTAAAAACTTTGATGTATTTATTATATCATTAGCGTATATTAAAAAAAGAAGAGGGCCCAAAATACTGCCTTGAGGGACCCACACGTTAAAGGTAAAGTACTAGAGTTTGTGCAATTAATACATGTGAACTGCTTACGATCTGTCAGATAATCCCTGAACCAACTGAGGGTACACCTCTAACACCATAGTGTTCCAGTTTGTGCAGCAAAATGCTATGGTCGAGCGAATCAAAAGCTTTACTTAAATCAACGTACAGGGCAATCACGGTTTCTTTGTTGTCGAGTGAAGAAAGGATTTGTTCGAGGGTATGTAAAAGAGCTAATTCAGTTGAGTATAAAGGTCGAAATCCAAACTGTTCTTTGGCCAGTATTTTGTTCTGGAGCAAATGATCATACAATCTATTATAGATAATGCGTTCGAGGATTTTCGAAAATGCAGTTAAAAGAGAAATAGGACGGTAATTTTCTATTGCTTGTTTGTCGCCTTTCTTATAAATTGGAATTACTTTGGCGATCTTAAATGCATCTGGTACAACACCTGTGGTTAACGATAAATTGAATATAATAGAAAGAGGCTTGGCAATTGCAAAAACAGTTTTCTTAATAAATACAACACTTATATCATCATGTCCAGCAGACAAAGTATTTTTGTCCCCGCCGAACGAGTTCGAGCAGGGGACTATGAAACGTCCGTGTGTGATCAAAATCTTCAATTTGCTACTTCTCTGTCATTTATGAGCCAATTTTGATTCTGTTTGCTTTATATGATAGCACTACATGGGAGCTTTGAAATTTCTACACAGAATTTCAGTCGTGACCTTTGACCTTGACCGTTGACCTATATTGTACATTTTGCTACAAAATGCTACTCCTTCGCCATTTCTAACCCGATTTCGATTCCGTTTGCTTTATATGATGGCACTAGGTGAGGGCTTCAAAACTTGTACACAGAATTTTGACCTTTGACTTCTTTGACCTTTGACCTTGATTTTTGACCTATATTGTACATTTTGCTACAAAATGCTACTCCTTCGCCATTTCTAACCCGATTTCGATTCCGTTTGCTTTATGTGATGGCACTAGGTGAGGGCTTCAAAACTTCTACACAGAATTTTGACCTTTGCCTTCTTTGACCTTTGACCTTGATTTTTTACCTATATTGTACATTTTGCTACAAAATGCTACTCCTTCGCCATTTCTAACCCAATTTCGATTCCGTTTGCTTTATGTGATGGCGCTAGGTGAGGGCTTCAAAACTTCTACACAGAATTTTGACCTTTGCCTTCTTTGACCTTTGACCTTGATTTTTGACCTATATTGTACATTTTGCTACAAAATGCTACTCCTTCGCCATTTCTAACCCGATTTCGATTCCGTTTGCTTTATGTGATGGCACTAGGTGAGGGCTTCAAAACTTCTACACAGAATTTTGACCTTTGCCTTCTTTGACCTTTGACCTTGATTTTTGACCTGTATTGTACATTGGCTACAAAATGCTACTCCTTCGCCATTTCTAACCCGATTTCGATTCCGTTTGCTTTATGTGATGGCACTAGGTGAGGGCTTCAAAACTTTACACAGAATTTTGACCTTTGCCTTCTTTGACCTTTGACCTTGATTTTTTACCTGCATTGTACATTGGCTATAAAATGCTACTCCTTCGCCATTTCTAACCCGATTTCGATTCCATTTGCTTTATGTGATGGCACTAGGTGAGGGCTTCAAAACTTTTACACAGAATTTTGACCTTTGACTTCTTTGACCTTTGACCTTGATTTTTTACCTATATTGCACATTTTGCTACAAAATGCTACTTCCGGCGGGGACATATATTACGCACCGCGTAATTTCTACCTTTCCTTGTTTAAACGTTGTACGACCTCGATGATTTCATTTTCATCAGTAGGAAAAAAGAAAACTGATTTATTTACTTGATTGCCCAGATAATCTGAAAAATGGTTTGAGGATTTGTTGACATTTTTTGAAATACAAGAACCTATTGATGCAAAATAAGAATTAAATATATTGGCAATCATTTTATCATCTTCTATTAATCTGTGACCCTTCAGAATACGTTGAGGCAATCTAGAGCCATTGCTTCGTCTGCCCAGAATTTCATTGATAACTTTCCAAGTTTTACAAATATCATTTTTGTTTCGTTCCAGTAAACGTGTGTAATACTCTTGCTTCCGTAATCGAATAAGTCTAATAAGTCTATTTCTAAATTGTTTGTACAAAAATTCATTTCTTTTGGAAGGGGAGGTGATATGTTTCTGATATAATCTCTGCTTTTTTGCAATTGATGACATAATCCCTTTTGTCATCCATGGTTTTCTAGGAGTGTATTTCTTTCCCCTAAATGCCTCATTGTATTCTACCGTATGTTTTTCACACATGGACTAAAATTCATTCATAAAAGCTTCATATGCAATATTGGGGTCTTTACAGTTTTCGACACATGACCAGTTGTTAGAATACAATTCACGTAAGAGATCATCACACACAATTTTTTTCAAGGTCCGTTTACAATGTCTTTTCGGGCAGTGGGTATCTTGAGCACAATGTGACTTTGTAATATGAAAGATCGGTAGATGGTCTGTTATATCTGAGAAAAGTACCCCAGGTATAATACGTTTATCCATGACATTTGTAAATATATTATCAATGCAGGTGTAGGAAGATTGAGTTAAACAAGTTGGCTTAGTAATCAAAGGCCTAAAACAATTTTCATACATTATGCTCAAGAAATCACCAGTGGCGGAATGTGTAGAATATTTCAATTTATCATAATTAAAATCACCAACAATGTAACAAAATTTGTTTTCTTTAGCTATGTTAGAGATACAATTTTCGAGCAAGTCGTTAAATGCACTAGAATCAGTGTCCGGGGCCTTGTAAACAACTCCCACGATAATGTTTTTATCGCGTTTCTGTTTCACCTCTATGAATATGGTATCAACGAAATCATTTGAGAAAGACAAATCAGTTCTCTCATCATATGTCAATGCGCTGTCAACATATATGCAGACGCCACCACCTCTCCGGTTTTGTCGCGGTTTGTGAATAAAAGAATATCCAGGTATACCATACAAAGACGGAACAAGTGGTTTGAACCAGGTTTCAGTAAACGCGTAGATCGAAAACTTGTGATCTAACGTTGAAATATAATCAGAAATACTTGAAAAATTAGCGGATAAACTTCTGGAATTTAAACGAAATATGGAAAAATATTCATCAGTATTCACATTACAGAAATTCTTATTGAAATCGTCACTGAAATAATGATTACATGGGGTCTCCATATCATCACCTGAAACATGATAATCATTCATTTGCACTGCATCAAACACATAGGAGTTTAGATTTGGGGAAATAGAGTATCTGTCGCCATGGAAACAGGAATACAAAGTGCTCTGAAATTCTTGATCGTCGATGTAATGAGATCAGATTTCCGCATTGTTAACTTCCAATATAATGAAACTGTCTGAATGCTCTTTCAAGGTTTTTAAGATATTAAAACATTTTAACCTATGTTTTGCAGAAAACCCAACTCAATTAGGTTACGTGGTCACAGAGAAATTTGGATCATTGTAAAGCATGTCATGTATACGTTTCTTCCAGTTTAGCGCTTGGATGCTCTTGGAACTGCATATCATTATTGTGTGAACACAATGGACAGAACTTGGAGGAAAGGGATCCTGACATGCTCTCCAAAGATTCTCACTTTTCTTTGACCATTAAAATGAATGGGATGTTTGTTTATTTTTATGCCTCCGCCACGAAGTGGTGCCGGAGGCATTATGTTTTCGGGTTGTCAGTCCGTCCGTCCGTCCGTCCGTCCTTCCGTCCGTCCTTCCGTCCGTCTGTAATAAATTTTGTGGACAGGGTAACTATCAAAACCTTTTAAGGTATCCTAATGAAACTTGGCATACATGTGTATTAGGGGGTGAAGTTGTGCCTATCAACTTTTGGGTGCACATGGTCAAGGTCAAAGGTCAAAAGGTCAAGGCCAAATACGTAAAATTTCACTATTTCCTCCATATCTATGCAATGCCTGAAGATATTTTCTTGAAACTTAGTGTAATCATGTATTACCCAATTAAGATTCTCTGGTGAAAGTTTTGGGTCATGAGGTCAAAGGTCAAAGGTCAAAAGGTTAAGTTAAAATATTAAAACTTCGCTTTTTTCTCCGTACCTTGGAAATTGTTCAAGGTATCTTCATGGAACATAGTACATATACACGTACTGACTGGCAGTTATTATCTAGAGAATCTAGGGTTCATAGGGTCAAAGGTCAGGGGTCAAAGGTCAAGTGCAACACTTCAAATTTTTACTATTTCCCTCATACATGTATTTATGTAATGCCAGCAATTTTTTTTTTTTTTTTTTTTTTTTTTTTTTTTTTTTTTTTTTTTTTTTTTTTTTACACTTGGTGTATGCATGTATAACCTAGATTATCTGGAAATTTTCTTTTTCTCTTTTTTTTTTTTTTTTGGGGGGGGGGGCGGGGGTTTGCCTCAAAGGTCAAAAGGTCAAAGATCAAGGGAAAGTGCTGAACTAACTTTTTCCTCCATATCTCAGAAGTTGCTCAAGTTATCTTGAAACTTACTACATATTTATGCATGTTCTGCCTGACAGTGATTATCCTATGAATTTTAGGGTCAAAGGCCAAAAGAAAATGGTAACAGTGTACTTTTCAATACAGAAATTACACTTTTTCTCCATACCTTGAAATTACAGTATTCATACACTTATGAATGGGTCAAAGTCAAGTTAAAGTCCTTGAATCCCCAAATACATGCTCTCCTATTCATCTAATTAAACCTAGATAAAGGAAGGTGAACATTCAACACATTTGTGACAAACATGTAATTTCAATATTTTGCCAATACTGTGAAAATGTAATTATACATTGTCCACATATACTATAGACCTATTAGGAGAATCATGCATTATGGCGGAGGCATAGCAGTCGCCTTAGCGACATTTCTAGTTTGTTTTGTTTTGTTTTTTAAGATGTGGGTAATAAGTTATAGTTTCATACTGTGAAATTGTATTTGGATTGATTCACTATTTTTTAAGTTATCGTAGCAGAGAATCCCATTGAAAATTATTTTTGGAACATTCTGTATAGACACTCACATCAACACTATGAATTGTCCTTCTGTGGCCTATTTCATGACCACTTCCCAATGAGCTCCAAAAGGGTACCAAAAGCCCGCATGTGAAAATGCGCGTATCATTCCCATACCTCATAATGCAAAGAGTTCATTCTCTTTGTTCGGGACAGCTACCTATTAAAGTAGTTCAAGCGCTCCAGCTGAATAACCCTCTTGCCACAGAATGCATGACCTCTTCTAAAAATAACTCGGGAGGTAAGCTTTCTCAACAGAGCACTCAAACGCTCCAGATCTGGCACAGTTCAGTATGGTATGCTTTAATTCAGTTCTCTTTGGTTCTCACCTTTGAGCGCTAGAAGGCACCCACCGTTTCCAGACATCAACCCCAATCTGCATAGAAAGTGTAGAGTTGTGTGATTCGTGTCAGAGGCTAACAAGTCTACTGACTACCAGCTTGGACGACCCAATAAAGAAAGATATCACGGCGAATCTCGCGTTTCACTTCTGGCTGTTTAATCTGCCATTTCTGGTGTGTTCACAATACCTTTCAACAACAGGGGGTGCTAGACCACATTAGTGGTCTACAACACTACAGAAAGCACTCCAGCATGTATGTTTGCCAATGGAAAAGCAAAAACACAGTAAGGACTAAAAGCCTTATAGTTCATGACATGTTGTCTTCTCTTTGATATGTCCACACAGGCTGGTGGTCGGAGGTTGCGAGGGAGTCCCCGGTATCCATGGTTACTCCTCATGGTCGCAATCAATCTTCTCTTTATATATCTGCTGAGGAATTACATTCATGCAAGCTCTTACCAGGTGAGACGTTTCACTGACTTGACACATGTACCAACTGAATGTGACATTTTTATTTTGACGCTTGACTGAGTTTCAGAGTATGGTAAATTATTTCAATACTTTGCCAGTTTCATTGAAATTATCTTCATTCATGGTCTCACAAACTCTTATTACACAAAAGAGGCACTTGAATGGGGTCAGCAAAAACCATTTTCTGAGCTCAGCCTTGATCACTGCTATTATGTATGTACATCTTCACACAAGTTTTATAGCAAAACAAGTGCACACTACATTCGAAAAAAGGTAAATAATACTACGATGCACGCAGTTTTCATAGAGAAAGAAAACAGATATTGATGGAAGAAAGTCTAATCTTTCTATCAAACCCCTTTTTCTTGGCAGCTTAACACAAATAAACATGGATATAGGCCATGAATGTGGAAACTCTTGTCTACATTTTGAGAACTTGGTATTCCAGGTTCCCATAAGGAATGGGTTAAGGGGAAATATACAGTTTTATGATATGTATCCAGACACCTATGTCAGCTGGCAAAGGAAGCAAGCCTGGCAACTCAACAGTGAAGAGACAAAGCCCCTTATTTACTATGATTTTCTATCATGGCTACTGTTAAAACACTGATCAATGTAGGCCAATTTGTCAATCAGTTGCAATAAGCCAGTTCGGGGTTAGCTCATGGGCACATGGGTACAAATGACCTTTCTTCTTTCTCAGTTCATTAGGCACTCCACTAGTTTTCAAGCGACAGAAGGCATAAGCTTGCCCGACGTAACAATATGTGGAATTCATCAGTCATGTTCAAACAAAGGATGAACTTGCATAGACTAGGTGACCAGAATGATCCATCAATTAGCACTTTGGAAAACATCCATTTCATTATTTTGCATTGAATGTATTGACAATCTTTTTCTGTTGATATTGTCAAATACCATTTTTGATGTCAGGTGGATGTGCCTGCAAGCACCACTTATAAGGATCACTTGAATAATCATTACATCAGAGATGCGTAGCACAGTGAATGTAAATGCAACATGCTCTGCTGTTACAAATGACCTTTTTCTGCTCATGCTCAAAGTGGAACCCCGAACTGGCTTATAAAAACAAAGCACAGTAATGGTTAAGTGCCCCAATCGCATCTAAAGATAATCTATCTGGCATCTAGTAAGCGCAAACCTTCAAATATTTACAGTGCTTGTTAACCCGTTGAGGATGAGTCCCAAGTATACTCAGGCAGGTGTCCATGGGAAATGTGTGTTGTAGCAAAATCAGCCCATCCCCAACGGGTCAAGGGATGTATAAGCTCACCTCAGCTAGAATTTTTGACATTCTGACCAAAGCCAGTCACAAAATCTGATATAGCAAATGAATACCCAATGTAGGTAGAATAGACACCACAATTTGAACCGTGACTCGGATATGTCAAGACAAAACCGGACATAAAGGAGTTGAAGAAAAAATGTAACGATATGAAATTGATTAACATTATGTCTTTATATGAGACATTATAAGGCAGCAAGACACCTGAAAGTTTCGCAGTGGATATGAAACCATGGCCAGCCTGCATAAATCCAAGCTTGTTTAAATATATGTGACCCGCTACTACAAAAAGATCCGAAAGTCGGGGGAGGACAATTTTCTGAAAATGGCATGACCTTATTGCCTTACTCTTCTACTTTAATTTCATATATAGCACAGCTCATAAAAGCATTCGGTTGCGGAGATATCGATGATTTTATTAGCGCATGTCAAGTGGTTGACGAAATCAGAATTTCGAGAAAAACGCCATTTTCCTTCCGACGCTATCATGATCAAGGGGAGGCGAGACAGTTTCCACTGCTTGACAATAGGCATGCCCCTAGCGACCTCCGCGATGTTCATTCAAGCTTAGCCGCCAGCGGGCTACGCATGACCAATCAGTAATCAGGATGCCACGCACTGACCAATAAGATTACTCCCTCGTTGCTAGGGGCGGAGTCTAGCTACGGCGCTAAATCCAAATCTTCGGACAGTTTCTGTTACGTTGAAAGTCTGAAAATCATGGCCCAGAAAAACACTGATATCTTGCCTTTCCTTTCATCATTTAGCTTCGAAATTTCGGCAGATGATAGAAAAAACTTTAGACTACAAAATAATGCCAAAAACAGAAATCCGATTGTTTTGACCAATTTTGATGATTTGACTTCAAACTCGATTTTCTCATCTCAACCGTCAGCGACTTTAGGATCCTTTTGTTGTAGCGGGTCACATTTTATACAGATATAGCAAAATTTCTCTTAGTAGTCATTCATCTTACAGTATATTTGACTTCACAATGTTTTCTTGGGCTTTTTTTGTTACATGTATGTATGTGATCCTTGCTTGTTTGTTTTGTTTTGTTTTTGAAAGTGGAAAGGCAATCATTTTGAATTGTAGCTATCAAATGCACCTATGATTTGGTTAAGTATGTGGTCAATGACAAAATTTTCTCTCATATTTTAGTGTGTGTGCATAAAAAAAAAAGGTTTCAATTTGTTCAAATATGATATGACTTTCTTTTCTGTTCATTTCCCCTTATCAGGAGGTCATCCTAATTGTTGGTTTGTTCCTGGGCGTATCACAATATAGCTGCGTCACTCTCTACGGCATCATTACGATAGAGAGCGCCCCCACACACCTCTCTGGAACAGCCCACGCCTTTGCGGCATTGGCTGCCAATGGTATGAGCTCTTCTTCATTTTAATTTCTATCTGCAATATTTTACAGAAAACCTTTGGTTGGTGTACTCCAATGAAGGCTTAGTTAGTCATCCGTATGATTCTTGCAAACTTTTTTTCTCTTCTGAATTAAATGCAAAAGCTCAGGCATGGTCACTTAGCTTAATTTAGGTTGGTCGTTTGTTTTTGTGTTGATCTTTATTAAGGTTTTTATTTTCTATTCTTTATTTTTAGTTAACTTTGTTGTTCTGTGTGTATTTTTTTTTTTTTTTTTTGGGGGGGGGGGGGGGTTGTACTATATTATGGGATATGAATTGATGTAGATCTCTATTTCAAATCCAGCATTATTTGCTTGTAACTTAAACTCGCAATCAGTCTGACAGGAGCCTTAGTATCATCCTACTTCTTTTGTATGTCCAAAAGAGAAAATAGATGAATAAAATCTCTCTACTCGTGAACAGTAATGTTGTAAAAATTTATAATCAGACAGAGCAAAATAAAACATTTCTAATAAAAATGCACTATTGAAAAACAAAAAATACGTATTCACAAAGCTTTGCTTAGAAATACAGTGTCCTCCCATGAAGGAACACACGGTTACAGCGAAATTTTACTGACAACGAAGTAAACATTAACTCCGCAAAATTTTGTTTTTCTTTGTTTTGTATTGTTTATTTGTTCGATTACAACAAAATTTTGATATAACAAAAAAAAAAAAAACTGCCGGTCCCGAGGACTTCATTATAACAGGAGTCCACTGTATTTTGAATATCTCTTTATATTTCCTATGTGTTTCAGCAGCATTAATTGCAAAGATCTCAAATTGACAAGAATGGAGTTAACACCTTTTGCAATCAAACTCTTCAGATATAATCCCTTTTTGATCCTTCCAGTTGGGGCCATCTTGGCCGGGCTCCCGCTCACCTACATCTCAGAACGGTTCTCCTGGACGCATGCCCTGTACGTCATGGAGCTGTTGTCCTTTCTCAGTCTGGCAGTGATGCTACTGACAAGGAGAATGAGAATGCAGATAGGATACCAGTCTGTGGCAAGGACTTCATGAGCATCCATTGGCTGGGAGGAAATGAATGGATCGCTCATTGTGAATGGAGAGCAAGCATTTCACTGTAATGTTGCCAAGATAAGGTCTATATGGTGATCAGTGGCTTTAACTCTTTGGCCCAAGTTCACGAAGGTGGTACAATAGAAACCATGGTTTGAACCATGGACAATATGTGTGGCCTATTTTTTTTTTTTTTTTTTGGTGGTGGTTGCGCGCGCCCGGTGGCTGCCCGCCAGCAGAGCTCTTAATTCTTCGCTTATTTCTCCTGTTGTAAGTTTTTCATTGAGTGTGTATTGTATTCTATCTTTGAATGTTTGTCTTCAAGCACTTGCTGGACAAATTGTAGTGATTTCTGTACTGTTTTTGCGCATTTACAGTGGATTGATTTTTCAGTACAGCTACAGTGTATACAGTGCAGACAACCACAGCCATTTTATACCTGTTATAGCATAGGCTTCACTGCACTTGATTCTGTGTGGTTCACTCTCACTGACACAATGTTACCATTGGCATTGCATTCTTTTGTATTTGTTGCCCTTCTTTTGTGTAATAGCACTCAGCTATCACAGACCTATTGTCGTATGTGTGCTACCCAGCCTGGTATGTCCCATGGCTCTGCTGTACAACCAAAGGGCAAGTACATTGGGAGCCCCATACTGTACTACTCCAATACTGTATCAACTTATCGTGTAAAGTTGCTTATGTGTGGGGACATTAACCCGAATCCAGGCCCTTCTGAAGATGTGTCTGATTCTATAACTTTTGGCACACGCAATTCTAGGGTTCGATATTCTAGTGAGCTTCTTCACTCATACAACTGTAGCAGTAAATCCCCAAAATGGCGTGAAGAAAACAAGGAAGTATGGAGGAGTATTCTGTCCCTGGGTATCGGTCGGAGGTCGAAGACACATCGAGGGAAAAGAGGAGGTTATGACAAATTTAGTGATCATCTTAGATTCTGTACAATCAATGCCCGATCCCTTTGTAATAAGTCAACAATTTTTCAAGATTTTGTTGTTGATAACAAGTTTGATGTAGTTGCAGTGACTGAGACTTGGCTGACTCCATTAGATGATGCAGCCATCACAGATCTCACTCCACCCGGTTTTGTATTTCTGCACCAGCCCCGAGCCTCCAGGCGTGGTGGAGGTGTTGGGTTCTTGTACAGGGACAATCTCTCTGTAGTTCTCAATCCATCAGATCACCATTTAAGTTTTGAATCTATGTCAGCCGTGGTCTCTAACAGCACTACTAGTCTTGAGATTGTAGTTATGTACAGACCACCAGGATATCGTTCTTTTTCATCTTTTATTGATGAGTTCTCGGATTTGTTAGATGAAAAGTTGTATAAGTTATCTTCTCTCGTAATCACAGGAGATCTTAATATACACTTAGATAAGCTCTCATCCCAGTACACGCAGAAGTTCAACGACCTCGTCGATGGCCATGGACTCCACCAGTTGGTGACTACACCTACACATGATCATGGCCATATTCTCGACGTCATCTTGATACGGCAATCTGACAGACTGCTATTTTCCAACACACGAGTTATTCCCGGCATCTCCGACCATTCCGCCGTAACCTGCTTGTTTCGTTTTAACAAACCAGAGAGGAATGATGCTACGTTCTCATCTCGCAACATAAAAGGCATCAACAGGACTGATTTCGCCAACGACGTGTCTGACAGTAACATTTCGTCCTTGTCAACAGCCGACGTTGATGATGCTGTGAACCGCTACAATTCAGAACTTAGCAGGTTACTGGACATTCACGCACCAGCCAAGACTCGGAAAGTGAAGTCTCATCAGTACAGTCCCTGGTATGACTCTGGTATCTCTGAAGCAAAGAAAGAGCGGCGGCGACTTGAGAGGAGATGGCGCAACAATGGAAAGCTGCAGACAGACAGAAAGTTGTTCTGTGATCAGAGAGACCGAGTAAACTACCTTGTGTCCAGAGCCAAACGCATCTATCACACCAGACTCATCGAAAACTGCGGAGATGATCATAAGAAGCTTTTCAACGTCGCCAATCGACTTTTGAACCGCAAACAGTCATCTCCATTGCCTAAACATGTCGATGGCTGTGCCATGGCTGAAACTTTTAGTCAGTTTTTTCATTCGAAAGTTGAAAAAATCCGAGATAATTTCAATTGTAATGTTGTACTATCTGAATCTGAACCTGTTACCTCTTCCACACTGGAAACCTTCCAACATACAACTACTGATGAAATACTTCTCCTTCTTCGTAAATTGCCTCCTAAATCCTGTCCATTGGATCCGGTTCCAACCATTCTCTTAAAGGACTGCGCACCCACGTTTGCCCCGATTATTTCTCAAATTGTTAACCTCAGTATCGAGCAAGCTACCGTACCCTTATCTTTAAAGAAAGCTCTGATCCGTCCTTTGCTGAAAAAACCTTCATTGGATAAGGAATCATTGACAAGTTATCGTCCTGTATGCAATCTTTCATTTTTGTTCAAGATTTTAGAGAGAGTTGTGTTCTCGAGACTCTCAGACTATATGCTGGAACATGGTCTATTCGATCCTTTACAGTCGGCTTATCGCCCTCACCATAGTGTGGAGACCCTTTTGATAAATGTTTCTAGTTATATTTTAAGGAAAATGGATTCCGGATCCGTCACAGCAATGGTTTTGTTGGATCTGTCTTCGGCCTTCGACACTGTAGATCACAGAATTCTTGTCAATACACTTAGAAGTTTGGGTATCCAGGGACAAGCTCTCGAATGGTTTAAATCATACCTATCACACCATTCACAGTCTGTTCTTTTGAATGGTGTCACATCGTCTTCAAAGCCATTAGGCTGTGGTGTACCTCAAGGCTCTGTTGGCGGGCCCACCCTTTTTTCTATCTATTTGATCGGTCTGCGGAAAATATTTCAAAGGCATTCTGTTCGGTATCATCTATATGCAGACGACATACAAGTTTTTGTATCTTTTCCACCACATCAAATCCAAGCATCTCATGCACTGCGCTGTCTAGAAAATTGCATCATTGATATTGATGCTTGGATGAGGTCTAACTCATTGTTTCTAAACCACAACAAGTGTGAATTTATCCTTTTTGGTTCTAAATCTCACTTGAATAAGTTGGATATTAATTGTATTTCGATTGTAGGTAATGATATTCCTCTGTCAAAGTCATGTCGCAATCTGGGTGTTATGTTTGACTCTCACATGGCTATGTCCGATCAAATCACCAACATTTCTAAATCAGTCCGTTATCAATTGCGCAATATTGGTTTTATTCGCAAGTATTTGACTCGCTCTGCCACGGAAAAACTTGTTCATGCACTTATTTCTTCACGCCTTGATTTCGGTAATGGTTTGTTTTTCAATCTACCAAACTCGCAAATTGCCCAATTACAAAAGCTACAAAATGCCGCTGCACGTATTGTTTCTTTGTCAAGTAAACGCAGTCATATCACACCTATCCTGAAGAGTCTTCATTGGTTGCCTGTACAGGAGCGTATTCGGTTTAAGATACTGCTTTTGGTTTATCATGTTATTGAGGGAACAGCTCCTGATTACAATGTTTGTTTGTTTCGTCAATACCAACCTTCACGAACTCTTCGATCCTCAACTTCAGGTCTCTTACATATTCCGTTTTCTAGGAAATCTTGGGGGGAACGAGCTTTCGCTCACGCTGGACCAACACTGTGGAATTCACTTCCTCGTGAGCTGAAAGACTCGAGCTCTATAACATCTTTCAGGAGTAATTTAAAATCCTATCTGTTTAGCAGTGCATTTTGAAGACCAGTGTCTTTTGAAGACAGACTTTCATGTCTTTTTTTTTCTGCTTCTTCATCCTTCTTCTATTACTGTGATGTACTTGTATTTTCAATCTGTTTGCTTTGATGTACAATTGTAAAGCGCCTTGAGCATTTAATCAAAGTGGAGAACGGCGCTATAGAAATTGTATGTATTATTATTATTATTATTATTTCGTTATGAAATCAGTCATTTCATTGACGAAATGTTCATGTCGTTAATGAAATGACTGATTTCATAACGACACTTGGCGCTCCAAACAAATTGTCCATGGTTTTAACCATGGTTTCTATTGTACCACCTTCGTGAATTCGGGCCTTTATGTGCCACGTTTGCACCCCTGACTCAGTCGACAGCATGCCAACTTCGCATATTCTGCTCGAGCGCACAAACCCGCCCAAACCGATCGTTAAATCGCCAAATGCCGCAGTACGATGAAAGCATTTCTCGCTATTCCATACCTGTCACATGTGGCTTGCATTTTATGTCGTGATTGACAATCAAGAGATCTTCCCCACTGGATTTGATAGTAAATTTCAAGTTTTTGTCACTGTTTTGTGTGCAAAAATCATGCCTCTACAATGATGTATCTACTGGTCATTTGAAAGAAAAGCAACCATAGATTTCTCGTACAGTTTGCATGAAACCAAAGCTCGGCATTTTCTCTACAACTTTGCTCATTACATGTCCACGGTAACATCAATTTATGAATGTTTTATAGATGTGAAAAAAAAAAGAATGTTTTCCCAAATTATGACTATGTGTGCTGTCTCAGAACACACAAGGGCGCGGGCTTACACCATGGCACATGATGAGTTAATGGGAAATGCTTTGCCACCACTCAAGTGGACAAAGTTTATATTCATCTGCTGTCAGGAACATCCACAATCTTTATTTTGAGAGATTTATTTTTTATTTTTTATTTTTTTTTTAAATGATGTGTAAGCCTTTTAAAATACATGTACAAGCTTGTAGACTCCTTCATATATATATATATATATATATATATATATATATATATATATATATATATAGATATATTTCTTTTTAGTGATACAATGCAAAATATCATTATCATAGTTTAATAGCAATATAAAACAGGGAATGTAAAGTTGCACAAAAGTAGACATGCATCTCATTTGAGGCTGGTCTTCTATATGTTCGTTTACAAGTCTGTTAAAACAAGGTAAAGGATGCTGAGTATTTCAGTTTGTGAATGGCTGAAAATACAACACTTATTGTGTGCTACAATGCAAAGTTATTCCATTGTGGTTCTTGTATCAGCTGAAAAGCAAGGAGTTAATGTCGCACAAAGTCTACCGTGAATGCACTCTTCAGGTTTTCAGTTGACAAAGTGTATGACTCCCTTATAATGAAATGATAAGTATTGATAAACAAACAAACAAACAACAAAAAGATATGATTTATGCAATTGTAGTGGGCTGAATATAATAACTGGCAACCAGGGTTTTCATAAAGATGTTTGACCTTTTATGTTTGTTTCAGGTGCTGAAGAAATCAGAGCTTTCAAATTATGTTTTTAATCTTGTAGTTATGCATATGTGTAGTGTGTTGTGTGATATTTTCCCATGGACAGGGAAGTTTATTATGCAAAATCTGCCATGAGAGATGTGAAAGTAGATTTCACTTGCCAAATGTGTGTAGAATTGATCAGGGAGATTAAAGAACTGATTCAAATCCTCTATGTGAAATGAATTAACCAATGACGCAAATTGTCGGCACTATTGTCTTTAACCTGTTGAAGACGAGTCCCAAGTATACTCAGGCAGGTGTCTGTGTTTATTAAATGTTTATACTGTAAAAGTGGTTTCTTTGGTGGTGGTTTTATTTTTGCGCTTTGAGAATGAACCGCAAATTTAACATCACGCGAAAATGTTTTGAACTCACCGCTTGTTACAACGCTATTGCGCGCGTGCACACACAAAGATTCCACGCATTGAGTGTATTGATGGTCAACACACACACAGCGATACCACGCAATGTAGGTACAATCATGTTATAAAGTACTCGAGAGACAGGATTTCAGGTAAGCCCGCCTTTAATTCTGATTTCTATTTAATAAATAAAAGAATAATTGGATTATAGTTTGGGTTTTCATGTGCAAAATAAAACAGTTTTTGCTGACAGTGAATTCACAGATTTTGCCGACAGCGAATTTAAACACACATGAAAAAGTCGGCACCGATGGAAACCACCAAAGTATCTGTACGCGAAAGAAACCACTTTTACAGTAGCAAAGTCAGCTCATCCTCAATGGGGTGAAACATCCTTGATGGTAACTGACACAATGTTTTGCCTCCGTTGGGTTAGCCTTCGTCAAAGGCTTTCGGCCTCTCTAATTTCAAGCAAATTGGGCAGAGGGTGTCTGAACACACACAATCAGTGCCACCATGGGGAGGTATCGCCCTGATGCAATCACATTCAATTGGTTCTCTGTAGGCCTCCTCACGACTGTTAACATTTAATGACAGAGAGAGAGAGAGAGAGGGCCTTCTATAGAGGCTGACTTTCGGTCAGAGATAGGCTCTTACCAAACGTGTCATGACTGTACATGCAATGGCTGGAATTTGTTATCGTCGGGTTTTTTAACCCTATTCTAACGGGGAGGGGGGGGGGTCAATTTGACCCCCCCTCGACATTTCGCGCCGCGATTCCGCAACGCGCAAAGATTTTGCCGCGTCGTTTCATGACTTTTTTCTTTGAAGTCTCCCGCATATTTTGAGACCAAATTTGCGATGTCCGGGTACACCGTTCTAAAGTTACGTAATGTTTTGCGTATGCATGTCAACCCGAAAATGGCTCAAATTCATGATATCGTGTGCAAATCCAATGCAAATTGTGTTTTTTGGTTAAATTGATATAAATTAGATTATTTCAACTTTTAACATTGAAATTAATCAATTTTCATGTAGATAAGCTTGATAAAGTGCCTGCAACAAATTTTGGCCAATAAACAATAGAAATAAGAAATTAACAAAACAATAAAAAACAAAAGAAACTGATTTTGGTTGTGCTATCTTTTTACAAGACAATTGTTCAATGTGTCTTGAGGAACTTTTTTACACAAAAATTTAGCAATCATTCAGTCGTTTTAATGGAATTATAGGTGAAAATATGATTTCATGCGTAAAATTGCATAATTAATTTACTAAAAATAGAAAATCAAAATTTTTCTTTTGTATGACCATGTAATCTTGTAGTTGACATTCGGCTCTATGTTTAGGCAAAATTTTGCGGCGATCGCGCGATCGGTGGCCGAGATCTGAAGGGGGGGGGGTCAAATTGACACCCCCCCCCCCCCCAGTAAAAACTTGGTCTCAAATAGCCCAGTTAGAATTTAAAACTTCTTTGAAGAACATATATGGTGACTTATGCAGAGCTGCGCAGTCACCCTGATTCTGCAGGAGTCTCCCTAAAAATGTCAAAATCTGTTCATGTCTGAATTGGAGAATATTAAAATCTCTCTGATTTGGGAATTATTTTCGCCCATTGAAATGCATGTAACACACAGATATCTCCGTGATTGCTGTGTGGAATATCCCTGATTTGGATGTGGGAATGTTGGCAGACCTGCTTATGGTGGCGAGAAATTTGGCCTCTGGCCTTGTAGAGATTGGTGGGGAAAGCAATCTATAGACTCAGCTATTCAAATTTTGCAACCTGAAAGATATTGCCAATCTAATAAAACACAAAACCATACTGATGATTATGATAATAATTATATGATTATATTTTGATGTATGCAATGTATTAAGAACCAAGTGGATGATGAGACTACTTCTTAAAATGGAAATTATGATGATTATAGTAATGATACTGATCATGCTGATCATGATAAGTGATAAAATTGATGACAATAATTATGATAGTGGTGATAAAAATGGATACTAGTAATAACAGTAATGATTTTTGTTGTAATTATGCACCTCCCCCAACATTGTGATATTCAAAGTGATGTGCAATAAATCATTACCCTAATAACTGGAACGAAATCGGCAACTGCAGTGCATTTTTTTCCACCCCTAGTGGAGCATTCTCACCAAGCTAGAGAATGTACAAGCGTACATGCTTTCATCCAACATCATTAATGCATGGGAATCTTATTGTAATCTGTGACAAATACCTTGGTTCACTAGTATTTCAGATTTCTCACTATATCTGGGAACAGCAGCAAAAAATATGAGTTTGGCCCTTCATAGTCTCTTTGTTATGAAAGAGCTCTGATATGTGTTACGACCAAAGTCACACTAAAAAAATTAATGATCGCACCAAAGACCCATGTACTGTAAAACGTGATATATTTGTGGCATGATATTTTCGCGAATTGGAGCCAACTGCCTTTTTAGGGGCATGACATTTTTTCGAGCTGCCACTGGTATTCAATACATATAGTGTAGACAAGAACTCTTGCTTGCATTTTAATTTTACAAAATCTTGGCGCTTGCAAAATTCGCGAAATTAAAATGCACGCGAACATTTCTCGTTTTGCAGTATTGATGTTCAAGCAGTTTGTTAACAGTGATATTTCCAGCACAAATACTGTTAGATCTGTCATTAGTCCTACAATGTGCGACGTCCAATGCCAGACCTCTTTTACATACGGTTCCACTGTAATGTTTTATGCAGTTTCCTATATACTTGGTGTTCCACTTGCATACTCTGGCTAAGTGAGAGTAACTTTTTTCAGGGACACAAATGTTTAAACCCCCCCCCCTTTCTTTTTGGTGGAGCTTGAACCCTGCCAGGGCCAATCCACTCGGACATAATTTTTCTTCTCTTCTTTTTCTTTTCCGTTTTTGTTTGGGGGGGGGGATTGATATGTTGTTGTACATAGTCCTTGGTTAATGTAAATTTTTATTTTTACTGCAAAGATATACTTATTTGTATTGTGATAGAATGAGACTATAGAGAGATGGATATATTCAATGATTACAGATCTATTGCAACTAGAAAATAAATTCAAAATCAAAATTTAAAATTCAACTTGTATAAATTGAAACTTTATCCTTTTAGATGTAGCTGCATGTGTGTTTGCTATTAATTTTGTAACCCAGAACTGATGTATTTTGTACAAAAGCACATGATGCGATTTATTTTCAATAATATAGCAATATCATCCGAGGCCTGTTACTTTCAGTTGAGTTTATCTACATCAGTTTATGACATAAGTATGACCATCTACATATCAGACAAGACATTAAAAGTACATTGGTACATGCACCACGTCTCGTGGACGTCTTTCATGTGTGCAAAAATATGACTTTTTGTCATTAGTTAGATATGTCCAAATGATGTGCGTTTTCTTTATTTACATCAGATACATGAATGGCATATTTTGATGTCTTCATAGTCTTTTTCTCCATAGTCACAATATGATGTGAAAGAAATGTGTTTATGACCTTTTTCTCAGCAATGTTGTATTTTCTGTCTTTAAAATACCCATTTACATGTCATTAAGACTGCTTTGTATGACCACCTAGACTTCTAATAGACGTCATAGATACACGTATGACATCTTTTATGACGTCTGTATGACGACCGCGCTGATGTGAACTTTATGACATGTCTCTGCTACAAGGGTAACTGCTTTTAGTCTTGTCAAGTTTGCTATGGTAATACCTGGCAGATATCCCCCTTTTTAACTTGTTGCTATCCAGATCAAGGAATTATGCCTAAAATTAAGTTGAGAAAAAGAAATGTATATACAATGTATGTGTATACAGCAGTGCACTTCTGTTATAAGGAACACGGTTATAATGAAATAAAGATTTCGGCCGCAACATTATCGGTTCCTTGGTTTTTAGCTCACCTGAGCCGAAGGCTCAAGTGAGCTACATGTATTGCGATCGCTCTTCGTCCGGCGTGCGTCGTCCGTCGTGCGTAAACTTTTACATTTTCATCTTCTTCTTGAGAACCCCTGGACCGATTTTCACCAAACTTGGGTAGAAGTTGGCAGGTAGCATCTCTAGGGGAATAGGATCTCAATTTTTTCAAGTGGGCACCATACCCCTCCTGGGGGCCCCCAGAGGGGCCCAAACCCCCCAAAATTAAGGAATCTTAAAAAATCTTCTTCTCTAGAATCAGAAGTGAGAGAGCTAAGTTAATACTATGAATTAGTACATTGATGACTGTAGTTTCAAGTTTGTTCATGGCGGAATCAGGGGTGCCCCCCTTGGGACCCAGGGGAGGGGGGTGGGGAGGGGTCCTAATGGGGCCCAAATTGTACATTTTCATCTTTTTCTTGAAAATGCCACTATGAATTTTCACCAAAGTTGGCCGGTAGCATCCATAGGGGGAAAGAATCTCATTCCCATCAAATGGGCACCATGCCTTACCTGGGGGGCCCCAGGGGGCCTAAATTTGGACCGAAATGGTAAATTTTCATCTTTTTCTTGAAAACCCTATCACTAATTTTCACCAAACTTGGCAGGTAGTATCCCTAGGGGGATAGAATCTAAATTCCATCAAATGGGCACCATGCCCCACCTGGGGGGCCCCAGAGGTCCCACCCCCCCCCCCCTCCTGTAAGGAATCTTTACAGATTTTCTCTAGAACTGGAAGTGATTGAGCTAAGTTAATACAATGAGTCAGTATGTTGATGACTGTTGTTTCAAGTTAGTTCATGGGAGAATCAGGGGTGCCCTCTCCCCCCCCCCCCCACCCCCTTGGGACCCAAGGAAGCGGGATGGGGGGGGGGGGGGTCCAAATGCGTGCCTAAATTTTCATCTTCTTGCTGAAAACAACATAATGGATTTTCACCAAACTTGTCGAGTAGCATTCCCATAGAGATGAAATCTCAAAGTGTTTGAATGGGCACCATGCTTCCTTGGGGGCCCCAAGGGATCCAAACCTCCTAAATTATTAAATGAATATTAAATGATATTTTTTCTCTAGTTCTAGTCAAAAGTGATAGGGCTTTTCCCAAGCTGCATAATCCAACGTTCTATAAAGTACAGTGTACTTGGCAGATATTTTTCCCAGTGTGATGGAATATGTAAATGGACACCATGCCCCCATTCTCAGAGCTACCCCCACCATAAGTTTCCAATGTTCTCAGGTAAGAGTCTGCAAGAATGCATGGAAGGTGAATTTGCGATACTCAGGTGAGTGCGCGACCCGCGGGTCTCTTGTTATTTTTTATTTGTTTGGTTATAACAAAATGTCGATGTAGCGAAGAAAACTGACGGTCTCGAGGACTTCGTTACAATGGGAGTCCACTGTATACATGTATATCATATTGATATAATCAGGGCTCAGCACTAATTTTCTATTTATTTACTTTTTTGTAGCCTCTACGGGACACATAGATCTTTGAACCTGAAGTATTGTACATACGTTGAGCCGAGGGAAAAAAAAATCTGTAGTGGCCTGAAATAACTGCAAAAGTTGGAATCCATTGTGAATCTTAGTTGCCCAATCAGGCCACTAAAAGATAGATTTGGTTTCCCGACACCATTTCTAGCGATCCCGGGCCACCAAAACACCGCTAATATCGGACCCTGTAGTTTCTATTATACATGTACTCGGCAAAACAGGAAAGATGGTGAACATTTTTTTCAAATTCATATTTCTCATAGAATATTTGGCTAAAAAATCAGTGTGTTATTAAAAATAATTTACTCGGCAAAAAGGAAAGTGAACACTTTTTCAAATTCATATTTCTCACGAAATATTTTCATTTGGCTAAAAATGAATGTATTCTGAAAGATAATTTACTCGGCAAAAAGGAAAGTGAATACTTGTTCAAGTTCACATTTTTCATGGGATATTTCGCTTAAAATCAATGTATTATTGAAGATAATTAGTTGGCTTTTAATCAGGTATAGATCAATAAGAATGAAACTTTATGCATGAGTGAACACATTCGTTTTTCTCTTCCACATAACAAAGGTAAAAATTGCAAAAATGAAATAGCTGTCATTCATGCATAAGTGTTGTTCCATATAACAAAGAGAACAACTTACAAATATGGAGTTGTTCGTTGTTCACACACACACACACACACACACACACACACACACAAATCTATTTTGAAAAAGTGACTGCTTGATTTTCTTCGATTTGAAGTAAAAAAAAATGAATAATGAAATACATGTACATCACAAAGGAAGCAGTTTTTCAATTTTGCAAACATTGTAAGGTGTAAAAATGAATGTTTGAACAGGGGCGGATCCAGGAATTCCGTGAAAAGGGGGGGGGGGGAGCAAACAATATTTCTGGTGCTACTTCCGGGTTTCAGCTCATATTTCTCTTTTTATTTCTTTTGTTTTAACAACAAAATTAAAGAGAGGGGGGGGGGTGCCCGATGCGCCCCCTCTGGATCCGCCACTGGTTAAAGAAAAATATTAACCTATGGAAGACTGAATTGAGCTCTTCCTCCATTCGGGCTTTCTGTTTACTTTTTGTTTATTTTTTTTCCTCTTTTGTCATCAAGATGAATGTGAACAAAAATATTTACGTATTTACATTTCTATATGATTCTATATTTACATATTGACATAACGTTATGTACGGAATTTGATTTCATTTGTTGGTTGACCGGTCAGTTGTGAGCAAAATATTTTCATTATGGATGTCAAGAGCATCCAAGTGCTAGACTTGGATGAAAAGAACCTATATGCATTGCAAAGACCCTCATTTCTCCGTGACCACTGAACCAAATTCAATGAGGTTTCCTGCAACTGGTAACAAGTTATAATTTCATTCCTTAAAAAAAAAAAGAATAAAAAAAATAGATTGTTCTATTATTTTGATAGTTGTCAGCAGATATCGCGTAGCTCTACAGATTGATCACTCACGTTCTAACCCGCTTATCTTTCAAGACATCGAGGTCCTAATGTTCTGCTTGCCAGTAAACGTTGTTAAGTTTATCTCCGCTGCTCAGACGATAAACTCCACTTCATAGACAGTCGGGTGATTGGACCTGTTGAGTTGCTGTTATTCATCAACCTCCAAGGAGATAACTTGGCGTGTGGAGCCTGAGGCCGACAGAGCACAATGTGTGTGACCTTTGAACCTCTTCTCGGATGCGATTGGAAACCAAAGGTGTACCTTGTCACCCTTGACCAGATCGATATCGATATGGAGATAAACGATGGGAGGCTTTCGGGAGTGATCGAGTTTTCGGATCACCATATTTTGCTTGCATGGCCTCCCAGCAGTGATGGTGGACTAAAGTAGGGCCTAACTTCGTTTTCATTTAATGCACTGTGCTGCATGCAGATGAATTCCCCAATTGTGATCATACAGTCGCATTTAAATGCACGATTACGAGGAAAATGTGAAAGCGAATTTGTCATGTGTGTTTCTCATTGGGTCCACGTGGGTTCATTACGAATTGATTACACTGCACACTTTCCATCTCCTGGGAGTGATACTTTCAGACAGTTTAATAAGAAAGAATGTGGAAAATCAAAGTGAGAGAGAGAGAGTAGTGGCCCGGGTGAGGGGTGTCGAGAACACCTCATCTCGTAATGAAACGAACGTATATTGCCATAACCAGTTACCGAGATATTATGCACATGTTGTTCTCCATACCTTGTAAAGTGGTCCTTTATCTATTTTGAATATTTCTTGAAATTTCTGATGTAAATAAGTGACTAAATGAATGAATAGATAAACAAATGATAATCATTATCATCATCATCATCGTAATTATAATTATATGTATCTAATATATATATATATATATGTATATATATATATATATATATATATATATATATATATATATGATATACAAGAATTGGTATCCTAACATATCTTATGAAGTGGGGCTAAAATTTCTCTTAAATCAATAATCTAAATCCTTGTTTCTAACATAAAGAAATGAACAAGTTTTTTTTTCAAAATATTTGATACACATTCACATCTCACTCACAATAGCATAAATCAAACAATGAGCTCAAATGTCGTGCTTGCGTGTATCTTTCGTCAATGGTATTCCTTCCGAAATTAGAATTGAAAACAAAAATGAAATCCGGACCTTAACAGAGAAACAACAATAAATCACAAAACCTCAAATTCAGATCAGTGGCTATAGTATAACCGCTTATGGAGTAAATTCATACTGCTGTAAGTATCAAAAAGCAAACAAAACAAAGAGTACTGATTTGATTTTCATGATGTGAATTAATGAATGCAGTCGTCATTTTGAGTCGTTATGTTGGGTCCTCGCATGTCAAAACACACACAAATCATCCATATGCAACTATTACACACAAACGTCCTTTGAGGCCTGTTGTATTTTGTAAAGTTATGAAGTAGGCAGTGGCCAGTTTAAAGTTTTTACTCGCACGCAAACACATACGCAAACACACAGCACACAAAAACAGAAATACCCTTGATAATTATAATTATACACTTGAAATCAAGACTGCTCAAAGAAACAAACAATGAGTTCATTCTCTGCAATTACCAATCGTTTGACGATTTTATTGAGTATGCATTTCATAAAAAGAAATAAAAAATAGAAGTAGTATAGAATTCAAATAGATTTCATTTTGTTAAATTGCACTGTACGTTGGAATTCTTTGCACCAACATGTAAAATTATACATTATTTTACTTATCTCGTGTGTGTTTTTTTTTTAACTGGTCCTAAAGGGAGCCAGTTCTTAGCCTGGTGAGCTGGAAAGCCAAACGTTTTGTTGTCGTCGTTGTTGTGTCTTTTTAAGCGTTACTTTTGCAATAGGCTGATTTTCCTTGCCTCCGATTGTTTGTATAGGATACACTGCAACTTGTCTTGTTCAACAAAAATAATGATGAAATATTTGACCTGAGAACGTTATGGTTTTGATGTGTTTTTCCTCATGTTTGTGTTTATGTCATAAAATGGAAAACATTTCTTTCTTGTTTATTCCTTATATTTTAATTTTTTTATTACCCGCACAATCCCCTTATCTCAACACGAATAAAGAGGAAGGGAATTTCAAAACATTACAACACATGATATGACACACAAGAGTGGAAAAATTGCATCGTTCATCATGTTGTGGAAGACAAAACCGTCTCCCTGCATGGTGTCATAATGATTATGCCTCCAAATCTGTACTTCGCAAGTTCCGTAGATAAAATCATAACGAATCAGGGCCCGCCTCAAGCCTAAAAGGGTAATTCACTGTGGACTGACAGTATGCTTTGAGAAACAGCAAGAACAGTTTGTATTTCATTCATTACCCCACCTTGAATAGACGGTTATGAGCTTCTCGATCGGTATATGGGCCTATGCCTATATACAGGCCTACACTCGAGTTAACTTGTATTAATTATTTTAAGAAGTCGTGCAAAGCTATGGACTGATATTTCAGGCGCAGTAATAGGCTTATTCATTGAGTGGTTCTTGAAACATATCACACTGATGATGTTTCGATGAAGATTTTAATTCATCCAGATAATAACACGTAATCAAAATCTATTCGACTGGACACACTACATCAGTTGTCTTGTGAAAATCACAGAGGGATTTAGGCCCACAGTTTGCGTGACCAAGGAGCTTCAGCTCCTTGGCGTGACTCGCCTAATATAGTAGGCCTAAGTAGCACGAGTCACGAAACTGCATCTATCCGTGATTTTCACAAGTGTGCCTAAGTCCAGTCGAACAAATTTGATTACGTGTTATTGAACATGATTGTTACACTATAAGTGTAAAGCTGCCGGTGTTCCGTGTTTGGCAAGTTGTGTTCTTATTCGACAGGGGGCTGGGCGGCATCCTCGGCCTTATTCTTCTCGGCCTGCTCCTTCGCCTCCTTCATCAGGTCGCACTTGATAAATTGCGCCTCCATGATAGAGAAAATGGCCTGCAGCGCGGCGATCGTAGAGGGCATAAGACTGAGTGCTTCCTCGGTGTTCTGCTTGATGTATCTATGCAGGAAAAGTGAGATTAGTATACAGTGACAACTTCTTTTTTTTTCAATGCAATTCAATAGTTTGTTTATTTCCATCATCAAACAAGGAAAAAGAGAACATGATTCAAAGCGGTACAAGTTGTCGGTTAGTCTTTCATTCATCTGATAAGGGCAGTTGTGGTGTTTTTTTTTTCAAATACAATATAAAGTATATGCACGAATGATGGCATCAAAAAAGAAACTATGCACTTTGTTAAGGCAACAAAAAAGTAAGTAATCATAACGATGGAAATCAGTGTTCCACTGAAAAGCCAAGCTTGTAAGACGTGGAACACTGGAAACAAAACAACGACAGCACCACTTTGTTATACCAATAAAATATATTTGTCTCCATTATAGATAGTGGAGTAGGGTAGCAAACAATCGGAGTACTCCGGTTAAACGGGTGCATCATACTTAGGATTTAAATGAACAGTTCCTGTGAGTGTCACAGAATTTTGTCATTTGAAGTAGGCACCTACTAAGTAGGACCTAGATACTTTTCTTAACAAGGTTGAATCTGCTCCCGCCAAAAAAGAGTGGCGATATCTTATCAAGCAATTCAAAGTCCTGATCGAATCTGTCATTGATTTCTCGCATTTGGAATGTTTTCGGGAAAAGTCCGAATTTTCTTGTGATATCTTCTCATTATAAATGGAGATTGTGTTATTTTAGCTAGCACACTGACTTGTACCAAGAGAACCATAGAACATGGGGAAGGAAATGATCACCAAAAAGAATATAAAAGCAGGGTAACAGAAGGAAAAAGGGGGATCTCTTTACTTTTTGACGAAGTCTTTGCGTATTGGTAGCGTCTTGCATGCGAGGCGGGCGGCAGTGCGGATGGGGAGAGCGTTGTGCGGGGCGAGTGTTTCGTCGTACGCCTGTCGGGCTAGTATCGACATCTTGGTATCGTCGTTCGCCTCTCCAAGTTTCTGCAGACAGTCATTAAAAAAGACATTATCTCTTTGAACAGTTTCTCTTTCCTCGGAATTATGATACCATTGTTGTTATTTCAGTATGGACAAAATTAAGATTTTTATCCTACTTTCAAACTCTAGTCATCAAATTCGGAAAACGGTCATGACATTATATTGTTTTCACATTTAAACATAAGTATTCAATGTGTACAGTATAAATCATCATGCTTAGTACAATGAATCCAGCACTGTTTGATTGTTACTTTCCATTTGTTTCTCTTATTGTGATACACGAAGCGTTACAACGTAGACCAAGAGTGTAGCTTTATTCCAGCCGTTTCTGTGCCTGACAAAGTGCGTCTTCCAGGAGGAATGCAATGAAGAGAGAAAGAATGACCAAAAAAAAAAAAAAAAATAGATACAAAGCAAAGAGGTAGAAAAAAACAAACAAACGGAAAAAACCACACCTTCATGGTGTGAATGAAGAAGGCGACGTCCCAGTGCATTTCCAGGAGGACCTTCGATGCCGCGGTCGCACCAGCCTTTGTCTTCTTCTTGATACCCTGGGCCTTCTCGTGGTCGAGAGCCTTGCAGACTGCACTGTACACTGCAGCATTCTCCTTCTGCAGTGCGACCAGGGCCTTAGTGCGCCCCCTCATGTCCTTGGAGGCAAAGTGAAACACTTGCCCCATGCTGTCGTATAATCTGTGAAGAGTGGAATGAAAACACTCCTGGGTTTGCGTGGAAGCGTCTGACAATTCATGTCGTGGTAAAAAATGTATCTAATGGCTACCATGACGTGTCTCATGACACACAAATAATATAAGTCTATAGTGTGATAGGGACTGAGTGAAAGCAGAAATATTAGCAGAACACATCAGTGAAAGTTTTTGGTGCCACCATCCCTGGATGATTAGACTACAACACTTTGTGACGTCGCGTAGGGAAGACGATATATTAAAGAAAATATAGAGAATATTGAAATATTTTCATCTTTCTAGCATAGAAAAGAGCACTTGACTGAACACCCCTTTTAAAAAACAGATGAGTCCATGTTTGCCAAATGGAGATATTTGCGCTTAAAGGTCAAGAAAAATAAAGAGAATAATAATGACAATGCTTCTTTTGACCATAACTTCAAAAATGGACCTTTATATCTAGTGACCAATATATCATTTAAAAGGTATTATTTTGTACTTTATGACAGAGACCGTACTTCAAAATCTTCAAAAATAGACTTATCGGTTTTTGCGAACAAACTCTTCAGATGGAATGTTTTACCCATAATGGGATTATGCCATTATAATATCGACCGAATGTGCACTTTTGATGAAAATAATATCTTGTGGTATTGTCTTTACATTTTCTTTATAATCATCGTCTGCCATACATACGTCACAACATGTTTGAGTCTTTTCATCCAGTGATGACGGCACCAAGACTTCAGAAATCCATACCTTTTCTGATTTTGAACAGATTGTCTGGTTTTCCTCAATCCTTCACTGACGTGTTCTTCTTTGCTAAACATTCATTTTTGGTTTCATTTCCGCTGCATCGTATTTGCCACAGTGTCCCCTCGGCTGAAACTCCCTGCATGCCGTCCCTCCCTTAGTTTACACGAACACGGATACTAAAACGCGAAATTCTACACCATGCATGTTCAAGTTGACTTCGATAAAAGTGTCAAAACAGACGAACAATTTTGTAGATTTGATAAAAATCGGTCCTGAACTGAGAGAGCTGGCAACTTTTCATTACCCTGTAATATCTTGAGTGTTATCTGCTTCCGCAATAGTTTCGTGTTTGTTTGGCTTTTTTTTTTAATGTTAACAGACGCAGTTTTCTCGTAATTATTCACTTTGTAAGACTGATACATTTAAGGGAGCAACGTAGATTACAACAATGAGAGGAAACAAATCATGCACAGAGAGAATATACGCTTTAACTCTTTACATGGAAATGTGCCACGTTCGCACGCCCGACTTGAGTCAGTCGACGGCGTGCCAACTTCGCATACAAGCCAGTTTACAGTTCCACTTTGCGCATGAACAGAAAAAAGTCATTTGATTGATTGATTGATTGATTGATTGATTGATTGATTGATTGATTGATTGATCGATTGATTGATTGATTGATTGAATAGTCTGACAAAGTCGTCACAACCAAAATGATTAATTGTGGCAGTTTCACATCAAATGAATAAAAACAAAATACATATCTAATTCGCTACAAAAACTGAAAATACACCTAACTATTCATGATGAAAAAAAAAAACATATCATATGAATTGCACTGTAAGATATGAAGATATGAAATGCTGTTATCTGGGAGGGATTATCCCTTAGAAGAATAAGAAAGGGAATAAAGACGAAGGAGGGAAATATATATATATATATATATATATATATATATATATGAAGAGTTTGTTTGCAAAAACCGATAAGTCCATATTTGCCAAATGGAGATATTTGCGATTAAAGGTCAAGAAAAATACAGAAAATAATAAGAAAATGTTTGCTTCTTTTGACCATAACTTCAAAAGTATACCTTTATATGTAGTGACCAATATATCATTTAAAAGGTATTATTTTGTACTTTATGACAGAGATCGTACTTCAAAATCTTCAAAAATGGACTTATCGGTTTTTGCAAACAAACCCTTCATATATATATATATATATAATATATATAATAATATAAAGAAGATGAAGACAGAGAGGAAAACGGCTGATATATGAGAGAGATTTGTTAACTCTTACTTGGCAATCTCTTCGTAGCCTTCCATGAACTTGCCGAACTCGACATCGTCACCAGTCTTCGCCGCGACGAAAGCATCCCTGACCACCACGATGTCCATTTCGGCGTTTGATTATGGAAGATCTCTGAAAGAAAAAGTCGGGGATATTGACTCATTCTATCAAATCACAAATGCATGTTTCTGTCTGTATGTATCATAATGTGTCTATGTGTTTGTGCATACAAGTTATTGGCATACATACAATAATATATAGACATGCGTATAATTTGACGAGTGGTGAAGTGAAGTAACTTAAAGGGATAGTGTAGTTTTGGTTGAGACCTATAACTTCCGGTTTCTAACATTTTGTGTGTGTGTGTGTGTGTGAGAGATAATGAGAACCTTCTTATGCAATATGAAAGGGCATCCAATTCAAAGAAGGATTCAACGTTTATTTGATGAAAATTGGTTTTGAAATGGCTGAGATATCCAAAACAGAGCAAGCTTATAAAAGGTTGGACCCACCTTTAATATTAGGATCGCTTTGTTTTACTTTGGTTTTGAATGTCTCAGCCATTTCAAAACCAATTTTCGTTATATAAACTTTGAATTCCTCTTAGAATGGTATGCTCGTAGTTATATGCTCTGTGTTTCATAATTGGTTCCTTCTCGCAGAAAGTTAAAAGCCCAATCCTCATCCGCCTCCAATACTACACCATCCATTTAATGCAAGATGAATCGGTCGAATACCATGGAATGGGCTAGTGACATAATTATCTGGAACAGGGAAATTCCAAAATGACTAGAGGTGGTCTTCCTACCCCTTTAATTCGATGTCTCATCGTATATTGTGCGCGAGCTCACACACGAGCCCACGAGAGTTCATAATCCTTGTGATTCATAGCCACTTATAAAATGAATAGACCTATAAGTAGTTTGTGCATCCCCTAAGATGCGAGAATGTTATTTTAAGCTTCCGTGAAAAAATCCATATCGGATATCATCCCAGATGTTTTTCGGTTGTTAAGAGGCTATTCAGACTAGATTGATCAGTTCTCTGGACTTTGTACCCAAAGTCGTATTCAACTAGTCAGTTCCCAACTCGTTACACATGCCCAAAGCAGCAACTATTGCTATGGTGTATCATCTTTCAGCTGTAGATTAGATTAAACTGCTATGATAAAATCTTAAGACCATTGAAACATCACTAGCAGAAGGTGATGCAACACACTCACAAATTCAGGTTTTGAATTCATATTCTTCATTTGAATTTCCTTCAATATTAGGTTCATTTTCATAATGAAACTAGTATAAACAACGATATGCAGCTGTATTCTCCTCACTTGTGCTGCTGAAATATCATGTATACGAAAGCGATATAAAGATTATGCAGAAATATCAAATACAGATACACACAAAAAAAAAACACACACACACACACACACACACAAGCACAAACGAACATCTCCACATATCAAATTTATTGCGTATACAGAGGTGTTGGCATTGTGAAAATGTGCAAATGAAGGGAATTTATAATATTTACTCATTTTCGCACGAAATGTATGCCGCGGACTCACGTGTATATATATTATTGTACACGTTCAAATCAATTAGAAAACGGTCCGTGAGTCCGTGACCCCTGTTTAATTGCCTTTAGATATCAAGCGTTGATGAAAGAGACAAATATAATATATTTATATATTATATAAGACAAATATAATATATATATATATATATATATATATATATATATATATATCATTTCATACAAGTGCAATCGTGCCAAAGATTATCAAAACATATATTTCCAAGAAAATACTCCAGATGTTGTAAATCTTTGTAAATAGATAGGACAAGTTGTACCTCCATAAAACTATAAAAACTCGATTAAGAGTGTTGTTTGAATGTTCACAGTATAATGTTGGGGACTAAAGTTGTCCTCATACATTGTACTTGAAATCCATGTTCGTACGTGCATTCCATAAAGAAGGAGGGTGCAATCGATATAAAGACCAATTTGGCAGTTTGATACGATTTTGGCTTGTCCATGATGTAAGTCCCGAGGATATATCGGATATCATGAACCGCGTAATCGTAAGACTGAAATAGGCAGTTACCAGTCCTCTCCCCCCCCCCTTTTTTTTCCATGGCTGAAACTACAGGAACAAATTGCATGTACATAATCAATCATACATGTATCTATTACTTAGTTTGATGCCAATTTAAGTATTGTGGGAATCAGGGTTAACATCGAATCCCAAACTCACCAAGTTGGAAAGGAAGAAGAAGCGAAGTCGCACTCTCCGAAAGCCCGTCCGTTCCTGTCCCCGACCTACCCGGCAAGTACTGTGAGAAGGGAAGGCAGAGCAAGATACTCCAAGAACTCGCCAAACTCCCAGACTTTTCCAGGGACCGTCACTGACCATGCGCTCACACAGCGTCGTACTTGGGAGGTGGACACACCCACTTCTTCGTAGACTCAGCGCAGTCGTTTAGTGGTATTCAGCCCTGGTTTCTGCCCAACTTACAGTTATATGGCTTATAACTTTTGCCGATATGCAAATCAAAGGAAATGCGCTTCTCTGTGGAAATGATTTCCTTTCCCACCTGTATAATGTGTTGATACCCCTGTAATCGCAACTTTAAAAAAGAAAGTAAAATATTGTGACGCTGTTTCCCAAGTCTGTTCTCAAATTAAAATATTTCTCCATCCTGGTAACTGTCACAGGGGATAAATTTTTGTCTGATCAGAGTGATGTGCACAATATCATAAAAAGACTCACGAATATCAAAGGAACACGTGTTACAATAAACCATGGTTATTCAACTATGACCAACAAAAATGAAAATGCCTCGTTTAGAGGAGAATGACATTTTAACAGATTTATTTGCTAATCATAAATGTTTTTATGTTTTAAAAGCGGTAAAATGATAGCAGAACAAAGGTGCGATGAAAACCAAAAAAAAAAAAAAAAAGGATGAATATATTCAAAATGGAGTAGCTGTGCGATAAAGTTCATTTGCCACCTTTATCAAAACGTAGGATGGTATCAAAATTTTAATCACACTCAAATACGCACTGAGGAATATCTCATGTCAGTTGATGGACGCAGAGATTAACGGGTATAATGTGCTCAAACACGCATTATGTCATTTATGGTTACTTATTGAATATACATTGTAAAATTATAAACATGCATAATCATCCATAATCATATATACAGTATTATGCTACAAACATAATTATGCATAGTGCTTGTGTGTGTGTGTGTGTGTGTGTGTGTGTGTGTGTGTGTGTGTGTGTGTGTGCGTGTGTCCCTATTATTCATTTACTTACTTACATAACCATATGTTATATCCACATGAGTCTATAATTTTTTCAAACGATTGTGTCCGTAATTAATTATTATGATGATCTCAGGTGCGTAAAGATTGAAGATTATCATCCCAGGGGTGTACCCGGACAGTGTACATCGAGGGATCATAATTATTATCACATTTACATCTGTTTAAGCAGGTTGTCTGCAGAGCAGCTTTGCAGAGGAAAGATTTCTTATCTTCCGCTTACAGCGCAATCACGAGCGAGTCAGTGGTATAAATAGGTCATCGATTATACAGACGCGTCTGGGGGTAAAGTCTAACCCAAAGTCCATCAGGCGAGGAAGGGTTCGTGAATAGGAGGGGGGGTGGTGGGAGGTAGGGTGGGGTCGTTTGCGGGACTGAGTATTCCATTATTGTCTATACAGGTCATAAAAATGTTCTATACCAAGACGAACTTTTTTTCTCTCATTCTGTCTTCTTACTACAATAATGAGAGCTATAGGAAGTCACCATTAGACAAATTAAGAGAACGATAAGACAGAGCAATGATAAAGGAGAAACATCACGGAATTAGAAAAGGGTGGAGAAGGAGACGGAGAGATAGAGAGAGACGAAGGAGAATGAGAAGGAACTGATATAGAAGGCTTAAAAGCTGCATGAAGAGAAAGGGAAGAAAAGAAGTATTAGAAGCAGAATGGAAGCTAGAGCAAAATGCAGAGAAGATAAAAACAGAAAAGGAGAGATAAAAATGAGAAAAGGTATTTGAATAAGAAGATAAAAGAGGAGTAAAAACAGGAGGACTAAAAGAAGAAGAATATGCAGAGAAGAGGAGATTTATAAGATTAAGGAGAAGGGAAATTTCAGCTAAAGGAGGAGCAGAAAGATAAAAAGAGGAAGAATGACAATAAAAAAAACTATATATATTGACTATATATATTGATTAAATAAAAGAAAAGTAACATAAAGAAGATAAGAGAGCTAAAATGAGGAAAGAAGAAATAAAAAAGAAGGAGAAGATGACTTAAGAAGAAGATAAAGAAGGAAAAGAAGGAAGAAATGAAGTAAGTGCATGAAATGAAATGAAATTAATTGAATTTAATCGAATTGCATTGAGGAACAGAAAAGGGTGAAAGAAGAATGAAACGGAAAAGTGAAGATAACAAAGGCGAAAGAGGAAGGGAAGAAGGAATAGAAATGCCAGGAGAATAATGAGAATAAAATGAAAATAAAAAAGGAGAAGAAGGAGATGGGGAAAAAAGAAGGAAGGATCTAATAATTGAAAGAAGATCAAGGAGATGGAGGAGGTGAAGAAGAAAGAGTGAGAGAAGAAAATAAAAGAGACAAAGAGAGAAGCTCAAGAAGGGGGTAAAGAAGGAGTAGAGGAATATACCTCGAGCAAAAACAAGATGAAGAAACAGAGAAAATGTCTATTTATCAAATGGAGACAATGCAAGAGACGCGAAACATCCATTCTAAAACACACGGTATAATTTTCGCAGTACCACTTGCGGCAAGATATGGGGACACACATAGGTAAATAGAGTTTACAGACAGACAAAGAGACAGGTAACACGATATGTAGGCGTATATAGAAGAGATAAAGTGAGGGATACGTTGAGACGTTCAAAAGTCAAACTAGGTGCAGATAAATCTTGAGGGCTATTTATTTAACAAAATCTCTACTTGAGTCGAAGGGTTTGTGTTCTAATCAGAGAAGTGAACAATCGGTGATTTACGCGGTACTAAGTTGGAGTGGTAATTAACGGTTGTACCCAGTCACAGTTATCGGACATCCGATTTCAAGTGTTAATATCGCAGAATGATACCATCCTTGGGTTGATTTACAGATAAAATGACAATGTCACATTCATCCGTTTAAAGGGATGATATTGCTTTACTTGAGATGGGGATTCGGGTTTTATCTTTCTGCGGTATGGTTAAGAAACAGCTTATTTTAAAAAAAAAAATAAAAGAATACAATATCTGGAGTTTGTAGTTTGCTTGATGAAAATTTTATTGGTTTTGATATAGCTGCGATATACAAAAGATAAGTAAAACAAAGTGATCCAAATAAAATGTTTTTACCAATTTTTGTTGGGACCACTTGTTTTGGATAGTTCTAGAATAGTACTATGTTAAAATCTCTATCTTAACTTCTACCAATACCTTCCCTTAGCCAGGAAGGGAAGAATTACTATAGAAGAGAGAGAGAGAATTGTTATAAAATAAATTGAAATAACCGACATGTATGGGAAACTGAGCAGAAAACATAAGACTGATAACTGAAAAGATTTGGTGTAGCAACTTCATCAGGCAGGAAAATGCACAGAAACAGGCTTTGATGTATTTTTGCTATTTACGAAGAAAAAATAATTCTATTTAATATCTTCCTTTGCCTACCATCTTC
Source organism: Diadema antillarum (assembly GCF_040938485.1). Lineage (NCBI taxonomy): Eukaryota > Metazoa > Echinodermata > Echinoidea > Diadematoida > Diadematidae > Diadema > Diadema antillarum. Next base: position 4,340,438 of record NW_027270903.1, read on the forward strand.
CGTTGGTTGATTTTATATCGCTTTATAGATTCAAAAGATAATGAAGCAAAATGAACCAAAATAAATGCATGAATGGATTGCTAGAAACACATAGATAAACAGATAGAGCGATGGGTAGACAAATAAATAATATTCATGAATAAACGAATTCCACTTCTTACAACAGGCAAAACTATTGGGGATTTCAGAATATTGAGATATTCATAAATTGGCTGTAACAATGATACCATGTGTAACCAATTTGAAAATCCATATCAATCAGGGAAAAAACACCTGGATGCAAAGACTATTATCAAAACGTTTCAAATAGTACAAGAAATTGCACTATTGTCTTATACATGGGCACGTGGTTTATTTGCGATACGATGCCGGATGAATAGATCGACAGTGTCAGAGTTCACCCTGTGGTGCAAATGCCGATTATTAATTGTCTCATTTTGTTGTAGTGCTACGACAATAGTCCCTTGGTCTGAAATACTGCAACTGGTGTCATATTTACAGGGGCGGATCCAGGGAGGACCGCAACCGGCGCACGCCCCCCTCCTTTATTTTTTGTTGAAACAAAAGAAATAAAAAGAAAAAAAAATGGGGGGGGGAGGGGTGCGTGCGCCCCCCCCCCTTTAATTGTGTAAACACGCCCCCTCTTTACGGAATTCCTCTATCCGCCCCTGTATTTAAAATTCTAATGTCTGCTGTGCAGGCTATCCGTAGCAGTGGTTGAAACTGAAATGATTGTAATAATCATGACAGCATTTATATCAACAGAGAAACCGAAAAAACGACAACAGCATATGAATAAATAAACAAACAAACAAACAAACAGAAAGCATTTCTGCAGAGTCCATACATGTTGTAGTATAAGGCTTTGTCCTATTCAGAAAAGCTGAAACAACTTCTACAACTATTACTCCCATACAACTTTGAACTTTTACAGTTTCTTCAACTAGCCTCTCATATTAAATAATAAAAAAAACAATGTTATAATGATAACGATTTTGGAAAAAGGTCATTGACATTCATGAACGATAGGTATGCTCCATAAATATATATATATATATATATATATATATATATATATATATATATATATATATATATATAGCTGGTATATAAAGAGAGAGACGAGTGTACTAACTACACCTACATGTAATGAACCAATGTCAAAGAATCATTGTCTCATTGTTTTATGTTTAATTATTATTATGTATGAATACGAAAAGGGGAGTGCGTGCAGAGCCATGATTAAAATTACATTGCATCAGCTGTCTACTATGCTTTATATCATCATCCCTATCATTCTATCATCGTGTAATTGCGAGATTTATTTGCGATACGATGCCGCACTGCAAAAAGTCCGGTGTTAAATATGAAACACCGAGCTGGTGTTCAATTTCCGGTGCTCATTCATGGTGTTAGATTAACACCTCCGGGTGTCATTTCAAAATATAAAATTGTTTTTTTGAATGCTAGTAGTTTCTTAGGGACTGAATTTCTTGTTAATTCTGAACAAGACGATGAAGAATTTTCTGATAAAGTACTTGATTTTCTTTAAAAAAAAGTGTAAACACATTTACACCACAGTAACACCAGTTGGTGTGGTCTCCTATTGAAGCTGGACGGGTGTTATACCATTGAAATTAACACCACTAATATCAAATCAACACCATGATGGAATCTCGTGAAGTCTCGAGGAAGAGAGGTTTTCGGTAGCACTATCAGTGTGTAGTCCTTTTAGGGACAGTTGCTTGGCAAAAGACTGAAGCGGGGAGTTGAGGTATGATGAAGGGAAGAGACATAAGATCGAGAGAGCAAAAAGTGAAGATGGTGGGGCAGGGGTAGCTGGAAGTTGAATTTGCACCATGGAGACTGGAGAATCGTCACTTCCGCCTTTCATACACTCTCTCCGATAGCCGCTTCTCTCCTCTTTCTAGGCAAGCAAAGGTCCTTGCAAGGACTACGTAAACATGTTAAACCTCTCTCCCTCCCCATTTCTTTTTTTAAATACTTAACCATGCAAACCTTCAAGCAACACACTCGTAAAAGTTTGCCCGACCTTCATGATGAAAGCTTATCTGTTTACACGAACTATGATGAAATAATAATAATTTTCTTCACGACAATGTTTGCCCTTTGACTGAGCAGCAGGGCTTAATGTCTACGAGGTTTAGCCAACTGCAAAGGTAGGTGTCTATAAGAAAAGCCTATGATTTTGATTAAATTGTAATTGGTGTGTGTTTTTTCAACATTACATGCATGAACCTTGCCAATGGAAGAATGTTGCGCATTGATTCTGTGATGTAGTTCAAACACAATTATTACATTTCGAGTTTGAAAATAAAGATGACAAACAGAATGGTATTTGTCAACGGGTCCGCAGTAATATCATAATGCCGATTACAGATTCGAAGTGAAATTGTATTTCTAGTTTGTTAACAGATCGTGATCTGTCAACAGACTAGAAACACAGTAGTCAACATCAGCATAGTGTACAGTAGTCAACAGTGCACTATGTGCACTATTGGGCGCAGTGGCATAGTGGATAAGACTCCCGATCGGAGGACCCGAGTTCGAATCCCGCCCAGTGCTTACGTCCTTGGACAAGATGCTTTTACCCACCATGTCCCACTCGACCCAGGTGTATAAATGGGTACCTGGCAACGCTAGGGTAATAATAATGGCAGGGCCCTCTAGTAGAGCAGTGGCAACGCTGAAGAGGCTACCCTGGGTAAATAAGACCTTATTATTATTATTATTATTATTATTATTATTATTATTATTATGTTGACTTCTCTTGATTGAAATGAAAGCAATGCGGTAGATTGGAGCAAAATAACCCCACTTCTATTTCTCTCCTGAGGGACCTATTGTATAGTACTTTTTTTTAAAGGAAATTTCTTTCAAAAAATGCAATTTCTTGCTGGCTGAATTGCCCTTATTCGCATGCACTGGCTGGGGCCCGTTGCATAAAACTTACCGTTGAATTTCAATGGTAACTACCGTCAAAATTAGGCATCACAGCCAATCAGCATCAAGGATTATAAAATTTACCGCTAATTTGAAGACTTTATACCGCTAGAAAGGAGCGGTAAGTCCAGCGGTAAGGGTTCTATGCAACAGGGCCCTGGTCTTCCATGCATTGATTCCACTCTAGGAAGTGAAATGTGGAACGGACCACTTTACTGGGAGCTGACGCACCTGCTCTTTGCGATTGATATTTGCACTTTGGATATATACTATTATTCTCTACTTATTTTTGTTTTCTCTTGTGTCCGAAGTGAGATGAATTTTGCATCATCTCCCATTTTCAACAATTGCAGATATTTGATAGTGAAGGGGGTTAAGCGACATTTTGAAACATTACAAAATAATAATGTTATTATACGTAATCGGATAGAACGAAATAGAACCTCTCCAATGATACTTGTTACAGGTACTTAACATGAGATATATTATAAGAGTGATTATGAAGTATGTCCCAAATTTCTTTATAGTAGTTATTTTTGTGTGATATCTTGTGTGATTTAGCAACTTTGGTCACAAACATTAGGCAGGCAAATTGATTAGAATGAAGATAACTCTATTTATAATCAGACTTATCATTTTGTTCAGTGAATAGGCCTTGTATACGTAAACATATCTAGTAGGGAAATGAGATGTACGGAATTATAATGAAAATGGATGGTACAATCTTTAGTAGTTTTTGTTTCGTGTCTTGCTGTTAATTGCCCATCAACCAAAGAGTCATGGCTAAAAATAAAATGAGGCAGCCTGTCAGCAGTGCCGTATGCGGCACTGGTAAGGAAGGAGATGGGACGCCCTCTGTCAAATCTTCCTTTACAAGCAGAACAAGCCTTATCGTAAAAATTGCTATTGTAAACACTGAAATGTTATTACGCCAGGTACTACTGAACTTTCGTGCAGTAAAGAAACCCGGTCTAAAGTACGCCAATGTCCAAGGGGAGGATCACTTAAAAAAAGGACCATGTCTGCTTCAGTCCCACGTACAACATTTCTGTGTATGGTTCTGTCATGGCTCTGCGCTACTTCAACGAACGGAAATCCTCTTTCAGCCCCATGTCCGTGCTCGGATTCCTCCTTGTGCGATCCCATCAAAACGACACCTAAACGAGAGGTGAAATAAAACAATAATTTCGCCATAAGCATTGCAGTGTAATACGTCGTAGCACAGCTGCTTTCACTGTCAGTCTCGCTGGTGCATGTTTGCACATCAAATAAATCTCGCTTATACTGCATGTATACCTAAATTCAGTTTATGTATAATCCTTTATCTGCTTATATTCACTTCAGTTTTATTTTTTTTTATTTCATTGGCAATACAGTATAGCAAAGCCTTATACGTTTCGACATAACCACACGAATTTATACACATCGATATGTATCATGTAGGAAACACGTCTGAAGTAAGGATTATAGGGCAATGTCCCATCAAAGCCAATGTTACAGTTTGAACGAAGATTTTGAGAAAAATAATTGGAAAACAGGCAACCATCTTCATAAGCAGAGATTGACTAGGAAGATGGTCCCAGGTAATATTGCTACATAGAATAAACTATCATAAAGTAGATAATGAATTCGGCCACTCGCGGCCCCTGCATGATGTGTTAAGAGGGACAGAAATAGTTCGGGCCTTTACTACCGTGAAATGCTGACATTTGGTTGACATAACTATTACGGACATACCCGTGGTTAATTTCCATCATGCTCACGTGACCATCGTTACAACAATGATAATGATGCATAATTGTATCTCTATCGTGAGGAGTTTAGATATACAATGCGGCTTTAACAACTGGAATCATTAACATACACATGATGATTATGACATAACGTTTATAACAACGGAAAAATTGATACTTTTAAGAAAATTATCGTATTATTGTGTATTTGGTACGGTATCGGTATTGGTATAGGTATTGGTATTGGTATTGGTATTGGTATTGGTATTGGTATTGGTATATGGGTATGGGTATTGGAATTGGTATTGGTACTGGTATTGGTATTGGTATTGGTATTGGTATAATGGCATTGGTATATGGTATTGGTATTGATATTGATATTGGTTTTGGTATTGGTATATAACACAATATTCATGACAGGAAGTGGATGGCTGTGGTTGCTGTGTTATCAAACCGCAAAATCATGTTAGATATCCCCCCCCCCCCGAAATGTGTCAAACCAAAATAAGAATGACAAATTTGGCTCGTGCTGGCATCATCACCTATTGTATCATAATATGTGCACGTTGTACAAACATCACTGTTCCATGCAAACGAGGAACGAAATGTCTCATTTTGTTTTATTTCTTTGCTATGTTTACATCAGGTTGTCATGTTCGCTTCGACGGACAAAGCAAACAATAACTGGAAAAGCTACGAGTGGGACAATTTTACCACCTTGGCCATCGGGGCTGGGTTCGATCCACAAATCATGTGCCACGCCCACTCAAAAGGGGTGCGAATCGTTGCCTACGGTAGGTAGCAGAAGGGATGGTGGAAAGCTTGGTGAGGGCAACTCCCTTCGATCTTCAGAGTTCAACTCCACATCATGAACTTGATCACTTTAATAATGAGTAGACTAAGATTAGAAGCTGCAGTTCCATCAAAGTCTGACTTACGCGGATGGGAGCACCAACGTTAACATTAAGTGTTTCTGCCGAAGAGTTATATACTGATGGCAGCCTTGATTGCATTTCACCGGAAGTGAAATCTTCAACTAGAAACACTCCCATTGGTTTGTCCAAAAAAAAGATAATAAAAAAAACAAAGAAAGAAACTTGTTTTTGGTTTGCAAGTTAGAAAGCGTCTTCCTACAATCCTTCGCCCAGAAAGTCACCATTGCTAGATTGTTGTAAGACAACAAAACGTTCTTTGCGATGGGCACAAAAATTTCTCTTTGATAATAGTTTATGTCTAAATGAAATTTCGTTGAAAATTATGTTTAGGTAAATGGGATATTTACTTAACCCAGGATATTGACAACTATCTAATGTCAATATCATATCGTTACTTCAAAATATCAAGGGGAAATTTCACCGGAATGATTATGTGGATTAAGGGAACTTGCAAAAATAACGTTGGTAGAACACATCAGTGAAGTATAAGAATACCCTATACAATCCGTCCAAACGTTTTACAGTTTTTAAATTTCGGTACCACTAAGGCTGGACAAGAAGACTGCAACAAGTTCTGATGTCACAGCAGTATAAGACAGCCATCAAGAGACGATGAGTGAGAGTGAGAATAAGAAGTGATGAGTAAGATGTCATTGATTGAGAATTCATAATTATGTCAAGCCAAACGTCCATAAATCGATGCGATAAATTGTTAAAGTTTATCAGTCTATTAACCAAGTATTCGATTTATGGAACATTTATCTTGCCAAAAGCGCAATGCTTGCGCGGAGCGTCTGACGTGACGTCATCACGCGTGCGGCAGGCAACTCTATGTTTAACGGACATTCTTTGACATTTTTGCATGGTGTACAGGCAGTTTCTCCCCCGCCACGCTTTTCAACGAGACTGCTAGCAACTTGTGGATTGAAGAGAACGTACGCTATGCAGTGGCCAACTTCACCGACGGCTTCAACATCGACTACGAGACGCCTCTGCCGGCGTCCAGGGCTCACCTTTTGACAGACGTGGTGAACCGCACCGCAGCCGCCTTCCGCAAGGCTCTGCCTTATTCTAAGGTAGGATATAGGCCTATCCCGTGATATGGTTGCAAACAAGGGATACACGTTGTTCATTTGCTTATGTATTGGGTATACATGTATTTAGATGGTTGTTTTGCAGTTAGAAAGGGTCGTCAAAACTCTGTACTAAAGGAATGCGATTCTTGTAAAATGTTCGTATAACATACACGGTTTTCTCTTATTTTCAGACTTTTTGTTTCCATGACCATAATCATTATACTTTATTTTAGGACTGGGAAAAATGATGTGCATCAAAGAATTCCAATTGCTAAAAACCGGTTACCTTCCCAAACAAAAAAAAAAAACAACAACAACAACAAAAGAATCACTACTGCTGCTGCAGCTGATATCAATTTTATGATGATGACAATGTTGTGCACTATTCTTTAATTTATGACCGTGTACCAATTTAAAGGACAAGTTCACCTTCATAAACATAAATATTGAGAGAATGTAGCAATATTAGTAGAACACGTCATTGAAAGTTTGAGGAAAATCAGACAATCCGTTCAAAAGTTATGAATTTTTGAAGCTTTTGTGCAGTACCCGCTGGATGAGAAGACTACTGCAGTGTATGAATAACTTAGATGTCACATGCGTACAACAATATAAGGAAAATATAAAGAGAATTTCACAAAATTTCATCTTTTGAAAAAAGTACACATTCCCCGGACTCGTTACCGACAAATGTTATGGGTAATATTATTCCCCCTGCCTTTAGAAAGAGGCAAGTCAAGTGCTCTTTTATTATGCGAAAAAAGTGAAAATATGTTGAATTTTCTTTTACATTTTCCTTATACTGTTGTACTCATATGACTCACAAGTTGTAGTAGTCTCCTCATCCAGCGGTTCCAACACAAAAATTTAAAAAATTCATAACTTTTGCATCGATTGTCCAATTTTCCTCAAACTTTCACTGATGTGTTCTACTAATATTGTTGCATTTTCTCAATCCTTATGTTTATGAAGGTGAACTTGTCCTTTAAGTATACGATTGTATATCATGCGGACGGAGGACGTTGATTATGCCGTACAAAACAGGTTTCATCACCTCTCTCTCCCTCTCCCCCCCCCCCCCCCCCCCGGGCATTCTCTTTTTTTTCTCTCTCTCTCTCCCTCTCTCTGAACAGGGGGTGTTTCATCAACGTTTGTCAGCGCTAAAAGTTGTCATCGCTGACAATCACCATAGTAACAATCAGTGACCAGAGCATCTCATCCAATCAAAACCAAGGATTTTGCTGAAATTGTCAGCACTGACAAACGTTGATGAAACACCGCCAGGCATGGGTGTGTACTATAATATTACCATGATTTTGCTCGCACGTGTAACGCACAACATGAAAAACCAATGTTGACTTGGAGAAGAGAATAATGCCTCACATTTCAAACTATGTTCTCCAATGTAAAGGTGTCGCTTGACTCGGCGTACACCGCAAACTGCACGCTGTTCGGTCGCTGTTACGACTACGTCAAGATCGCCGAGATCGTGGATTATATCTTCATCATGGCTTACGATGAGGTCAATCAGTTTAGTCCTGTAGCCAATGCGAACGCCCCACTTCACACAACAACATCTGGTAGGCAGGTTTTCTCGTCTAGCTAATTAACTAAAGAACATACACCACAGACAAATAAATGAAAATATAGATAAACAAACAAACAACCATGAGCGGTACAGCAGCCTCGACGAAGATTGGATATAAGCAAACAAACTGAATTTATAAAACTTATAACTGCTTGAGTAGTCTTTTACGTCAAAAAACATAAAAAACAAACAAAAAAGCAAATTTCCACTATAGCGTTTTTCATTTATATTCTTCCGATGTTATCTTCTATTCTAATTGTAAATTTTACTTTCCCACTTCAACGTTTTTTTTTTTTCTGTTATCTTTTCACTTTGTCTTGTTTGTACAATACCGTAACTTTTTCCTAATTTTAGGTGGTCTTTCTATCCCACCCATCCAATTTCCATTTCCCAACTAACTCTTAACAGGGGGTCCTTAGTCTGACTTCTAGACCATCTGCCTGTACTAACATGATTAATTTGCTTCCCAGAATGTTAACGCCATCTAACGACAAGAGAATTAGCAGGTTGACCTTGCAGCCAGCGACCACAGAACTCTACTAGAGTTCTGTGCCCGCGACCCTGCAAGTCAGACGCCTTTGCCTTTTAATTATCGGCTAAAGCAGGGAGGTGAGAAGAGCCACCTCCATGGCTAAAGCCTGCGACTCCGTCGAGGTCGGCGACTTCGTCGCCGCGGAGGGAGCGTTCTGTGGAAAGGACTAAAGTTGGCAGATGGTCTAGAAATCAGACTTGGGTATAATGTTAGTATCATTGCATCTACATACAGGTGTGGATGATTTCCTAAGACAGGGGATTCCTGCTTCCAAACTGGTCCTAGGGGTGCCTTGGTATGGCTATGATTTCATCTGCAACGAACTGACGCCGGTAGGTCCATTTTGAAGCGCAAGTTACCTCGAACGTTTTTGTTGGTTCACTGTAAGAAGAAAGATTCAGTGAAACACCCCGAGAAATTTCTAGGAAAATTTGAAAAAAAAAAGTTCATAAAACATTGAGACCGTGGTTAATTCAATATACCGCCCTCTGTAGCTGGGAACTCTACACCAAGTTGTGAAGTCACAATAGTACAATATCATATCAATTCTCTTTATTTTTCACATTGTTGTCCATGCATGACGTCGCTAACCTTAACTGTTGGTCTAAACTCTTCTAATTCAGTCTTCTAATTCAGCAAGTGGTGGCGCCGATACTATAAACATTCAAGTTTTGAACGGATTTCCCAATTAGTCTAACAATATTGCCGCATTCACTCAATCCACATAATGTAGGCCTATGTGTCATTCTCCTTTCATGGAAATTTGTATTTCCACTTTATTACAGCACGATAAATTTCAGAAAGCGCGTGTGTCTGTGTCATGTCGTGCTAATAGGGAGCTTTAGATTTTCGACGCGCGGACGTTCAAAGGAAAAAAACATGTTCTGAGCTTGCGCAGTAGCGCGCGTAAAGTCAATCTATTTTTAGCTTGCGTCGCCTGAGTTGTTTACTACGCGTACTGGGCTATTTTCACGTCCGCACAGTTTGCGACGTAGAGAGCTTCTTCATGCACTGATCGTATGGGGGCTCGATTTGATTTTTTCTACGTTGCGTCCCAGCGTAATCTAAAGCTACTTTTCCACACGACGCAGGGAGAGGAGAACGTCCAGCGCAAGCGTCGGCTCAAACGTCCGCGCGTCAAAATCTAAAGCTCCCTATTATGATTTTGTAAGAACTCGAGGTGGAGGCTGTGGTTGAGATTTACAATCATTGTTCTAATGCTCACTGTTTCTTGATTCTCTCCCCCATCCCACCCCACTCCGCTGTCTCTCTACTCTCATCTCTCTCTCTCTCTCTCTCTCTTTCTCACTTTCTTAAATGTATACAGAGCAACGAATGCTATAGAACGATCCTAAAATCAGAAGAAATATCTTACGGGCCACTCATGAAACTCCTCGCGCACAACTCATCGAGTGGACGATTGTGGAGCGATGCTGATAAGTCACCGTACTTTGACTACAAGGTAATATTTTTGTTTTTAATTCATTCAATCATTCATTCATTTGTTTCTAAGAACTGATTCTGAGGTGTGGCACACAGTGAGTAAAATACAATTAATGACTTTCAATCGGAGGCCCCGAGTTCGAATCCCGTCAAGTATCTAGGGTCTACGTCCTGAGACAAGATGTGAGTCTCGACCCAGGTGTATGAATGGGTACCTGACAAAGCTATATTATATGTGGTAATAATGGCACGGTCATGTGGTAGAACAGTGGTAACACTGCATGAAGTGGAAACCCTGGATAAAGAATACCACATTATTATCGTATCATTATAGTTATTAAGCCTATCAGATTCAACTGCATGTAGGTCTTATCATATATGACTTTGACTTACAGCAGACAAGTTATGTGTCATTCCATCTATATACGACTCCCCATTTTCGTTTCCAAATGAATACAGGATTCTGCTACCAACCAGACGCATCAGATATGGTACGATGACCCTTCTAGTCTTAAACTTAGGTACCAGCTGGCGAAGGACAAGCAACTTTATGGCGTGGGTGCGTTCAACGCCGATTGTCTTGATTACAGCACCGACGAAACGGCTAGGAAGGAGACCAAGGCAATGTGGGATGCAATCGGCGAATTCAAATACGGCTTATGAACGGGGACATAATCGAGCAGCAGATGACCTACGCGTAGTTTCATCATTTTGATGGTCGCTTGTATAGTTGCTTTATTCTACATGGTCCAGCGTACTCTCTAACTAACGAGGCTCTATTAAAGGACAAGTTCACCTTCATGTACATGTGTTTTGAGTGAATGCAACAATAATTAGTAGAACACATCCGTGAAAGTTTGAGGAATATCCGACAATCTGTTCAAAAGTTATGATTTTTTTTTTTGAGTATCTGCACAATTACTGCTGGATGAGAAGACTACTACAGTGTGTGATGTCACATGCGTACAACGACATAATGAAAATAAAAAGAGAATTTCACAAAATTTTACTTTTTGAATAAAGTGCACATTAACTTGGACTTGTTACTGATGTATGTTAAGGATAATATTATTCCCCTTGCCTTCTGAAAGAGAGAAGTCGAGTGTTCTTTTGTTATGCGAGAAAAGTAAAAATAAGGTGAATTTTCTTTATACTTTGTTTATACCGTTGCACTCATGTGACATCACAAGCTACAGTAGTCTACGCATCCAGCCATGACTGAGCAGAAATTTTAAAAACTCATAACTTTTGAACGGATTGTCGGATTTTCCTCAAACTCTCACTGATGTGTTCTACTAATATTGCTGCATTCACTCAACCCACATGTCTATGAAGGTGAACTTGTCCTTTAACTAAATTCTCACGGTTTCCACTGAAATTGAACCACAATTTAAGCCTCTCACTAAATAAACATAAATGATAAAAAAAAAACCCATAAGGAGCCCGTTAAAAAGATGACATGCATACTCGGGAAAAAATGTCTCGTTTAGCGTATGCTACTCGACTTGTATTCTTTTTTTGAACAACTTATTGATAATAATTCATGTAAGATTATTTTGTTGGTCGCTTTGCCTTTTGTTCTTCTTTATTCTGCTTAAACACGGCTAAGGAGTCCTTGAAGGAAGACTCAAGTCTCACAAGACTACCGTCTCACAAAATTAATAACAAAAAAAAAAAATAAAAATCCGAGTTTGTGAATCTACCAATAGATCAAAATGTAATAAAGAAGTTCCTCTATTTCTGAGGTAAAACATTTCCTGTGTCAAAATGAACTGATTTTTTTTTTTTTTTTTTGGGGGGGGGGGGGCAATATTCAGAGAGATTTAATGAGAATTCGACATTGCAGGAGAGAGAGAGAAAAAAAAGGACGAGAAAGGAAAGGAGAAGAAATTGAAGCTAACAGCAATGACAGAAACAGATAGAGAGAGAGAGGGAGAGAGAGAATCAAAAAGGAAGAGTGCAGAAAAAATAGAAGAGCCTTTAACAAAAATCAGTGTTATACATTGTGTTTTGGTGTGGATTGTACTGTGGATCGCAAGATTGATGTGCAAACGTCTTTCTTGTTATCGTCGTTATCATCATGACTTCATTATGATTTCTTCATCATTCTGATCACCATGCTATGATTTCACAGCAAGAATGTTCCAACCCCACTGATTATGATTTCAAAACCCCGACGTCCCCTCAAAATAAATGACGAAGAAGAAGAGGAAGAAGAAGAAGAAGAAGAAAAAGAAGAAGAAGAAGAAGAAGAAGAAGAAGAAGAAGAAGAAGAAGAGGAAGTAGAAGAGGCTGAAAGAAGAAGTAGAAAAGCTGGTCTTTCGCGGGTTCTATGGAATTGGCTGTGATTTTGTAACTGTATAATCGCTGCATGGGTAATGGACCATGCTCTGCGATGAACGAATGAAGCGGGATCTCATACTGTATGAGTTGTGTCTCTCTCACTCACGGGTATCCGGGGGACAGAGTCTTTGCCTCTTATATCCTGTCTATAGGTTTATAGAGAGGAACGGCCCGGGAGATTACGCAGACCATTGCCCAGTTAGACTATGGAGCTTCTATCATACGTGTATAGCTCCATATAGTTAGACTCAGGTCCTATGGATCTGAAGTGAAGGCAGACGATACCAACTCAGTCAAATAACCGCCCGTTGTTATGCTTTCAATAGATTTCACTAGATTCCATGTATCATACTAGGGAAGAAAAAGAAGTAAATTAAATTTGAACTGCTTCTCGTCCTCCTCTGCTGTCAGTTGCCATAGCAACCAATCAGACTTAAAGTTTTCCTCCTTGCACTTATAGTTTTGGTAGAGGCGATTTTGCTGTGATATCTGCGAGAGGACCGAGTACAGTTATGGGGAATAAATTAATATAAGAGGCTGCACCAAAGGCTTGATAATTGATGTTCCTAATGAAAAACGAAGTGAATAATGTACAGAAGTCTACAAAGTGATGTTATCATAAATTACATGCACGTCTATGATTATTATATTATTACATATCTATAAAACACACACATCCCCCCTGAATTCTTAAGCGATACGTTCATATCAGAATTCAAAGCTCTTTCATTATGCGAGAAAAAAACTCCACATAATTAATATTATCATTAGTTTCTAACACGAACACAACGGGCTATTATGAAGTCTTGTCTGTTCATGGGATTTCATCAGCTTGACCACTCAGCTTATTCGGAGAGCACAGCTCGCTTATTTTACATCGTAAGATAACATGCAAAGTCCTGTCCAGAATCATGATTGACAGTTACTATAGTCTAGAATTTAAACTTTTTTCGTGCATTTGCGTCGAGCGGTGCATTATTCTGGCTTGATATCGTCGCACTAGTTTTTCCAAGGAGGTAATAGTCGAGCACATCCTTTCTCGCCTAGGAGTTCGTTGGTGTTTGTATCAGGAGGTAGTACAACAAAGGAGGTACAACTATGTACCTCCTTTGTTATATCCACCGAATGAAGAACAAAGGAGCAGGCCCCTGGGAGCAACTTTTTTCACAGGGGTGCTGAACCCCTGACCCACCCGTTCGGTTGCCGGACTATATTAGCAGCGTTTCAGTATGAGGGGGGGGGGGCAGGGGGAGGTGAAGGGAGGGGATGGGGACATCGAAACGAGGGTGAGAAAGCCCTCTACCACACAAGGAAACTTTTGCACTCTAAATGAAATTCAACACGCTTTATGTGGTAAATTTTGAAATTCTTCAATCAAAAAATAAAAGTGAATACTCGTGGACTATGTTCATGGATGAATTGTTGAATGAGGTATCTGTTAGCTCTTGATTCGTGTGTGTGTCTTCACTTTCTATAAGTCCATGGAAGGGGACCTACGGGGGAGAGATTTTGAATTTTCACACCTGAAATTCAGCGATCTGGTGCACACCTTTGGTGAAATTTCTTAAAAGGTAAAAAAAAAAGTATTCACAGAAATGTGAATGACCATTAAATCGGGTTACAATCAACTCTTGTTCCGTGTGTGCGTCATCACTGTGAGGGCGTATCCCCTCCCATCCTGGAGAGATTTTGAATTTTCATACCTGTAATTCATCGATCTGGCGCACACTTTTGGTGATTTTGTTTTTAAAGTATGAAAATAAAATATTCACAGAAATGTGAATGACCAATAAATTGGGTTACAATCAACTCTTGTTCCGTGTGTGCGTTATCACTGTGAAATTACTGTATATGGAAGTTGATGAGGCGGGGATGGGAGGTGGCTACCATGCGACGGAGCTTTTGCATTTGTAGAATCTAATTACAACGATATGATGCACAATCTTGGTGGACTATCCTCATATTTGTATCAGAGAATCGTTTGTTGGTCTTTACTTTGTATAAGTCCATGGAAGGGGACCTAAGGGGGGAGGGTGTGGGAGGGCATATCCCCTCCCACACAAGGGAGATTTTGGATTTTCAGACCTGAAATTCCGCGATCTGGTGCACACTTTTGGTGAAATAAAAAAAAAGCATGAAAGATAGATGTTCACAGAAATATGAATGTCCATTAAATCAGGGTATGATCAGTTCTTGTTCTGCGTGTGCGTCATCACTATAATAACTGTATGGAAGTTGATGACGCGAGGTTGGGCGGGGTAGCCAGGCCCCTTCCACACGATTGAGCTTTTGCATTTATAGAATTGAAATACAATGATCTGATGCACACTCTTTGTGGAATATTTCGAAATGTATCAGCGTTGGTGTGTGTGGATCTTCACTTTGTATAAGTTCATGGAAGGGGACATAAAAGGGGAGGGTGTTGGAGGGGGTATCCCCCTCCCACACGAAGGAGATTTTGAAAATTTCAGACCTGAAATTCAGCGATCTGGTGCACACTTTGGGTGGGATATTTTTACAATTTTCTATGAAAAAAAACCAAGCAATTTTCCCTGTAAAAAGATAAAGTTGGGGTGCAGAAGCACCCCAACTTTTATTTTTCACAGGGGTGCTATGCCCACCTGCTCAAAAAGTCAGGGGTGCTGCAGCACCCCCAGCACCCCCGGCTCCCAGGGGCTTGCAAAGGAGAATCTCACAATGTTTGACCAAGGTTGACGAAGGAGCCGCGGCTATAGCCTTGATGATCACACCCACTCGCGCTATTATGACGTTGGAGAATGGGGGAAAAAGTCTAGCGCCTAGAGACTACCATTAGTAAGTGCCACACTTATTCCCCCCCCCCCCCCCCCCCGGTTCCAGAGATTGGACCAATCAGCTTCGACGGCTAGAGTTTATTGACCTTCATCCTTTCACCGTCATCACAGCCACCGAGATGAGACCATTTCTCTGAAGCGGTCAGCGTCTTTAGTGTACGGGTCGTCCTCCTCCCACTTTCGATTCTCGGAGGAAAGGCAGGGGAAAACAGTGCACTTCAATACCGTTACATGTAAGACGACGTTCTTTGGTTCTACATCGACAGATGCTGCAGAGCTGAAACCACGTCAGGTTCATTGTGCAGTTGTGTGCAGTTTACCAATTTCATCCAAGCAAGGAAAGGTTGACATCGATCGAGGGTAAGTCATGAATGCATTTTAGGGCCTAACGTACGTTTCCCGACCCCAGATGAATGATAATCAAATAATAATTAACCATATTAATAGAAACTATGTTACTATTATCTTTAGCTCTTTAGGCACTACCTTAACTGTTTGTGCATGTGTACAAGCGCCAGTGTACTTCATCCTACATATTGTTTGTAATTACAAAAAGACAAACGGAGCTCATCGTATAATCAGTGGGATGAATCAACGTTTGCGGTGACCTGAAGACTGTCTCTTTTTTCTTTTCGAAGAAAACTGACACTTCCCCATTACTTGACCATCAATTCTGGTAATGACATAACTATACACAGCCCAGTCGCTGTTGTTGTATTCGCACATAGAGCAGGGTATACAAACAGCGTCTGGTCGGGCTATATATAGTAATGACAACACATGGATGTAGATATAGATCGAAATTTAGTGATATCATATATATATATATATATATATATATATATATATATATATATATATATATATATGGATAGATAGAGAGACTATTATAGAGAGATTTTGCTATATTAATAAAAGAGAGAGAGGAAGAGAGTGGCTTTGGGTAACTGTACACTAAACCAGGAGTGTCTCACCTCCCTGACTAAACAGTACCAACGTTCTTCTGTCCGTGAAAACCGATGAAACAAAGGCTCTCGATTGTGTGGACTGGCAAACGTCTCGCCACGCACACAGAGGACTGTGAGATGAACATCTGAGTCATATTTTGAGGAATGTGCGCGTGGTTTGGGGTGACGACCATGAAGCCACCGCATTTTTCGTTGAAAAGGCATGATTGTTTGGTCTCTCTCTCTCTCTCTCTCTCTCTCTCTCTCTCTCTGTGTGTGTGTGTGTGCGTGTGTCTGTGTCTGTGTGCTTATCTGATCAGTTCTGGAGGTGGAAAGATATCTCTTCCTTCATATATCTCTTCCCCCAAATTCTCTCTCCTCCTCTTCCATGTCTTTCTGTGCACGACTGTCTTCTGTACTCCACATATTTCTCGTCTTCTGTTGTTTATACCATGGAGCTACTAAAGTCCATGGTATATACCAGGAATGTGGGATCCCTCCCAGTGGCGTATCTAGGGGAAACGGCGCCCGGGGCAAGCGCGAAAATTGCGCCCCTAATTTCTGAAAAAGTGTTCAACCCCAACCCCATCCCGGTAGGGACTTTAAACAAAGTCTACATGACATGCTCTTTTTCAAGCACTTAAAAGGGGTCTTTTTGAGGGTGATTTAAATGTAGCGAATTTTGTTAAATTTTGGCGAGCGAGCGCAGCGAGCGAGCCGAAAATTTTTGTATTTCAGCTTACAAAACATGGAATTCTTGCCATTTTTTGCTTATCAAATCTTACAATTCTAATCAAGATATAGTGACGGCCTTATAGATAACGATTTATACCAACAAACTGAGGACTTTAAAAAAATACTCTAAATTAGTGCGCGCGAGTGAGCCGAAATTTGTATATTTCTGCGTCATCATCACGTTTTGT
This sequence comes from Diadema antillarum, assembly GCF_040938485.1. NCBI lineage: Eukaryota > Metazoa > Echinodermata > Echinoidea > Diadematoida > Diadematidae > Diadema > Diadema antillarum. The sequence continues at coordinate 4,357,735 of NW_027270903.1, forward strand.
TCTTATCTCTCTTTTATATATATATATATATATATATATATATATTGGCGAGCGAGCGCAGCGAGCGAGCCGAAAATTTTTGTATTTCAGCTTACAAAACATGTAATTCTTGTCATTTTTTGCTTATTAAATCTTACAATTCTAATCAAGATATAGTGACGGCCTTATAGATAACGATTTATACTAACAAACTGAGGACTTAAAAAAAACCCTCTAAATTAGTGCACGCGAGTGAGCCGAAATTTGTATATTTCTGCGTCATCATCACGTTTTGTTCTTATCTCTCTTATATATATATATATATATATATATATATAAATTTTGACGAGCGAGCGCAGCGAGCGAGCCGAAAAATTTTGTATTTCAGCTTACAAAACATGGAATTCTTGTCATTTTTTGCTTATTAAATCTTACAATTCTAATCAGGATATAGTGACGACCTTATAGATAACGATTTATACCAACAAACTGAAGCCGAAATTTGTATATTTCCGCGTCATCATTACGTTTTGTTCTTATCTTTTTTGATTTTTTTTTTGCGCCCCCCCCCCCCCCCGTATGTTCGAAACCGTTGGCGTCCTCTTTTGATCCAATCGGTGATCGCCTTCAGAACGAAAGAAATTGCAGCCGCTGCTCAGTGAAACATCTTGCCTGCTAAATATCAAATGACATGTGTGAACACAATAGCCATTGTCATTTTGTCCGCGTCATCGTCACGTTTTGTTCTTATCTTCTTCTTCCTTTTTTTTTTGATAAATTTTGGCGAGTGAGCGCAGCGAGCGAGCAGAAAATTTTTATATTTCAGCTTACTAAACATGGAACTCTTGTCATTTTTTGCTCATTAAATCTTACAATTCTAATCAAGATATAGTGACGGCCTTATAGATAACGATTTATACCACCAAACTGAAGACTTGAAAAAATACTCTAATAGTACGAGCGAGTGAGCCGAAATTTGTATATTTCCGCGTCATCATTGCGTTTTGTTCTTATCTTGTTTGATTTGGGGTTTTTTTGCGCCCCCCCCCGTACGTTTTAAACCGTTGGCGCCTTTTGATCCAATTGGCGATCGCTTCAGAACGAAAGAAATTGCAGCCGCTGCTCAGTGAAACATTTTGCCTGCTAAATATTAAATGACATGTGTGAACACAATAGACATTGACATTTTGTCCGCGTCATCAAGTTTTGTTCTTACCTTCTTTTTTATATATATTTGGCGAGCGAGCGCAGCGAGCGCGCCGAAAATTTTTGTATTTCAGCTTACGGAACATGGAATTCTTGTGTGAACACAATAAACATTGTCATTTTGTCCGCGTCATCATCATGTTTTGTTTTTATCTGGTTTGATTTGGTTTTCTGCCCCCCCCCCCCCCACCATTCTCCCTCCCCCCCCCCCCCTTCCGGTCGAGTTTTTTTTTTCTTCTTCTTCTTTTTTTTTTTCTTTTCTTCTTCTTCTTCTTCCTTTTTTTTTCTTTTTTTTCCCTTCTTTTCTTCGCTTTTTTTTTTCGTTTTTTGCGCCCCCAAGGAGTGGCGCCCGGGGCACGTGCCCCCCTTGCCCCCCCCTAGATACGCCACTGATCCCTCCTCCCTGTTTATACCAAAGATGAGAGCGCCGCGCAGGTATACCATCAGGGAGGTGTCTAGATGTGACACGAAAATACAAAATACTGATAATGGTAACAATAACAGCTCTAAAATTTGATTAAAGGGATGGTACAGTATTGGTGGAGATGAGAATTGGGCTTTCAACTTTTTGCGAGATACCAAGAAAACAATTATGATATAGTACAGAGCATACCATTTTAAGAGGAATTCAAAATTTATTTGATGAAAATCGGGTTTGGAATGACTGAAACATCCAAAAACAAAGTAAAACAAAGCGATCGTTAAAGTGTGGGTCCCACACTTTATCAGAATCGCTCTATTTTGGATATCTCAGCCATTTCAAAACCAATTTTCATCAAATAAACGCTGAATTCCTCATAGAATTACATGCTCTTTCATATTTTATAAGAGGTTTCTCATTTATCTCACCAAAAAATGTTAGAAACCTGAAATTAGGTCTCAACCAAAACTGTACGATCCCTTTAATGACATTGCAACTGATTGACACCCTGCTCTACATCGCTGTAAATAAGCACTGAATTGATCAGTGTAATGAAAACATCTCGAAGGAAGAATTTAATGAATTTATTTATAATATGACAACATAGTGATGATAATGATAATGCTGATACTGGTATTGGTCGTTTATGTATTATACTATTGTCATGACCCAAGAATTCCGTAAAGAGGGGCGCCTTTACAAAATTAAACGGGGGGGGGGGTGCGCGCGCTTACCACCCACATTTTTTTCTTTTTATTTCGTTTGTTTTAACAAAAAGATAAAGGGGCGCGCTGCTGGTTCACTCCCGCCTGGATCCGCCACTGATATCGACGCGATATGTCCTTTAAATGTCGTTATCGATCGTATACTAGTCACCATCGTTATCAATATTGTCAAAACAAACAAATTTGGTGAAGAAATCGAAAGTGAGGGGAAGGCCGACTTGTATATCAATGACACCATTGCGTTTTTTATGACTGTGCCCGATTAATATTCTGGAGAAATATGTGAAAACAAACAATTAATCATTATTGTCTGATCTTAATTAAAAACTTTTCTCTGTTAGTATTGTTTGATTTTACCCCAGTCGTGCAGTCACGATTCATTGGAGTTCATTGTCACAAATTATCAGGAAATGGTTGCAATAAAGACATTTCACAAGGTAATGACCATTGCAAACTGCAGGTTCGCTATTGCGTAAAGAAGAATTACGAAATATTTTGTTTCATATTATTACTGCATTGATATTCTTGTGATTATTATCTAGAATCTTTATTCTCTCTGCCTGTTTCCAGATTACAGTCCTCACATTTATCGTCAGAGGTTTAGCTGCGATTCCGGGATTCCGAGATATCAACTTAACAGGTAAGTTTGTTGTTCTCTGCTGTTGTTGTTGTTTGTATTTGCTCCAATTTACTCCGTGGACTCGACGACTTGACATGATTTTCCAGCTTATATTTAGTAGTGCCACTTCCGCGTTTTATGAGCTGACAAAAAAAAAAAAGGGGGGGGGGGGAGGGGCTTACTGCGTTTTTCTGGCGCCACTTCCGGGGTACAATTAAGAAGTGTATGATGTGTGTGTAGAGTCCTGGGGGAATCACCCAATGGTTACACATACCCTATGTATTTTTATGTATTATGCAAAAAAAAAAAGCCTTTTACCCCGTACATTTCACTTCAGTGTAACACCCATCCCTCTCATCTATCATTCTTTCCCCTAACCCCTTTTGTTTAAAGAAGTATTATACATTTTACGCCCACGAACACACACACACACACACACACACACACACACACACACATATTACCTAAATCATACATACATAATTATGAATGATTATTTCCTCCTATATACTTATGTTATGAAAAAAAAAAGTTTTCCCTACTTCCCGTATAATGGACAATTTACAGCGCCTTATAGGCCTATAATGTCATTCGTTCGCTCTCCTTGCATGCGTTTTATTGTTTATGATCAATTTGCTACACGTTTGTACGCCAGCTTTTGGGCAGTCTGTTTCTTAAACACCTCCCTTAAAGGCCTTTTACGGAGATACTACAAACAGAAACCTATCGTTCCTTTGTTGTTAATTTGATGACCCCCTTCTTATGGTGGATCACCATTGTGTTGTTCCTGATCTTGTCAGAGTAATGCCTCCCCCATTCAGAATAATTTCTTTGTCCTTCGCAGATTACCCCCGGATCATCCGCTGTTCCTACCTCTATATTTAATTGCTCGTTCCATTGCTTTAATTTCCTTCTCCTTTGATACCTGATTGGCTCCCTGCTTTTATGCTAGAAACAAAGCTGGCATTCCATGGAGACTCTTGGTAGATACACAGAACGAGAAACAAAAGGGAAGGGTGTAATAATACTAGGCTTATCTATGCTGCTCATCCTTTTTGTTCGTCAATTTTGCCTCTGACGAAAATTCTGCTTTCGGGGTCGAAAACTCAGGCCCAAGCCTGGCCATTTCACTCCACTGTACACTCGACTGTTAAATACGCAGTTTGCAGCTGCAGCGGCTCCCCCCCCCCCCCCACTTCCCTGCATGAGATAAAGATACACTTTGAAAGATGCAGGCCTACTTGTATCTGTGACAAAACTGTCAAAAACAAACAAATAAACAAGAAAAAAAACTACTACATGAATTGAATATTGCAGATAAAGCAGATACCAGTGTTGCTATTTCAGACAATAGAAAATTGATTGATTGTATAAATTATTATGCCCTCCCAAGGAAAATGCAGTATCTGCAGTGTATATTGCAGATATTCCCGACAGTAGGCCTATAAGGCGCATAATAAAGGTCAAATACCTTCAGCCTTCACACTGTCATTAACCTCTTTGTTTCTATTTATTAGGGCCAGCAGCGAGGGAAATATTAGCGTTGAGCTCAGGATAGTAAAGCATTTAACAAAGTACAGTGCATTATCTATTACAAAACTAGGAAGAAAAGCGTGGTATACACAACTTTGGGTCCTTCCATTTCATAAAAGATGTTAGGATGGCAACTCTTGCTGGAATGGCAACTTCCAATAGCAACAGCCAATCAGGAAGCTGGATTCTTGTCATTGTCATGGCAATTGCCATTTCAGCAACTTTTTTTATGAAACGGGGCCCAGATACCGTGGGTACAGACTCTGAGACGACCTCCGCACCAATGCTAGTTACTAAATTCGGCCGGACGCAAAGGACATGATGTGAGCCCTCTATAGTCCAAACAACGCACTCCATAATATTCTTTGCAATCACAGATATTATATCTGTGTTTGCAATGCACTGACAAATGACTGCATGGAGTTACAATGTACCAAAGAGATTATCTCTTTGCAATGTACTCACATTCGTACGCTTGCTTTCGTCGGTGGAACTACTTTAGTAGCATGGGGAGAGCTGCTTACTGGCCGCGCTGCATGTGCATCGAGAAGCTAGCAGCGCAGCGGTCAGCCCCACACGTGTAAAACAGTGCATGCAGTGAATCTCGATCAGTGAGTTTGTCTACAAGTGTGGCGTGAGAGCCAGCTAATTTAGCTGTTCTACCAAAATTCGGCTCTGCTAGAGTGAGCTCATATGAGAGTCTGAATAGGACCATTTGCACGTAAAGCAGAATGTATGTTGGTAAGTTGTAGTCACTAGACCTAGATCTAGTTGTACCTGGTCCTGGCCTGGTAATGCAGTGGCGTCAATGCAGCATTCAGTACCAGTAGAACCTAGAAAACCGGTAAATTTAATTTACTCGGTAGAACTGTGTGTAGAGTTCTGTAGTAGAACCAACAGATGTTAGATGTAGAATATCTAGCCTGACCAGACGCCATGCGAAGCACAATAATGCAGTAGATATTGCCAATAAATGGCAATGGATTGTAAAATTAATGTGCTGCTACTGACGTACTGCTGAGTGCTGGTATTAAATAAATGAAATGCAAATCTAATGTAATTTTATGTACAAGTAGTCAGTACTGTGTGCATACTAAACGAACATTCACGCATGCGACTACAACTAAGTTAAGTACGCACAGTGGTTTTGCATTCTTCACTGGGGATTTGAAGATGCCTAAGGGTATACTGAAAAACCCAATAATAAACATTGACCATGTGCAGGCATGTGGGATCTCGCATTGGTAGTGTGCACGTGTGTGTGTACAGCGACTACAGGTACTACATAACGTTACATGTATAATGTGTGTGCATAATGGAAGCACTTACGGTATGCCACACCGTTGCTGTAATGGCATTCCCCCTGGCCCTGTGCGGCGTGATCGAGCAGAGACAGGCTGCTGTACATTGATGACTGTAGTTTCAAGTTTGTTCATGGCGGAATCAGGGGTGCCCCCATTGGGACCCAGGGGAGGGGGTGGGGAGGGGTCCTAGTGGGGCGTAAATTGTACATTTTCTGATCTTCTTCTTGAAAACCCTATGGATGATGAATTTTCACCAAACTTTGCGGGTAGCATTCCTAGGGGGATAGAATCTCAATTCCCTCAAATAGGCACAATGCCCCTCCTGGGGGGCCACAAGGCGAGCCCAACCAACCCCCAGTAAGGAATTTTTCATGATTTTCTTTAGAACCAGAAGTTACATGTAATACAATGAGTTAGTATATTGATGGCTGTTGACAGTATTGTTTCAACAGCAAACTTTGAGGGGTGCCCCCCACATCACTCAAATTGCACCAGACGTGAGAACTTGGAGAAAATAATAATAAACCTCCAAAAATATTCGCCGTAACGGACGTCTTGCTGTCCATAACGGACGTCTTGCCGTCTGTCAATCGTCCGTCATCTGTCCATCTTAAATCGTCCATCTGTCGTCCGTCCGTAATGCTACAAAAACTTGAATAACTCTCTACTGAGGATTTAAATCTCAGTCAAACTTGGAGGGGGGAGTGGTTTAAACACGAAGTTACACATTTTTCCAAACATGAAGTTTACCTCAAGGCCAAAGGTCATAGGCAGGGATCAATGAAATTAAGGGCCCAAGTTTTTATGCCGCGTTTCGATTATGGCTCAAAACTTGTGATGTGTATGTCAGTTTGTGACCAAACTTGGATGGTAGATGTCACTTGGAGAGTTGAAGGTGAGTACGAGGTCAAAGGTCACAGACAAGTGTAAACAAATTTTATTGCCCAATGTTAAAGGGAGTGTACAGTACCGGTATTGGTTGAGGTGGGGATTCATGTTTTGAACATTCCTAACTGAGATAATGAGAAAACTCTAATGAAATATGAAAGGGCATGTAAATAATCAAGAAGGATTCAATGTTTATTTGATGAAAATTGGTTTTCAAATGGCTGAGATATCCAAAAAAGTGGCAATAATAAAAGGTGACAGGCTACGCCTTTCAATGAGATCTCTTTGTTTCACCTTGTTTTGTGATATCTCAGCCATTTTAAAACCGATTTTCATCAAACTAAGTTTTGATACCCCTTTGAATTCCATGCTCTTTGACATCTCATAGAGACGTTTCTGAATATCTCACAAAATGTTAAAAGCGGTTACAGCTCGTTATTCCAAAGGTTCGTTATTCCGAAGGCTCTTTAGTCCGAAGATTTGTTATTCCGAAGGTTCGTTATTCCAAATTTCACTTTCGGATTAACAAATCTCCGGAATTAGGAACCTCCGGAATAACGCCACAAATGTTCAGATTAACGACCCCTTTTTCATTTTCGGATTAACGAACCTCTAGGTATAGGGAATTTGCGTGTTTTGGATTAACGAAGCTTCGGAATAACGAACCTTCAGAATAGCGAACCTTCGGAGTAATGAACAAACCCGTTAAAAGCTACATTCTCGCCTCCACCAGAACTGTACACACCCTTTAAGTTTTTATGGCGCGTTTCGATTATGGCTCATAACTTTTGATCTTACTTCCTTTTGTGACCAAACTTGGATGGTAGATGTCTCTTTGGGAGTTGAAGTTCATCACAAGGTCAAAGGTCATAGGCGTGGTCAATGAACTTCCAGGAGGTAGAAAAACATTAATTTCTTCTACGTGAATGGGAGAGACACATTTTGGCTTTTCCCTTATTTATCAACATCTCAGCCATTTCAAAATCAGTTTTCGTCAAATAAACATTGAATCCCTCTTGGAATTAATGCTCATTTATATTTCATAAGAGCTTTCTCTTCATCTAACCAAAAATATTAGAAACCTGAAGTTACACCTGTAAGGTCCCAACCAGAACTATACAATCCCTTTATTATGTCAAGTGGCCATGGATCTACATTGCAAATACTGCGCTCTCCTGAATAAACATGACTTTTGATTCCATAACTTTTTCATTTTTTTTTTTCTATTTGCATGCGTGAGATGCAAGGTGGGGGGAGGGAAACCACATTAATTTGATTCCAAATGCATTGGGGTACTACATGTAGTCTTCAAGTTATATCCTCTAAACTTGATTTTACATTAGTCACAAAATGGCATTTATGTTTCATTTGATACATTACATGGACTTGGTTTGACTTTTGGAAGTTATTCTACTTAGTAATTAACAACTGAAAAAACGAACTCAGTTCTAGGATTGTATTTACAGATATCTTAGCATGTTACATGTGAATTTGAAAGTCAGTTGGTGTTTCCAACAAAGTTACAACCGTCTACAGTGAGAAAGCCATGATTGCATACCCTTGATTTTGCTGATCTGATCACCTATCCTGATTTTCTTCTCATTTACTGTTTTATTTTTCCCTTGTTCAGGCAGAACTGGCAGGAGGACTTGAACATGAGTGACACGAGTGAAGAAGAGACCCAGGTCAAGATGGAGCCATCATCCTCCGACGAAAGCAGCTTGACGAGTGATTCAGACGACACTAGTGCAAGGGACAGAGTGTCTCCCTTTCCTGCCTCAAAGGAAGTGGATTTGCCTTCATGTGTTCAAGAAAAGGAGGATCAGACAAGAGGACGGCCTCCTGAAGACAGTGAACTTCTTGATAGTGTCACTTCGTCCGCAGATGGCTCAACTGACAGTAGTAGGGATGATGATGATGATGATAATACAGATGATGACCATGCGGGCAGTGGAGCGGATGATACTGCAGATGATGATGCATCCAAAGAGATCTCAGAGCAGTCATGTCATGAAATAAGCAGACAACGTCCAGTCCGCGAGAACGAAAAGGCCCGCAAAGGAGATGGACGAGAAAGTGGAGAGAGCTGTGATGAGTCTTCCATAAATGACTGGGACATGCAGATATACCGATGCATGAAGTGTGGTATGGCATTCAGCCAGCACAACCATTTGGTAAAACACCTCCTCGTGCACACCTTCAAGTGTAAGCAGTGTGGCCAGCAGTTCTCTTCAGACGAGGATCTCCTAGAACACGAGGACTCCCACAGGGTGGGGAAGCCCCAGCAAACACCTGAAAAGTCGGACCAGAGACCTGGGAAGTCCCAAGTGCAGAAGCATGTCTGCCATGAATGCGACCTTGAATTCTGCAATGTAGCAGAACTTCTATCACACTGGGGGAAACATATCTTTGCCTGCTCCTTCTGTAGGAGGACTTTCACCAGCCACGCAGGCCTTCTAAAGCACGAGAGTGAGCACACTCAAGCTGATTTTTCCTGCAAGGACTGCGGGAAGGTTTTCCAACGCGTGAGCAATCTCAAGGTGCACATGATGAAGTATTGTCAAGGGAATCCCGGCAGTGCTGATGGGACAGACTCTGAAAATGACAGTGAAGATGACAAATCAAAGGCAAAGGAACCCGTGGGACAGAAAAATCTGTTTGATCTGTTTAAGCTGCCTGTAAAGGAGGAGGTCTTAGATGAAGAGGGCACATCAGGCCAAGCTCAATCATCTTTACCGCATCATTCCAATACTTGCCACGATGTTGAGGTAGACGATTCAGATGATGATGTCATCATTTGCGGCGAGACCTACACCGAACCTCCAAGAAATTCTGTTTATTTTAACTGTTCAAAGTGTCCTCAGGCCTTCTCTAGGGAAAGTGATTTTGTGAGGCACATGAAGACACATTCATCTGAGAAACCAAAGAAATCCTGTAGTGAGGCAGCCAAAAAGATAGCCAGCCCGGGAAGAAGGCATGAGGCTAGTAGCTCAGACTTTAAGTGTGAAACTTGTCAAATATCGTTTGCAACTGAAAGAGATCTGCAGAAACACATGTCCAAACACAAGTACCTCTGTGACAAGTGTGACCAGACTTTCACTTCCATCAAAAAGCTGAAACACCATATTGCCCTCCACAATGCTGATCAGACACACGAATGCAGCATCTGCCATCGACAGTATGCCAAGGCAAGTTTCTTGCAAAGACACATCTTCTTGAGACACCCCAATGCCAAACGGGTCTCCTCTCAACAGAGACGCAAGGCCCAAGTCACATCTGGGGGGGAAAAGGTGCCCTCTAAGAGTCATGTGGTTCAGAAGAATGTTCCTTCCAAGTTTGTGCCTTCATCACCCAAGAGGATACTTGCTTCCCCAAGGAAGGACCATGCAAGTGGTGGACATAATACTCAGACGGGAAGCCCCTCTAAGAAACGCAAGTTTGCTAGTCTGAGTGATAAAGAGTTGTACACTATGGTGGATCCTGCAGAACATCAAGTAACAGCAAGGCATGCTCAGTTTACATGCAAACCTTGCAAGAAGTCATACAGTAGAAAGGGCGATTTAACCAAACACCTGACCAAAGTGCATGCTATGAAGTTCACTGGTCACAAATTCCCAGACAGTCTGGGACCCACCAAAGAGACACTAGATGCTGTCCAGAAAAGGAGGTCACCAAGTAAGGTTGCTGCAATTACAGGAAAACATAAGAGACAGGAGGTTGAGCAGAAAGAGGTTTCAGAGACTGCAGACATCAAGTCTGGTGATCAGGATCGCAAATCTCGTAAACAAGGTCTTCCTCAAGGCAATTCAAAATCCAGCAGTCACAAGGTCAAGACGGATTTCACCTGTAAAAAATGTGGGAAAAGCTTCAGCTCCAGAGGGGACTGTGAGAGACACAAGAATTCTGGTGTTTTCATGTGCCCAAAGTGCCAGCGGTTCTTTACAACATGTGCCAGCCTCAAAGAGCACAAGCTAAGCTACCATGGTCAAGTCAACAACTCTCAGGGCAAGGGAGTCAGGGATGCAGAGGAGGAGAACGGCAAGGGTGTCAAGGTCAAGATAACTGGCAAGGGCAGGGAGGAAACATCTGTAGTAAGTGTATCCGAACAGCGCGACCAGCAGTTGCAGTGCGGAACTTGCAAGAAGCAGTTCAAGAGGCGGTGTGACCTGTCTCGTCATGCCAGCAGTTGCCAGGTTTTGAGCAGTGATGATGACAGTGAGACTGAGAATACAGTGAGCCTCCCCAGCAGGCGACAGCAGGGTCTCAGATCCAGTGATCATGCATTGAGCAATACTGGAAGGAGGTGGTCCGATTCAAGGAGGGACAGCGTAGAGGCTGCTGGTCCAGCAAAGCCAGTGTTTTCCCCGAAGCGCCCAGTACCAGTAGCCCTCAAGTTCACCTGCAATGTCTGCAGTAAGGCGTTCAAAGAGCTGGAGGAACTGACCAAGCACCAGCAGGTCGCCAAGCACACTGCTGGTAGGAAACGGAAAGCGCCCCCACCTGCAGCCGCTGTAGGAGCTGCAGCCTCCAGCAGTAATGAGGAATACAGCTGCGAGCTCTGCCAGGAGGTCTTCAGCACAGAAGCTGAGCTGGAGGAACATCAGGAGTACCACACCCTCAGTGAGTTTGGCAGTGAGGCCAAGGACGAGTGGGACGAAACCATCGTCAGCCAGCGCAGCCTGATGGTGAAGCGGAAGAAGGAGCTTCGCGAGGAGCTCTTCATTTGCCGCTTCTGCGACCAGACCTTCTCCTCCCTTGAACATGTCCACAGACATGAACGTTCTCACCCTTATTTGACCTCCTAGTTTCTCTAACGCTGAGTTATAATTGATTTATGTCTAATTATTGAGTGTTAACTCCACTCAGTTTGTTGAGAATGTTTCATCCGACTTTATTCGAGATCATCATTTATAATCAGTGACTAACTAATAACACCACCCAAATCATAACAACCATCCTAGCCATAGCCCCACCCCACCCCACATTGCATGCTTCGATATTACATGTTTTTACATCCTCTCAAGATTTGACACATCTTTCGAGGGCTACAGACAGTTTTTCTCAGAACACTTCCTTTAACAAAGTGTTCCTATAGTAAAAAGGAGCTTTTTAGCATTGTTGCATAAAGTTGTGTTGATGCACTCGATGTACATATTGAACAATCAGTGTACAAAGTTCATTATGTGATGTGTTACTCTGTACAGACTATATATTATACAGTGCATATGCATTTACTTTTTTATGTATTTTTTGAACATTTGAGAGTGGATCTCGTTAGCATATTCTGCATATTAACTTGTTGCAGTACTAGAGTGAAACTTCCAATATGTGCCATAAACATCATCTTATAGTGTACCTTATGGGATCAAAGACTGCTGATTTACTCTAATTGTGACCCGCTACAACAAAAGGATCCGAAAGTCAGGGAGGACAGTTTTCCAAAAATGGCATGATATTGCTCCTGTACTCTTCTAAATTAATTTCATATATAGCGCAACTCATAAAAGTACTCGGTTGCGGAGATATTGATGATTTTATCAGCGCATTTCAAGTGGTTGAGGAAATCAGAGTTTTGAGAAAAATGCCTTCAAAGTTGTCCTTCCGACGCTATCATGGTCATGGGGAGGCGAGACAGTTTTCATCGCTTGACAATAGAAGGCACGCTCCTAGCGACCTCCGCCATATTCAGTCAAGTTTAGCGCCAGCGGTCTACGCACGACCAATCGATAATCAGGATGCCATGCACTGACCAATAAGATCACTCCCTCGTTGCCAGGGGCGGATTCTAGCTGCGGCGCTAAATCCAAATCTTCGGACACGTTTCTCTTACATTGAAAGTCGGAAAATCATGGCCCAGAAAAACGCTAATTTCTTGCCTTTTGTTTGATCATTTAGCCTCGAAATTTTGGCAGATGATGGACAAAACATTAGACTACAAAATTATGCCAAAAACAGAAATCCGATTGTTTTGACCAATTTTGATGATGTGACTTCAAGCTTGATTTTCTCGGCTCGGCCGTCAGCGACTTTAGGATCCTTTTGTTGTAGCGGGTCACAATTAGTTTCAGTGTCACAATGTCATTGTATGATTCATGTTTTTCTTTTATGTGTGCTTTATGGTACAATGTATCAACCTTTCAAGCAGCATTACTTGTACTGTATTCTATTGGCTTGTCTGTTTGCAGAAGTATATTACTGTCACCACATACAGTAGAATAGCACTCCTATGATAAGCAATAAGATGAGAAAAGATACTTTAAATGTTAGCCAGCAGTTCATGCATGCTTTCAGCAACAGTTTTTAACAAACTGTTCAGTGTCACTGTCAGTAAAGATCTCTCAGCTAACCTCTGTCCCTAGAATGACTGTCTTGAATGTCAAGGTCAAAGGTTACCAAGATGTAGCTGAATACAACATAATATTCAGGCTGTAAATGTTGATGGGTACTGGTTCACGTGCTGACATACAGGTACAGGGGTTTGGGTTATAGCTTGGGTTTGGGCTAAATCATGATAACTGTCCCCTCTTGTTCAGCATGTGCATCTTCACTATGTACAAAGTCTATGGAGGTTGAAAGCAGTCACCGGCTATGACGAGATGAATGGAGTGGTGGACTATTTCAAGATAATGCCTGTCTCGGCCATTTCTAAGCCAATTTTCATCAAATGTTGAATATCTCTTGGAATAACAATGTACTTTTCAATACCTCATAAGAGGTTTCTCATTATCTCGCCAATAAAATTAGAAACTTTAAGCAAGGTCTCGATCAAAACCATACCATCCCTTTAAGTACATGACCAAATGATTCAGTGCTAGTTTCAGATCATGATACACTCATTTGAGCATATCACAATTGAAAATTGTCGTTGCATAACAGCCACAAGTGGAGTGACTGAACAGCTACAATTATTTTTTCCTGTGTTTTTGTCTTTTTAAAATTTGTGTGTTATTATTAGCACATACAGTGAAACCTTGGTTTGAAAGATGTTTGATAGACAGTAACATTACGATGTTGCAGGTCCCAACTGTTTTAACTTCTTTTATCTACCTGTAAGTTACAGTGGTAAAGTGATAAAACTGATATAACAAGGGAATTGTCATGGTGTTTAGGTCCATGGAAGTTTAAGGTGGATGGTTTTATTTCGAAACAGCTGTATGCTGGACTGAAGGTGAAACAAACATTTTCTTCAGGGAATATGTAATTCCATCCAACAAGTTTCCTTTTAGTACAGGCTTTTGTTTTGCAGGTAAAGTGCAACAGCATTAGCCTCAGTTTCCTATGAAAATGGAGGAGCAGTTGTTTTTATTTTATTTTATATTTTTAACAGCATAAAAGTTTTTATACTCTACAATACATTTGTAGAGTTGATTGTTGTTGTTGTTTTTTTTTTGGTCTATGAGAGCTAGAGAATGTTGTGTGAATCTTACATTCAAATATCAGTCATTTTTTAAAGGTACTTTGCTTGTTGTATTGCATGACAATTAAATGATTACAATCAGAGCTTTGCTGAAGATGTGATGACAATCAAACATGAAAAAGAAAAGGAAAACAGAGGTACATTATGCTTGTACAAATTAAGAATGGTCTGTTCAGGGGTCGTCATTTGAAGCACTCAACTTCTTCAAGCAGTGTTTGGGTCAACATTTAATACCATTCCAAAGCTTCCAGTAACAGTGTAGTATTGTCTGTGAGTATGCCACAAAGTATGTGTATGTTATGGTTTGTGGTAAACTTCAAGTTTACAATTGTACCTGTACATTTGGAAATGTGTAGAACTGAGATGTGTTCGGAGTGTTTACTCATTGATGAATGTATGCAAATGTACACGTAAGAAATGGAAATGAAGCAATACAGAGTTGGAGCTTGAATAAGATCGCAACTGTTTCACTTGGGTGTTAAAACTACAAATGCAGAAATATGTATGAAGGAATGCTGGTAGGTATGAGTGGAATGATTATAATCAACAGATATGAAACTGAAGGCTAGAAGAACACGAGTCTGCACTGTCAAGTTATTCTCACTAAACTGCTGAAATCTTATGTGCTAAAATTTCTTCATGTCTGTACTGGAGAAAATCAAAGTATTCTTGCATTTCACAGTAATTTGGCCTGGAGGAGCCTTTAGAGGCATGTTACATGTAGGCCTATGTTTCTTTCTATACCATTGTTACTTGCCTTTTTTAGAACCTCGAGATCAAAGTTTTGGGTGTGAATGTTGATAGCCAAGCTAGGCCCTGTTGCATAAAAGTTGAGATCAAAGAGAGGTCAGAAAATCAAACATTGGTCTCTTGATGCTCAATTTGGATTGTCTAGTATCTGATTTACCACAGTATTTTTGATTTTCTGACTTATGATTGATTGTAACCATACACATCCCTGTTGTTGTACACAATTGTCACAGCGTCTGGTCGGGCTAGATTGACCGCATCTTCAATGCGCAATAGGGCCCAAATAACATGGGTGTGATCTAGGTTATGGTGAACATAATTGTTGCACAAAATGTTGTTAGTGCAATTCGATGCCATGTTCAAGTTGGCTCAGGTTTCACTTGAATGAAGAAATTGGTAGGAGTTTCTTCATGAGGATACTGTATTAAGTTCACCTTAATATAAGTTCACCTTAATATACATGTCCTCTGAGTGATCGAATGCAGCAATGTGTTATTAGAAGTTATCAATGACAGTTTGATGAATATTGGACAATCAGTTCAAAAGCAATGAATTTCTGAAGATTCAGTGCTACAATCGCTGGATGAAAAGACTAACTGCCGTTTGTAATGTCACTTGCGTAGAGCGATAAGAAAATTCAACATATTTTCACTTTTCTTGCATGACAAAAGACCATTTGACTTGCCTCTTACAGAAAGCCAATGAAATGTTATTACCCCTAACATATATGCGAGTTACAAGGTGAGGAAATGTGCATTTTTCACTAAATTATTACCATTTAAAATCATATTCTGCGGATGTGACATCACAAAACTGTATTAGTCTTCTCATCCAGCAGTGACTGCACAAATTTTAAAAAAAAAAACTTTTAACGGATTATCTTACTTTCATCAAACTGATGTGTTATGCTGACATTGATGCAGTCACTCGAGCCATGTGTGTATGAAAGTTAATTTGTCCTTTAAATATTCGTACAAAAGTCATTGAACTGTATTGAAAGTTTTGCACTTTCACCAAACATTCATCATATGTCAACTCAAAGCAGCAACAGTTTGCTGTGATGGAAACATGTCTTTTGTTCCATTATTGTGTGTTCATAGAAAGAAGGGGAAACCAAGCAAAGATATTTGAGGAGGTTAGTCCATGAAAATTGTGATTTCCTGTTACCATTGATCCATCTCATTTGCAGCTGTGGTTACTACTAATGTTACTCTTGTGCAAAACTAAATTTGATTTTAAAGTTGAAGTATCATAACTCAACCGTATGTTTGATTTCAAAGGAACCTCCACCATTCTGTTTTGTTTGATTTTGATCACTGCCCTGTTTCATACAGCTGTCCATATAAGTTACTCCTGACTTTACCACCGACTGGAATATGAAGTTCCAAATGTGCCCATACATTTTAACAAAGTATGACTGTATGCCAGTATTTCATACCTTCAGGCAAATGTACACTTTCATCTTAAAATGTGTGTTTACATAATAATCATCTAATCAATGACTATGAAACCCTCTTGGCTTGCCATATATTTACATGTAGGTAGTTCGTAAAGTAGTGCATAAATTTACAAATAGCTTTATGAAACAGGGGCCCAGGTTCTATTCACTGAGGCCAAATCAAATGTGCTTCGCTCTCTTTGTACACAACTCTGCCCCTGGGCGTCCTCAACATCACCTTGCCTCGTTACAACTTTGCACAGGGGCATGAACCTTCCACTTAGCCATATATGATGCAACTCAAGGCTTGATTTGCTTCAAACTTCCAGCTGTCAAACTGTTGAATTATATGTACTTTGATATTTATATGTACAGTGTACCTTTAATGTTTCTGACTACTGGTAGTATCCTTCTGTGTAGGCTGTAGCAGCTTATATGCACCCAGTGTATGCTGAAATTTACTCTCGAGTATATGTATGCACAATGTAAGTGAGAGTAAACACTGTAGATGTTCACTATTGTGGTTCTTCATTCAAACACCACAATAGTAATCTGGTGTTTAAAACTTGGATTGGAGTGTTTATTTTTGCTCGGGCAGTGTCAGATGCAACCATTTTCATAGCATATCAAAGCAGCCTCCATGAATGAAATGAAAATGATGCCGTCACGAGAAACAAACTACAATCATCCTTGCTCCAGTCGACCTATCGTAAGTCAAATAGTTGCTTAAAGGGGTTGTATAGATTTGGTTGAGACCTGATTTCAGGTTTCTAACATTTTTTTGGTGAGATAATGAGAAACCTCTTATGAAATATGAAAGAGTATGTAATTCCATAAGGAATTCAACGTTTATTTGATGAAAATTGGTTTTGAAATGGCTGAGATCCAAAACAGAGCGATTCTAATAAGTGTGGGACCCACACTTTATTACGATCGCTTTGTTTTACTTTATGTTTGGATGTTTCAGTCATTCCAAACCCGATTTTCATCAAATAAACTTTGAATTCCTCTTAAAATGGTGTGCTCTGTACTGTTTCATAAGTGTTTTCTTGGTATCTCGCAAAAAGTTAAAAGCCCAATTTGCATCCCCACCAATACTGTACCATCCCTTTAAGTCAAAGGTCTTTTCAAGTCCTCTTCTCTCTATATTCTATTGATTTTACTCCTCATAAGTTGAATATTATCAAGTCAAAGCTGTTTCGTTTGTCCAAACAGATTCAACTTCAGCAAGGTTGATTGTAAATAGGAGATACACAAGAAAGTAATAACTGTCAAGAAATGTCAATGTGAAGAGTTGAGACCTATACATTCAAAGTTTGGTGATTCTTCACAAACTCACAAATCATTTCTCCTGAAAAGTTCCCCCACGTATTCATCAGGATTTATATGTGCACTATTTCCTTTGTGTGCTTGTAATCTTTATGTACATCAGCTGGAAATTGGTTAATTAAAAAAAAAAGAATTAAACTGTAGGAAAACTGGAAGTGCCTTCAAGTCATTTTGTATGCAAGTCTTAATAAAGAAAGTACAGGTACCTTGTAAAAAGCAGGCAATGTTTAAAACATTTTGTGGAGACTGTCTTGGTTTCATTACTGTGACTGGTAAATGTATCAGTGGTAAAGAAACAGAAATGTATATCAAAATTTTGTGGCAAAGTGCTGCTTTGTGTTTTGATTTTTACCCCAGACTTCTGTACCCAATATATTTTGCTGCTAGCATTCTTGCCACAGGCATTTCTATTGTGGCCATCTTTTATCTCAGGTCATTTTACCTCAAACATGACTTTCTGATATGTGTACAATGTACAATGTACCTGAATTGTCATAACTGTAGGCCTGTACAGCCATTGCTTGATTCCACTCAACTTGCCACTGACCTCATAATTGTGTGTAATTTTTGCTTCTTTGATCTAGATAATAAGAGCCCAAATAAATGAAGCATGGACATTTGAGCATCCCATTTTTAGGACACTGCCGTGTACATGTGTAATCTTGAGCCAAACTTATACGTAGGTCTATGACATAAACCTTTAGTTAATTTCTAAAAGCACAGAAAATTAGCCAATTTACTACGTCTACGTGTAGTTGTATATAGACCATGAGTCACAAAAGGTGTTCAGATCTAGTCCATGGATTGTGTAAATGTTAACAGTGCTAATAAATGTGCGTGTTAAGTCACATATGCCAGCATGCCTTCTTTGAATGCATACAAATGTCAATGTGCAAGGCATTAAAGCCTGTTTTACATGTTTGTTATTGTATGGCATAGATCTAAATGCAAACAGTGCATTTGATTTAAATTTCTTTGTGATTTAGGATATAAGGTTCGGCCCTCTGGTAAGGCATCCCAGGAATAAGACCAAACGATGTTAGTCCTGTCATGGAAAATTAGGTCTTCTGTTTCCCTGAATGCAGTGGCCTTTTGGAGCCCCGTGTTACTACCTGTCCGACAGAATTTCATCACCTTAATATAGGCCTATAATACTGTGAAATAATGCAGTGAACTTTATAAGTCTGATCTATGGGGCCAGAGAACAACATACCATGTAAATACCATGCAACAGTATGTGACATAGTCACAAATATGACGATGATGATAATAGCATTTGTGTAGTGCCACTTATCTGCATAAACATTCTGGCTTTCACATATGGGACTCACATTAGTATTATCTTCTTTGCACTTTGTAAGATCGTATCTAACTTTCACATTGGAATTCCAATGAGATTTGCTTTTTGCGACCTCGATGTGAACTTGACTGCATTTGACTTGCTAAAACATTTCTCTGGTCAAAGGTTCCACATTCTACTCAGTTCCTACTGTATGCAGTAGGCCTGACATGTAGATGAAAATCAGTTATGCAACTTAAATATCTAGAAAGGTGAAAATATAAGCATTTGGAAGTTTACACAAAAAGAACGTCAAAAAAAAAAACATACAAACTTAAGTTCACAAGGTATGAGGACAGCATGTTTTTATACACAATGCCATTTGTGCATTGAAAAGTGCTGTATTTGTACCAGGTAATTGTAGAGTTTGTTTTCCACATACGTATTGTACATTCATGTCTATCTTATAGCATTATCTTCCTTCTATTTCTACATCCAGTACAAAATACGAGGTTGATTGTTCAGTGTATGGTTTCTCGGGCAGCTGACTACATGAATACTGTTTCTCCTATCCACATAAAAGTATGTTTGAGGTTCAGGTGGAAGATTCACCAATTAAAGCCAAGATTACATAAGTTTGTTGTTCAGTAGAACAGGTGTGCTCTTGTTATTGCCTCTAGTAAAGACTGAAGATGATACATGTGGTTGATGAATGTCTGCGCATGTGCAAAATTAGAAGCCTGGGCCCTATTGCATTGATTGTCCGATTTTCCTCAAACTTTCACTGATGTGTTCTACTTTGTTGCTGCTTTCACTCAATCCATGTTTCTCTTTAGGTTTTGGTTTCCCTTAACACACATCACAGGAAAAAGGGTGAATCTAATCCTACTGTAGGCCTACAAAATGTGTCATGTGTTTGTGTGTGGAAGGAGAGAGCGAGAGAGAAGGGCACAGGAAAAAAACCCTCGGGAGTAGAAATGTGAATAGAAACACAGGTACAACAAGTCAATGAGAGGGGAAGAGTAAGAGAGGAAGGGGAGAGGGGGTTTGATTTTGAGTTCATTTTCTTTCACCAAGGGTCCAGGGCACTCACTTCAGCCAATGGCTGTTCTTCTGTGAGTCTGTGAAGTAAAAGCCATACAATTACAAAGTACAACATCTTATTATATGTACTATAGGAAATGTATAAAACAAACAAAACAAACAAACACACAAAAGCAAAACATACAAAAGCATACATATATAAAGAAAATGGGAATTAAGATACTGAAAAAAAAAGAAAAGAAAAGGATTGATGCACAATGTTACAGTTCAACGTAAACAATTACTATGTATATAATTTACCTAATTTTTAAATTTTAGAAAGGGATACCATTTTGCTTTACATCATCTGATGAATTACAAGTGTATTTCATAATTTAGTGCCTCGATATGTTACACTATGTTTCTTAAAATTAGTTCTCGGGTGAGGTACATCTAGTTTCATTATTCCCTGTCTCAGATCATTTTGGCATAGCGGGTGGGCAGGTGGTGGTGGTGGTGGGGGATGAGTGTGGGTTCATGGCAGCGAAATCACTTCCGGTATAGCTTTGGGGAGTCCCCTTGGCCGTCGGGCTACTAGTCTGAATTCTAAACTGTTTCTCTACTCTTGATTATGGTATGATTACGCTGTACATTTGTTTGTTTTGTATTTAAGTGTTTGTTGATTTTGTTGCAATGATGTTTATGTGCGTAGACAGAACGTCCATAATATATCTAGAATTCTAGTATTTTCCGAATTTGGTCAAATTCGATTTGACATACAGGACTGATGAAGTTCTTTACCTAGCTGAGGTGTGTCAGTTGATGATAAAACGTTATTTTACCCCAAGACTACTGTACTAGTACATTGCCTTTACGACGCATTTGGCTTGCCATAATTAATCGTAGTCGTATTTCTTTATTAATAATCAAAGCTAAGCTAGGCATTGTTTCAAGACTTGGACACTTCAGCATTTTTTTTTTTCTAAAAAGGGAAGGGCACCCAACAGCCTATTGTAAGCCTATTTGCTGTTTTCGGCTACTCATCTCTCATGTCACAAATTAGAGACTATACATGCGCCTACGAAATTCGGCGTTTCATAGCCTGCAGTGTAAAACGTCGCGTCGATTCGCTTTCCTGAAACCAGAAGCTGTTGTTTGCTTTTCTAGTCGTCGTACGTCGGTAGTACACTTGCCGATATCTGATTTGTTCAAGTTCACGTGAGTAATTGAAAATAAGATAGTAGACCAAGTGTTTCGTGTGGTTTTGGTTAAATTTAGTTTAGCGGAATTAGATGTCTAACACGTTTAGATATCGACATGCCATGGGTACAGTCAAAAGAACCAGCTAGAGTCTAGTAGAGAAGTCGCGACATGACAGCCATGCTGCGCACGGACCGGACGGGCGCGGCACCCAGTACGGCGTCTGGCTGGTAGGGGCCTAAACTTTTCTATGATGTGCACGGCCGGCCACGGGTAACCCCGTCGCGGGGCGCTGTTCGTATGGGGTCGCTGCTGCGGTTAGGCCACGGGTAACTTAACAATGTCAATGCCCCGGCAATGTAGCCAGTGGCAGTAGGGTCTAACTATTAACATGTTAGAAGGTTAGCGTTTATTATTTCCACATACTAAGAATCTTGCTATACTAAAGGTGATAAGCACAATTGGCTATCCTGGGTTTTAGGGGTCTAAATTATTTTGGGCTTCTAACTTCAGCACAGCCTGCCACAGGCACAGGCATTAGGCCTATACAGACTATGCAATCATGAGTATGACTTTCTCACTTTAAAAAATTGTAACATATAAAACTAGAATACACCAACTGACTTAAAAATTCACATGCAGCATGCTAAGACATCAGTTATCACATGCAGTAATGCAATAGCTAATTTCTTCTCATTTACTGTTAATTATTAAAGATTAATTACCAAAAAATCCCCCAAAACCCAATGCGTCAAAAAAAGCGTTTTAACCATTACAACTTACGTAAAATCAAGATTTGAGGTCCGAATTTGTATTCTACCCCTAGTGTTTGGTACGGTACCAAATGAATGGATTTTTTCCTGGCATTGCGTGCATGCAATAAAAAAACAGTGGTCCTTTCAGCTGGAGAAAGTTATGAGGTCTAAAGACCCGTCCTAGACTCTAGGAGTGTAATCCTGGCTTATTTTTGTGACATTGTGTCCTTT
Organism: Diadema antillarum; assembly: GCF_040938485.1. NCBI lineage: Eukaryota > Metazoa > Echinodermata > Echinoidea > Diadematoida > Diadematidae > Diadema > Diadema antillarum. The sequence goes on from NW_027270903.1 coordinate 4,379,832, forward strand.
TAACCCATGTTGTACAGCTATACGCGGAGAGTCCATTTGATTTGAGTTATACATCATTTTAAAGCTTAAAGTCTGTTCTTTCAGAATATGGTCTTAACTAAAAATTCATGTCTGGCGACTTTTTGTTTGTTTTGAGGTGCAGGTCTATCTATAGTCTATCTATTGTGTGAACATTTTAGCAAATTTGAGCAAAAGAACTTATTTTTTTATATTTTTACAAATTGCTGAGGAAAAATAAGACTGATCTAGGCTCATGTTCTACTGTATGATATCATGATTTGATAAGTGTTCAGTGTTCGTATTTCAATGCTTTTTCAATTTGTAAAGATATCATATGCAAAAACATAGTATTTTGGCTTAATAATATGTCATTATTTGAGTGTCACAGCTTGGATATCAACTCAAGTCATCATAAATCTCATATAATTCTTCTATCTGTGTTTACAAATATGAGAACAGATCCAAACACTATGCGCACATTCAAGGTCAAACTGTACAGATATTTTTTTTTCATGAAAAATATCATATCTTCCAAAGTACCAGCCCTATTTTCATAAAACTTTGTAATAATGGCCAATATATGTCTGTTACCTGTTCCTGAAAGTTTCATCTTTTTACTCTTTGGCAAAAGTGAAATGTTATAAAATACTGTAAAACAAGGAATTTTCATGTGCACTTTAATTTCGCGAATTTCGCGAGCGCCAAGATTCGCGAAATTAAAATGCACGCGAAAGTCCATGTTTACATTATATGCATTGAACGCCAGTGGCACTTCGCGAAAATTTCATGCCACGATAAAAGCTGTCGGCTCCAATTCCCGAAAAATTCATGCCGCGAATATATCATGTTTTACAGTATAGGGACCTATAAAAGTGCTTTTATTTGAATTCAAAGTAATGCCTACAAAATTGATCATCCATTTTGAGTAGTGAAAATATGACATTAATTCATATTTTGTGATACAATGTTATGGCTATGTGCTGGTGGTGAATGAAAGGGATATTTATCAGGAATATCTAAAAGCAATTTCAGATGAAAAAAAGTATTCTCCTTTTTTTTAATGAATTTTTCCAATATATTAGCCATTTTCAATGTAATTCAACACCCCTAATTAAAATGCTAATTTATGCACAGTTTAATGCAAAATTTTTGACTCTTTTGTTACAAGAAATGAAAATTTGAATACTCAGCTATGTACAACAAACAGCAAAAAAAGCATTTTCACCAAGTTTTTTCATTTTTCCCCTGTTACACAATTGCATAGCCTGATTGTGCTATTGATCTATATACATGTAGGATTGGTCAAGAGCTGATCACGTGATAAAGCGTAGTTTTGCCCATCACATTACCTGAGAATGAAATTTTGTTACACTCTATGAGGATAGACCTGGGTCAAGTGATAGACCACAGTGTAACGCACTTTTATTTCGGTGCCACGCACTGCGCGCGGAGCAAATTCATTGTTTTGTCATACGCGCATATGTCTAAAAAGTAAACTACACTCAGCTGCGCTTCGGAAAGATACAGCTGTAGCTACATCCAGATTGCCTCGGAAGTGATAGTTTGTCCCATCGCCTTCACCAACGTTGATTATTTGCTTACTACTTAGTAATCTACTTTCATTTCTCGTCAACAGCTTTCTAACCTTGTGTTAGTCACTTCTGAAGGATTCTCTTTGAACGTAAATTGAGGTAATTTACAACTATAGTGAACAGGAGTCGAGTGCAGAGTGAAGTTAGTGAACATGACTAGTTAAGTTACCCCTAAAAAGTTACGGTACCGGTACTGTAAAAGTGGATATTTTCGCGCGACTAATTTTTCACGCTTGGCCGGGTAAGGAGAGTTTCGCGTGTTTTTAATTCTGCGGAAACAAGGCATCTCGCGCAGGAACATATGGCAAGCAAAAATATTCGCGTGCTTTTATTTTCGCGCTAGTTTCTGATTGCGCTAAATGCGCGAAAATGTCAACACTGCGAAAATATCCACTTTTACAGTAGTCTGGTTGGTCAGTTACAATGTGTACTGCTGTAGGCCTAGGCCTAATTTACTGCAGCTGGTCTAACGTTACAGTTACACAGGCATTAGAAAAGTCTACAGTACGTACTGGTACCTGGTAATCGTGTAAGACAACTGCACACTGTACACATGTATGATAGCCCTACTACATATCGACCACCCTCTTTTAAGCCGACTGCGTATCAATTGGCGCACTGAACGCTAATAGTACGCACTTCAAAGCGCGCAAAGCACATAAAAATGGATTGGCTTTGACTGTTGATGAGGGTGGTGTGGGAAAACGTGAAAATTCACTGATTCATTAATGGTTTTAATCAAGGACAAAATTTCGAATGAACGTTTTCACCGAATCGTAATGACTAATGTAATGTCTATGGAAGTTTCTAAAAAGCTTTGTACAACACGGTGTTCAATACAACTCGGTTTGTTTGCGTGCATTGTCAATGCAAAAACAGCGGTCGATCTCAATAAGGAGCGTTATCGCGGGGAGCTGTAACGAGGCCACGCAAGTTCGACGGCGATATTTTTGCACTGAAACTTCGAATCGAAAAGAGAACAACGGCATTTGATAGAGCTGGATTTTCTCAATCACGTAGGTCAAGTTTTTTACGTGAATTTCAGTGTTAAATATTCTTATCAAGCAAATAAACATTAGGCGGTCGATGAGTAGTAGGTCCAACCATACATGTAGACACTGTGAGACAGTGTACATGTACCGTTCCTTTTTTCAACAATCATCAAAACTGTTAGTGTTAGTATAGCTGTTTACATAATTTCTACAACCAGATAAGATTCTATCTCCTTTTCTCTATTTTTTATGTTGATCCTCCCTAGATACAGAATGGCAGTGTCGGAAAGTACGCCACTGGACTCGCTGGAGCTCCTCTCGGTGGCCGAGAACCTTGGACCGTACGCATGGCGCAAGCTTGGCCTGTACCTGGGCCTTACTGAGGTGAGGCTAGCCAACTGGGAACGGCAGTTCCACATGAACACAATAACGGAGCAAGCTGCCCACCAGATGCTGATCACCTGGAACAACAGCCAGGACGAGGAAAAGGGGCGACGGCTGCTGATGGCCGCCCTCGAGAGCTGCAAATTACGCAATCTGTCCGATAAAGTCCAGAATGGTAAATAAAAGGAGAGTGTACAAAGTAGTTGTCTGCTTTTATGCATAATTTACCATATATGTAGATGAAACAAAGGACCATCATTAGTGCTTTAAAATAGTTCTAGATAGTGAGTTGGGGATGGAAGCTACCACTGTAAAATTTTGAATAGGTAAAATCGATGTTAGTTATCAGGGAGCTTTAGATTTTGATGCACGCATGTTTGAGACGACGCTTGCGCTGGACGTTCTTCCCTCCCCTGCGTCGTGTTGAAAAGAAATATGCTTTAGATTACCCTGTAATACAACATATAAAAAATTGAATGGCGGCCCCATATGATCGGTGAATCAAGTAGCTCCCTACGTTGCAAACTGTGCGAACGTAAAAATAGCCCAGTACGTGTAGTGAAAAACTCAGGCGACGCAAGCTAAAAATAGATCGGCTTGACGCGCGCTTCTGTGCATGCTTAGAAGATGTTTTTTGTTTTTTCCCTCCGAATGTCTGCGCGTCAAAATCTAAAGCTCCCTTTTGTTAAATATAAAAAAATATGAATAATAGTATTAATAAAAATTTATCCTGACTAAATTGTCTACAGAAGTGGATTTATGACAAAAAAATACAGATATCTATACAGATATACATGTATGATAGGATGTTTTGTGGTACAACAGACCTACACATTAATGTCATATCTTGAAAATTTTTCAAACCACTGTTCCCAAAGACAAACAGGACCTTTAATCTACCTACATTTAATTATCCATTATATTGTATTGGCCTTTCCCACAAATAGCAACAAAATCAGGCTATTGTTTACTTGATATTTGGATAGTAAAGTGAGTCCTTGACATCAGTTTTTTTCTTCATATGATTTTTTTTTTTTTTTAAACTGTAAAGTCAACTTTGACGTGATATGGAATTGCTCTGTAAGGAATGTTACATGATCACAATTTTGTGATTGTCCATGTCAACCAAAGAAGAAAGTACACGAATTAAAGCATGCAAATGTACATATTGGCAAATAAGGCACAAGATTTTATGCTTTACTGTGGTAGTAGATTTGTAAACCTGTGGAGAGCGACATTATGCATTTGTTTTGTTTTGTTTTGTTTTGTTTTTTTTCTAATACTGTTGAACAGCAACTTGTACAGCAATGGGCACAGGTTGATTGACATGACATAGTAACTTCGGTCTGAGACATTAAAGAAGGGATGATTTTCCTAAATTTCCCATTTACCCCAGCGTAAGAATACTTGGACTAGTCTTCAACAGGGTAATTTCGTAACAACAGTGCAGCTGCCATGTCCAAACAAAAGTTTGAAGTTCTACAGATTTACCACTTGCAGAAATGTGTGAATTACAGTGATTCTGCTCACTGATAATAATAAAATGACCATGATAAGTTGTGCCTTTGTTTCTTGTTCTCAATGTTCTGTATTTCTCTGGGACCACTGTAAAAAGTTATATTTCTTGCAGTTGTGCATTCTGTGCTCTTTGCACATTATTATGCAGATTGATTATCATTATTTCACTGCACTTTTTCACTTTGTCTTTTTCTTTATCTCATGTACCTGATTTCGCACCCTATAGGTCCCATTTATTATTATTATTATCATCATCATAATGCCCTTTCTGTCACAGGAGCATTCCGAGCCCGCCTACCAGACGGAATGAAACCCGTCCAAACAACGGAAGCAAACAGCTCTGCGCATCAGGTGCCCCATCCTCAACAAGCCCATCGGCAGCCACCCCAGGCTTATCCCCTGCCACCTCAGCAGACAGCTCAACCTGCCCCGATAGCAGGCAGAGGAGGCGGAGACCATCTTCAGATGGAGTTGTCCGAAATTCTCTTGTGCGACGTGGCGATGAAACTTGGCGCAGAGTGGCGATTTGTAGGGACATATCTTGGATTTCTAAACTCGGAAATTGAAATTTTACAGCAGCAACACAACCTTGTATCTGTAAGCATTATATTCTATTTTCTTTTTGTCCTTTTGTTTAGAATGTATTTAGAAATTCTATCCACAAAGTAAATAGCCAGGGCCTGTGCCCACCTGGTTTACGCAGCATCTATAAAGCCAGTTTGGGAAAAGCTCATGTGCATATGGGTACAAATGACCTTTCCTCTTTCTCAGTTGGTTAGGCACTTCACTCAATTCAAAGGGTCATAATGCTCAACTTGCCTTGCATAGCAATGTATAGAACTCGTACATTCAAAGAAAGAATGAACCTGCGTAGATATGGTGACCAGAACGGTTCGTCAATCAACACGTAAGAAACTATTACCCACATGTTTTTCCTGTCAACTTGTGATACTGTTCGCTCTTGATTTTTAGTGCTCTCTGGCATGGCATGGTATTTAAGGTACGGTATCTTTTGGAGCGCATTGACAAGTTATAATGTGTAATTTACAGCCAAGTGTCTTTAATAATACTCAGAAAGGGAACTCACAGAAGGTTGAGTCAACCCCCCGAGATCTCTGCTGTCAATCGCAGAATCACCACGAAAATTGGCATGTGCATTACCTGTAGCATTCCTAACAATGTACTGAAAAATATCTAGTATCAAAATCAATTTGTTATGTATTTCATTGTTTTATGAATTTCATATGTATTTCTTTGTTTTTCGACCTTTTGCTTATCATTTTTTTCACAAAATCTATGAGAGAACCTATCTCAAACATAATCATTCTAAAATTGATTGACTTCAGCATATGAAAGTGAAATAATCATATCTTTATGAATAAGAAGAGAAAACTCCATTTGCATAACTAGACTTTAAAGGTGCATGGTCCCGGTGTTTTAGTCAAATGCGTAAGAGGGCGCACGGCACAAGTTTCCTACAGAGACCTACGCTATCAACTCCTCTTTAGCGCTTACGCTTTGGCCCACTTCCCCGAGTCCGAAAAGTTCGATTCACTGTAGTCAGAGGTCCCGATCACAGTTCGGCTCATGATTTGGCTGAGGGGGATGACAGCTTTAGCAAACCTCTTTTGTGATGTCATAATAACAAGCACATGCATGCACCCTGGCATTACTACAGACTGCGCGATGCGCAGAGAAGACAACGAAGGCAACATTACTTAGCAACACCTACGCGCTTTACTCTTGATGAGAGCTCAACTTCGGTAATCTTCATATCAATGCTGACGGTGATCGGCAGTATCATCACCAGCGCCCTCTACACTATCGGGACTATGCACCTTTAATGTTTTTTATCAGTTTATACTGATTGATTATACCAATGGGCAAAGTGTTTGTATGATATTTATTCCCAGGTAATGTTGACCGCCATGGAAGTAGAATCTTCCTGCTTCTGACTCACAGTTCATCAGGTGGCCTTCCAGTAGGGGTTATCATCACCTCAAATGAACAAGAGCAGACAATCACAGAAGGCCTGGAACTCCTGAAGACCATTTTGCCAACTGATGCATTTGGAGGAAATGGTACGGTAATGAGGGTCCAGCAGTATTCATTACAGATGATTGCTTTAATATCAGAGAGGAAGGCTCTTCACACGGTTTTTCCGAAGTCTACCCTGCTTCTTTGTACCTTCCACCTTCTACAATCTGTGTGGCGTTGGCTGTGGGACAGCAAGCATGGTATCAACAAAGATCACCGCCAGAGCTTGTTTCTCTATGTGAAGCAAATGATGTACGCAACGGACCCCCCTACTGTTGAGGCAGCCTACCAACGTGCAAGGAGTGATCCTACTGTTGTTCGGTGAGCATGCCTGTGTTGTCTCTGTACTAGGCTTTCCATTGGGTGTAACATGTATTGGGGGTAACATGTATGCATTTATGGATTCTCTTTATATTAGGTTATCATATGATAGGAATAACATTAAAGGACAAGTTCACCTTCATAAACATAAGGATTGAGAGAATGTAGCAATATTAGTAGAACACATCATTGAAAGTTTGAGGAAAATCAGACAATCCGTTCAAAAGTAATGAATTTTTGAAGTTTTTGTGCAGTACCCGCTGGATGAGAAGACTACCACTGCAGTGTATGAATAACTTAGATGTCACATGCGTACAACAATATAAGGAAAGTATAAAAAGAATTTCACAAAATTCCATCTTTTGAAAAAAGTACACATTCCCCTGACTCATTGCCGACAAATGTTTTGGGTAATATTATTCCCCCTGGCTTTAGAAAGAGGCAAGTCAAGTGCTCTTTTATTATGCGAAAAAAGTGAAAATATGTTGAATTTTCTTTTACATTTTCTTTATACTGTTGTACGCATATGACTCACAAGCTGTAGTAGTCTCCTCATCCAGCGGTTCCAACACAAAAATTAAAAAAATTGATAACTTTTGCATCGATTGTCCAATTTTCCTCAAACTTTTACTAGTGTGTTCCACTGATATTGTTGCATTTTCTCAATCCTTATGTTTATGAAGGTGAACTTGTCCTTTAAGGGAGTTTAAGATGAAAGAATCGTTATACATGTGTATTTACATGAAGTTTCTACAAGTTCTAATCTTATTTTCAAAATTCTTATATCTATCACAGAAGATGAGATGCAATTAGTAATTGCATTCTGAACTGGTGGTCTGAAAGAAAAAAAAATCAGAAAAAAAGCTGTAAAACTTACAGTGACAAAAACATATATTTAACCTTGCTATTGTGAATATAATCTTGTGTATAAAGAAGATGTGTGGTAATTCTTGTCATTCTTTTAAATTTAGGTACCATGGTTATGGAGCATACCTCGAGTCCCTATATGAGAGACGTCAAGTTTGGGCTCAGGCATTTAGATTGGGACTTCGGATCCGGGCCAACAATACCAATAATTATGCCGAAGCTGCCATGAGAGTCTTGAAGGATTCCATCCTGCAACGATCCAAAGCCTTCAATGTGCCGCAATTGGTAGACTTTATCCTCTGCAGGCTTGAAAGTTTCTACCAAAGGAGACTTCTGGCAGTTGTCAACCAGCGCCCACTGAAGTGGAAAATCCAACCCCATCGTGGATCGACGATCAGCAAAGATGACATTTTCAAAGTAAATATTCTATAAATGTTATAAATTGTTTAAAAAATAAATTTCTGTGTAATCTTCAAAGTGTGATTCATGTTAATCTACAAATGGGCTATGGTACTAGCCACCATGTTTTTAATGTGTCAATCTAACACCCTCACCCCCCCTACTAACGGTAATTCGTTCTTCCGTGGCAGTTTATAGCCGTGCAGGAGCATTCCTAGAACAGTCGCTATTCAATCGTACATAGGCCTGTTTAGCGAGGGTCTATTTACGGTAGCGGTAGAGCTAGGTTTTGTAATGACAGTTGTAAAATTATTTTTAAAAGATTGTAACGCTAGAAGACTAACCTATAACGTTAAGGATCTACAACTAAAGCAAGCTTGTTGAGGTAAGTGTTTGTGGTGATGTATGAGAATGTGAACTTTCTAACAATGTAGGGCCTAATCTCTTCTGTCTGCAGTCACTGGTACGTGAGCTGTAGACTACGGACCTGGCCCTGGTCCAGGTCCAGCACTAGTACAGTAGTAGCATAACCTAGAACTACTGGTGTCAAAGAAACTTGCTCAGGTCAGGCGGTGGTAATACTAGTAAGTAGTATAATGGGAAATCCTTTGCCTTCAGGCCCTGTCACGACTGTCTAACATTAACGGGAGTAGCAGGCTCAGTCTTATAGCTTCCAACACATTCACCAGTTTGTTTCTCTCTCAAGCTGCCATACCAGTTACAACAGTTTGGCAAAAACAAATCTGTTGCAATTTCGCAATTCTCGCTTGTAGCGCGTCATTACGCTGTGCATGAGGTGTGATGATACTGCTTAGTGTGCTCTGTACTGTGGTCACGATGATTGCATTTGTGTGTGTGCAAAGCCTCTCTGTGTATGTTGTGCGCATCATAACAATTGGTTTTTTGATGACGTCACCCCTCCTGACATAACGCCATTTGTTTAACGTAGTCGCAGTTATATTCCATGGTTGTACGTAATTTACGTCATGTTATGAAAATATAACGCTTCTCATCCTTGTGACCATGGTCACGTGACTGCATTCTGACCAATCACACATTGATATCTACATAGGTCATATCATATTATTATATAGCTATCCTTATGAATAGCATTGTTGCTCTGTTTTTTTTAAAATCCTTGAATACCTTTATAAATGAATTTAAAGCAGCTTGCATTCATTTGATACAATTGATCAATGATTTTTAGCGTGAATGAAAGTTGTGAAATGGAATGAACAATTACATGTTAGTTTCAAGCTACTCTTACAAGGTAAAAAGAAACTATGCAAGGACACAAGTTCACTTGAAAAGTATATCAATACTAAGAAAAAAAAAATAAATCTGTTCAAACAGCCATGATATCAAAGTCTAAAACCCAATTATTGCATGTAATTCCTGTTAGAGTATTATTGCCAGACAGGGGAGAGTACCTACCAGGTCACCAGCCAGAGTGATCGACTGTGTCGCTACACTGTTGACATGGCTGTTGGTGTGTGTTCCTGCCATGAAGGTGTCACTGGGGGTGCCTGCAAACACCAAGAGGCCATTGTGAGGCACTTTGACGTGGCTTCGAGCAACTTCCTGCCTACATCTGCTACCGAAAGGACATTGCTGCTTCAAATTGCGACTGGGTGTAAGAAAAATTGAGCCCTATGGAATTTTACTGTTGGAATTTTAATACACATTCAACTTGCTGTTTTGTTGTTAAATTGATTTTGACCATTGAAAGGCTTTGACTGACACAGAGTTTGACTTGTTCCAAAGTCAACTGTAATTCAGATATAACTGTCATTGGCCAACATTAATGATTCCAATTGTCTGTAAATGACTTCCTTCTGTCTTTAAAGGGGAAATTCAGACATTTTTGAGCTGTCAGTGAATGGAGCAAAACAAGAAGGACTTAGCATTGGAAGTTCGATCAAAATCTAAGAATTGGTTCAAAAGTTGTGCATTTTTAAAGTTTAAGTAAATCCTTATTATGGGGATTCTTGAATTGGCAACACTGCCAGTATCTGTGATGTAATTGTGGAGAACTCTACATTGGTTTTGTACACAAAATTAGATATTTTTCCTGTTCACAAAACATTAGGTCAGGAATAAACCTGATACAACTGTACTTTCAAAAATGCTTGCAGATTTCATGTAGCTTTCGTTCAGATTTAACTTTTTCTCGCAGATTTCTCAATGTGTACATGTATGTATATAGTGTATTTTATTACTTTTGTTCTTTTGGTCATTAGATGTTTTTAATATATGTATATAATATAATTGTATAGTTTTTATATTTTGATTGTAGACTGATTGTATGATTATGTATGTTACTATAAAATGAAATGTATGATATTGTACAAAATTCTGCAATTCAACCATCTTCATGGCTGCGAATGAATTTTTAAATAAACCATTACAACAGGCCATCTTTATACGTAAGCAGAGCAGGAAGTCATCAAAAGTTATAGACCAATTCGGGTTCGTTTAGGGCAGCAGACAATTTGTGGCACTGGGCACAGCCATTAGCTCATTTTGCGGTGTCCCAGCATACCCCCCTTCCCTCACCCCACGGGCAACGTGGGGTGAGGCGCACTTGTAACAAAGGTTCGCGCACTAAGCAAGCATTCGCGTAACCAGTATGAGATGCCTATTAGCTAAAGCAACCATGCATCAGTTTTTCATTCCATGCGCATGCTAATGTAGTCTTTCTTATTCCACTTAATTCACTTAAAGAAAATTAATGTCTCCATTTATTTCTACATGTACTTTGATATGGGTATGTATAGCCTGTCCAGGTCCATGATCTAACTTCACTGAGTTTGTATATAACTACTAGTACTACAGACAAGTAAAAATCTAAAGATTGAAATGAATGCTTGTTCATTTGAATTTAAGGTGATGACAATGTTCCGTCAGGTTGGCTGGACCCTCTTCAGACCTCTGAGTCAATGGCAGAAGACGGGCCAGAACCTGAACAGCATGGCACATTGCCAGCCACAGGCCATAGTGAAATACAAGACCCTCAACTTGTTCGAGTCGAAAGTCTCCGTGCTCAAGGTGATTTGCTCAACGCATTTGACAAACGACTCCATGGAAACGTATCAAGCATCTCTGACTCACGATGTAAGTATAGCTTTCTATTCTTTATTACTTGGTTATAACAGCATGTTTGCATTTGGGACCATGAAAATTATGACCTTGTTAACAGGTCTTTTGCTACATCCGTTTAATGAAAAAATAATGACATTAAAATATTAATAAAAACAAGATTTTAAAGACCTTCCATCACCCAAATTACTGTGTAATGATATGATTTTGTTTTATGTGATCTCTCACTGTAATTACGTTTTACTGCATTAATCTCTTAAACATGAGAAGGAATCATGAACACAGGTCTACATTGAATCTTTGCGTTTGCTGAGAGAAGCATTTGATATTGTCTTCATTCCAAGTAGTAGAAGTATTTTATTCCTCATTTTAGCAAAAAAACAAAAAAAAAGATAAACAAAAGGATTTATTTTTACCAATATTATGTATTACAAAAGCATTTAGTATGGAATGATTACTTCCATCTAAAACCTCAAAATAGAATCATTTGTGACCTGCTGCAACAAAAGGATCAGAAAGTTGGGGGAGGATGATTTTCTTAAAATGACATGACATTATTCCCTTACTCTTCCACTTTAATGTCATATATACAATGACTCATAAAAGGACTCTGTTGAGGAGATATGAATGATTTTATTAGCACATGTGGAGTGGTTTAGGAAATCAGAGTTTCGAGAAAACCGCCTTCAAAGTTTCTTTCCGAAGCTATCATCGTCAATGGGAAGCAAGACAGTTTTCATCGTTTCACAATAGAAGGTACGCTCCTAGCAACCTCCACGATTATCATTCAAGCTTTAATAGCCCCAGTGGTCTATGCACGACCAATCAGTAACCAGGATGCCACACACTGACCAATGAGGTCACTCCCTCGTTGCTAGGGGCGGGGTCTTACAGCTGCAGCTCTAAATCCAAATCTTCGGACATGCTTCTGTTCTGTTGAAAGTTGGAAAATCATGGCCCAGAAAAATGTTATTTTCTTGCCTTTCCTTTGATCATTTACCTTAGATATTTTGGCACATGATAGAAGATACATTAGACTACAAATTTGTATTAAAAACAGAAATCCAAATGTTCTAACGGATTTTGATGATCTGACTTAAATCTCGATTTTCTCAGTTCACTCGTCAGCGACTTTAGGATCCTTTTGTTGTAGCGTGTCACATTTGGTTCCAGTTTGTGCTTAAATTAAAAAGAAAAAGAAAAAAATAGTCAGATTGAAAAACATGCCTTGCTTTATATTGCCACACAATAGTTCTGTCCTAAAACATCAACGATTGTGCGATATCATCCGCAAAAACATTTTTGGAAAAGTCACTAAATTTGAAGGAAATTGGAAAAAACTCAAGGAGTGGCAAAGAAATTTATGTTAGGAGGCACATATGCAAGCATGTTTGATGGTATAGCACCAAATATGCTGGCACAGTAATCTTTGGAGGTGACATTTTTGGCTTTCACTTTTTTGAAGCACTATATGATAACCATGGTGCATATTTTTTTCACAGGTGCATTTTCACACCACAACAGATATTCTGAGAGCACGTACGACCATGCAGCTCAGATTTTTTAAAACTGGAAACTTGTAAATTTTGCCTGTAAGATTTAATAATAATAATGATAATAATAGTAATGATTATAAAAGTTATGATAATAATGATAATGATTATGATATGATAATACAGTTATTAAAGTGAATTACAAGTAATTTCTCGTGATAATAAGTTGTAGCATGATATTGTTACACCAACATCATTGAAAATTTTATAATCATGTTCAATTCATGAAATTCATGTACATGTGATTGCCATTCATTCTAACATGTTATTTATACCAGCATGAATTGTTTTTAACCTAGAGGTTGTTACATATGCACGTATGATTCTTCAAAATGGATTTGCATGATACATGTATTTTGTAGTGTCTCATTCATTTGCATGATCTAACTGTTGCCATTACTTGTTTTCATTCTTTGTTTCAATGTGACAACTTAATTATGAGGGAATGCTTGGATATCTTCTGAGCTCATATAAGTAAGTGCCATTTTGAATTTTGCTTTATTTAATAATGAAATTGTTACATTTGTACAGCTAGATTTATTGTAGTTTGAAATGCAGATTTTGTCACATTTTTTGGGGTCTTTTAAAGCAGCATGTTTGTCACAAGTGCATCTGCAGCATGGAGGTTAAACACACAAAAGCCCATGTGATAACTGGGGTAAGCAGCATTTGTGTTCTAGTCTTCCATACTGCAAATAGACTTGTGGTGAAATGTGGCTGTAACCCTGCTTTAACTTTTAAGATATGTTTTTAATTTTTAAAAATGTCAGTAAGGAAATATAAAGGACATACTTTTCTCTATAATGTTCTATATAAAAAATCATTCAGTGGCTGTCTTTGAAGAATTTACTCATCAAATTGAATGTCTCTTCCAATGAAGTGAAATATTTGTTAGAAAGATAAGAAAGTTCCCAAAATGTTGTTAGGCAGATATCAAATTCAAGATTGGGGGTCTGAGGTCTATGAACTTTATAGTCAAAATACTTGTTTTTGTAGCAAGTTACTGCACTAATGATGATATCAAAGATTTTGCAATACAGGAGATGTTAAAGATTTAAGGTCAGAGTCCAAGGTTGGGTCTAAGAAGGTCAAGTAATTAAATTTTTAGCCATGAGCTCATAAAGAGTTAACAAGGGCCATGAAATTTAATGTAAACATTTTGAGATTATATCATTTGCAAAGTATAAGAGGATAAATGTTACTTTTCAAGATGGTCAAAGGTCATCAATCTCTGAGGAACATGCCGATTCCAGCTAGTTGATGGTGTGTGACAATTGGTATAAAATTTTGAATGCTATTCTCATTGCATTATTTAATAGCTGCTTGCGAGAGAATGCAGAGGCCATCTCTCATTCTAAGAGGAATTGCTCTAGATTTTGTAATGATGATGGTTTGGATCATATCCCTACATAAATGCAATTTCTGTAATAGCCTACAACTGATTAATATACTGTATCTTTTTTATCTATAGAGTATAATTTGTCAGGTAAAAACACAATTACTTACTCCAAAAGTTGATACACAATATAGTTTGATTGAATGCAAGCAATTTGGGTAGAGATATCCTTGATACTCCAAAAGAACATTCAAAATTCTTGAATTTGAAAAATTTGAAATCTGTTTCTCTGTTGTGCATTGCCAGCCCCATACATTAAATTTAACTTATGAGTAATCTTCTGAATAGATCTCTAGGCTCGTCACATAATCAACATGATTATTCTCTTCCATTTTTAGCTCAAGAATATGACAACATTGTTGAAGGAGTCCATGAAATGTTCATGGAGATGGAGGAGCAGCTGAGGCAGGATCGGGAGACATTTGCTGAGCCTTTCAGGGCAATGATAAGGTCCTACAAAAGGCTGAAAACCAAAAGTAACCTGGTGTCAGCTGTAAGAATGTTTGGTAGGTATAGTGGTGTCAGCCTAGCCAGACGTAAGGTAACCCACAAGACCACAGGAGCAGGGATTCTGAAAGCATCGGGGGCCAGCATAAGTGTGCAGCCAACGGCCATCTCTCGTAGAAAGGTGAAGATTGGGGGCAGGAAACGGCTGACAGGGGGTCGCCCAACCAAACAGGCAGCAGTTGTCGAGCATGGGTATGCAAAAGGCTGCCAGTCATCTCAGCTTCCCCGCAAAAGGCGTGCAGCTGCTCCACATTGTCTCAGCCATGCTGTGACATTGTGCCAGTCGCTGGGAAAAACCCACAGTTCAAAATGAACTTGCTTGTACCAATAGGATGCCTCTTCCCTGTAGGTTGCTGGGAGGCATTATGTTTTCAGGTCAATGTCAATGCACTTTGCCTAAACTATACATTTCTGCATATAACTTGAGATAGGAATGCTTAGTAGTTTGTTTATGTTTTCTAGGCATTATCAAATTGACAAGGACTTTCGGCTTTTACAGACTTCTTTTTTCATTGTCATCTTTAAATGAGTATGCGATGTCTTTGCTATTTGTATACTTGCACTGTTTTCTTGTTATTTATATTGATGGATTGAAATAGATAAATGAACGAACAAAATGCTGTTACTTGCAAGAAAGATTAGAAATAAAACGACAAATATTTCTATGAGGAGGGGTGAAATATCTAAGGTCAAGGTAAAAGGTCAAATGAATTAGTTGAAAATTCTCATTTTTCTCCACATATCTTGTTACCACCATATCTGGAGAAACCTGCAAGTAGATTAGGATCTTTCTTGCTTGCTCCACATGAACCCCATGATTGATCCATTCATTGAATAGAAATTGGATGGGATAAGTTCAAAGGTCCAAGGTCAATTAAGTTTACTTGACATTGGGCTGCACTTTTGAAGAAGGTTAATTCAGGACTATATTTCCATATGTTTTGCTTTCAAGAGTAGCTTGAAATTTTGAAAACCTAGTGTAGCATCAAACATTTCTGTTTGTACAGTGCGTAGAAAAAAAGGGCAGATATTGGTTTTTGCCTATATGTATATACAAGTAGAGTGCTTTGGTTAATAGGAGGTGCATGCGAGAAGGCAGAGGCATTCTAGTCTACAGCGCAGCAGTCAAATTCCTCTATTATTCTAATGATATTTGTAACAGTGATAATAATGATAATGATAATAATTATCATTGTAATAACTGTAGTGAGAACAATAATAATCATAACAGTGATAAAAGTAATTATCAACAAGAATCAGGGGTGGATCCAGGAATTCTGTAAAGGGCGCGCGTGACTAATATTTCTGGTGCCACTTCCGAGTTTCATTTCATTTTTTTTTCATTTTTATTTCTTTTGTTTTTTATCAAAAATAAAGGGGGGGGGGGGAGTACGCCGGTTGCACCCCCCCCCCCCCCCCCTCTCGATCCGCCACTGAGAATCATCAAAATAGTGATAATTGTATAGCCCTGCAGGTACACACTGCAAAAGGACATTTTGGATTCAGCAGCTTTACACCTTGTCACATTCTCACATGCACTCTGAAGGTTGCATTTGGTGTAGAGTACAGTCCTGGTGTACTTTCCACTTCCACACCTTTATCTTTTGGTGATGCTGCCACCATTGTTTTATTTTTGTTTCATTTGAATATTCATAAGTTCTGGTCAAGAGATTTTTTCCAAAAATAGGTGAAATTACAAAATGTCATGTCTTCCTTATTTCTCACCCATTTTTCATAAGTTTTGCACCATTCTGTAGGGAATGATTTTCTCTTTAGTTTTAAATCATATTTATTGTGGCTTGGAATTTCCCTTTAAGTGACACTAATTTGTGATAATAAAAGAACAATTGTGTGGAGAGAGAGAGGGAGAAAACTGAACTGATACTATGTCTGGTCCTGAATGCATCTTGGTATCATCTCTGCAATCTGTTAACTCCATTATGGCGCCTGCACCACCCTTCATAACTTATGATACTTCTCCCCATCCCCCTGTTGTCAGTTTCCCACTCCACAAATTTGCAGAAATTATGGTAAAGTACACTTGAGATTTACTCAGTGATGGGTACTCAATTGGTATCAAATGTCATGTACTTTTTCTTTTGTAAATTAACAGAGTTTTCCACCCAATGTGAGACTTTCAATTGGTTATTTAGTCAAGTGAAAAAACATATTGTAATAATGCAGAATATGTTAATGATCCATCAGGACTACAAGGAAGATGGCTGATGATTGACTCACAACAGTACAGATACAAATAGACTATGCTAAACAGTTGAAATGCTCAAGTTTAACATTATTAGGTGATCCGAGTATCCTCTCGGATCACCTTCTGTATCTGTACGGATTCTTTGTTCTTCTTCTTCTTCTTCTTCTTTCTTTATTTCTGGACAAAAGTTGTGTATCTACGTACTCAGAAAGTACTCAGAGTATCAACTTCAAACTCATACCATATATGTATCATGTCCCAAAGACGACAAATCTAATGTATCATTGTGATTGGTCGATCGTGACGTCACTATGACGTCATTATATGAAAACACATTCTCAATCATATCTCATTAATGGAATAGAATGGAATCTTGAAACGTGCGCGTAGAAATATTTGTATGCTCAAATCAAGCTCAAATTTTTTTTGCACACGTTTCAGACCATTTGGAGCATTTTTTGAAAAATTGAAAAAATTGGACGGACGCGTACACGCGCGCGCATATACGCACGTACAGCTCATATACAATAGAAATTTCCACTTTTTTTACACAGATTGGATGCCTGAAATGTCAAGGAATATTTCTACCAAGTTTCAAGTCAATCCGACTCTAAATGACGTCATACGGGCCCGTCAAAGTTGAAATTCCGCGCGCGCGTCAATGGCGACATACAGTGCAACAATGCCAAAAAACCGCCCATTTTAAATCCGAATTTACTCGCCAGGATGGACGATGACCCCCCATTTTCTTGACATATTTTCAAAGCTGATGAGTTGTACATGTCATTCCATGGGTTGACGATGCTGGAAAAATGATCAAAAGATATCAAATTTCTTAATAAAGTAAAAAAAGTAAATTTTCAAAATGACGTCATCAAATTTCAAGTTCACTCGAGCGTATCTCACTTATCCTTTGCCAATTTACACCCAGATTTCAGTATGTTTCAGCTTATTAAATGATCTTTCATTAATATAATAACAACATTTTGATTGGATGACGGCATCACCTCGTAAAAATGGATTGAAAATAATATTGTCAAATTTGACCAGTTTACGTGTTATCTCTATGGGAGAGCAGTTTTTCTGGCAGTGAAAATTGACATGACTCTCTTTTTCGAGCACTGGCTCACTTATGCTTCGGTGAATTTCTCCCAGATTTTAGTATGTTGTAGCTGAGACTTTGGGCTATCGTAAGTGTGCCCTCCATTTTTTCATACGATGTCGGCATCACGTCGAAAAACTTGGTTGAAAATGGCACGAGGCTTCGATGCAGCGTCATTTTGCTTAATACACAGGGCCTATGGAGAATGAAATAGGTCATTGCGTAGCGCATCCGACTTGTAATCCTAAGGTCCCTGGTTCGAGGCTCAGCCCTGCCAATATTTGTTTTTTTAATTTTTTAACACTTTTTTTCTTCTTTTTCTTTAGTTAGGTTCTAATCTTAATCTCCCTTTCCTTACTTTATCTTTTTCTGATTTTTTTATGCTTCTTCAAATTTCTATAAAATAACAATTTTTTCTTTATTTTTCTTTCTTTCTACTACTTTCTGTAAAATAGATGAACAACAACAATGGCTATCAATCCCATATTTTGCACATGTTTAGTACATGTCACGTACATTATTTCATAAAATAACAACTACTTGATCGGACACCATCTTGGGTATGTAAATTAGGGTCAAAGGTCATAAATGTTTCATCCTGTATCTTGGTGAATACATGTCCTATCTTTCCCATATTTTGCACACGCAAAGACCATGTTACAAGAATCATTTCATAAGATAATCACTTTTTGTTTAGACGCCATCTTGGGTGTGCAAAGTGAGGTCAAAGGTCAAATATACTTCATTCTGTATTTCCGTTAGTGTATACGGAATTCGGTACCAAAGATGGCAGGTCTCACTCCCTTTTCTAAATGAGAATCCAAACATCACACGGCCAATGTCCCGTCAACACAGATGAAACCTGTATGGTCATGAATATTTGGATCAGGACTCAAATCATTGATTTTCGAAGAGATCGGATCACCTAATGGGGAAATTACAGAATACCGGTTTTACGTCATATAAATTAGCATATTGGTGCGTATAAGAGCCGCCGGAGGCGGCTCTCCCTTAGAGATGAATTTCAGCCCGAAGGGCTGAAATTCGTCTTTCCCGTCGTCTGGGGCCCCCAAAAAGCCCGGGAACGGAACGGCCGTCAAAAAGTAGGTTGACCACATAATTTTTATGAAAATTGAGTGGTTTCAGAGGAAAACTGCTCTAAATCAAGATAACTCGAGTAAATCGTCGATAAAGAAAATCGAGCCGATTTTGGCGGAACTACTTTAAACTTGATGACGTCATCACAGCTGACATCCTCCTTCCTTCATCTCTTTTCGACACAAGTCATTCACGATCAATCACACTACACACTAGTTTGGCCAGGCAGCGCGTATACGCGTATTGTCAAGAGACATGTGCGCACTCAACTGCTACACGTATTGTACACTGTACTAGTAAACATGCGCGCGTTCTGCAGACTCAATACGCGCTACCACTGCACACGTACGCATTATAAGCTGTTGTGTGTAGGTATTCTCATGGTCGGACATCCGGGTATTTTGCGTGTCACGGGGTCATGGATAGCGTTGGAGTGAAAACAAACCACTCGCGTGAGCCTGGAGTGAACGCTGTACGTGTTTTCTGCCGGGGCGCCCCGCGAGCATAGCGCTAGCGCAAGCTGGTACTGTAGCTGTGCGGGCGGCAGGATTAGGCCCTAGGCCTACTCTAAATTAGGCCCTACCCTAAGTACTACAGTACTAACGTTAGACCTACCTGAAGTTTCTATGAGGTACTAAGTAAGCGTAGATATCGGGGTAGGGCCTACTCAAAGAGGTTCTACTGCACATCTGGCCATTCTGTCGGGTCGTTGATCCAGAGTCCTGCCGCGATTTCATACGGGCACAGGTCCAGTCCGGCCGCCTTAAACTTGGCAAAATACCGGGACCGATCGATCGACAGGATCCAGATTTTTAGAATATTGCTGGCAAGACATGATGCATGTATCTCATGAATGATGGCACAAATGACAAAATGAATAATGAAAAACAGTCCCCATGTCGAGCTGCGTAGAGTTGCACATAAATTATACGCGTCGCACATGCACAGCATGCAGTATGCGCATTATGCATGCAGGCTTAGCGCTTGCAAGCTGTTTGTTTTCACTCCAGTCGACCGGAAGTGACGTGTAGCCGACCGCAAGAATTGTTGTACGACTGCATAGAGTCAACATGGTGGGCTGTCAAGAGCACCCACACAGTGCGTAAGCTCTACTGTAAGCTAGCACCAGCAATTAGATAAGTGATTGTTTTCTAGTCTCACCTAAATTGCTGTCGATTTCTATGATACGGACTATCCTCAACTCCTAAAAACGTGAGTATTCATCGTAAATTCGGGTAAATTTTAACAGCTAGTCTAGACTAGCATCGTCAGGATCTCTAGAACTACATTATTATCGCTATCGGGGGACACCCCCGAAACCCCCGTAAACAACGTAAGATACCACACTTCTCACCGCACAGATCAAAGAAAACACACGTAAACAAATGCAATCGTCGACAGCCGAATCACGGACCGTATCGCAGATCGGATTAATATTTCAGATGGTTGCTATCGGCAAGCGTAATTACGCTCTTTTCAGAGCGATTTGCGCTCTCCGTGATTGGCTGCCGGTATTCTGTAATTTACCCCACCTAATTTGTCAGTGTTGACAAATTCCGGTTCTAGTTTGAGAATTGAGTATACTAATGATGCACAGGATAGAGTGTGTTAGTGTAGGTGTGGCGCGCTCGAGAGTATTGACAATGGTGCGACATGCACGAGGCGCAGCCGAGTGCATGTTTGCAACCGTTATTTGTCAATACTCGAGAGTGAGCCGCACCTTCACTAACGCCACGAAATAATCCTGTGCATCATTAGATTTATAAAATGGGTCGAAAACTAACAGCATTATTCACGTACCTTTGTGGGTCGATACCAGTCAGCTACATGTAGCACTCGCTCAAAAGTCAAGGTGTCCGAAGATGTTCGTCCCAAACATTTACGCACGTCGCACTCGGAAATTTAAATCCCGCACACTATAAGTACTGTACGTACGTATAAGAGTATACGTACGCCACGTACGTACTGTTATGCACAAGAAAGGCCGCCGGCTGTTGTGGCAGCCCGCGGCCCGAACTAGAAGTTGTTTACAGGATTGACAGCGCGTATAGTAGCGCGTGACGCACTTGTAACAACTGATTGAGTGCGCACTGCTAGTGTAAAACATTGTGACGTACGTCAGGCCAGGGAGGTGGAAGAGAGACTCTTCTTAGTGCTTACCTGAAGAAAATAATGCACGCACACGTGACTCATTTCAGCGCGTCCAATTGGCTACATTCTTGAACCCATTTTATAATAGAGATAACAAGATACGAAGGCGCGCGATAACAATGGACACAAAATGGCTACCCTACATGACGATACAAAAGGGAGCTAAGTACAAACTCAGTACACCTAGAAACATCATTCATTTCCAAAGACAGTGGTATTTTTATTATCTTAAAAAGATTTAAAAATTATAGTCGTAGCTTTTTTTTTCGATTAAGGGGATTATTTTGAAGAACGGGATTTTAAAGTAATAAGGATTATTTCGTGGAGGTAAAAATTTGGCAACAACATGATCTCACAATCAAAGACGCTTGATAAACAACAACATCTTCAAAGACAGCGCGTCTCAGGCAAAGACGCCCATCACCTGAGACGCGCTGTCCCTGAAGCCGCTGCTGTTGTTTATCAAGTGTCAAGTCAGCGCGTCTCAGGTGACGTGCGTAATACGCATGAGGACCGCGCGCTGTCCATTTGTTTTGTACAGGATTAGCGCGCACTTTCGTGTCTTATTAGTTAAGCGTCTTTGGTTAGTACCTTCACTATAGTGTACCAAACGCAATGAAAATCGTGATACTCGATAATTCCTCATTCGGGATCCCGCCAAGATCGCTGCATGCATGCGCACGGAGGTACGGGTGGACTGGGGTGGTCGGTCGAAATGTAATTCTGTTTCGTATGACTGACAATTCGTTTGTGATGGAGGATTGTAACTGAGCTAGTTTATCATTATTTAGTTATTTTACGGCCAGAATGTAGACTGGATAGTCATGTCTCACCATTGATTAATAGTCTAATATTGATTTTTGTGCTAATCAAGGGCAGGGTTTAATATGAATAGTTCATGACAGTGAGACGGACTGGACACTAGACAAAGTGGTATATTCATTATTAGCATGACCAGATGGAAATGATCAGTTTGGGTAAATTGTTGAGAGTAAAACTATATCAGTTGGGAGTACACCAATTGGGTATAGACGAGTATAGACCAATTGGGAGTAGATAAGATGGGAGTAGACCACTTGCATGGGAGTAGACCAATTGGGAGTAGACCAATTGGGAGTAGACCAGTTGGGAGTAGACCAGTTGGGAGTAGACCAATTGGGAGTAGACCAGTTGGGACTAGACCAGTTGGTAGTAGACCAGTTGGGAGTAGACCAATTGGGAGTAGACGAGTTGGGAGTATAGACCAGATGGGTATAGACCATATTGGGTATGGACAAACTAAGGGTTGGACGATATGATAACTAGACAAAGTGAATGTAGACTAAATGACTTGTAGACGAGGTGGGAGTAGACTACCTAGTACAGTGAAACCCCGTTATAACGAGGTCCGTGAGACCGGCGATATTACCTCGTTATAACCGGTACCTCGTTATAACCGTACGCATCAAAAACAAAGAAAAACATAAGGACGACGTTATAGACCCATTAACGAAAGTTAAGAACATCCTTTGCGTTTTATTACACAATTATGGCTCATTATCATCGAGAGAATAAAGGGAAATTATTCTATGTCTATATCATTTTTATTTCAAGTCTATATTATATTAAAATCAGATTGTATAAAATGCGTTTGTTAAATTTTTCTAAACGCCAGCGCAAATAAAGTAACAAATGCGTTGTTTACCGTAATTTGCGAGATATTTTTACGCTGTTGGTGTCAAGGAGGAATGCGATAATTTCGGCTGTATCTGTATACAATGCATGATCGTTGCGCCCGAAAGGATTAAAATGTGTTCTTGTTTTTCTTCCGAAAATCTCTTTGCGTTTTGTACATCCGTTCTTGAAAAATATGCGACAGGATTGAAGTTAGAAGGTTGTGATCCTTTTTACCCAGATCTGTTACTCATAGACCTTTCTGAAAGAAAGAAAATCTTCATTGTGAAATGCGTTGTTAAAATTGTGATAATGAACAAACCCAGATTTATTCAAATTGTTAAATGCGTTTGTTTCTTTTTTTTTTGAACACCGATTAATGCGCTATTTAACTATTTTTTACGCTACTGTCAACCGGCGTGATCGCGATGATTTCAGAATAACATACATGCGTCGTTTACCGTACCTTGCGGGGTATTTTTACGCTGTTCGTGCCCTGCGGGAATGCGATGATTTCATGAATCATTTCGGCTGTAATCTTATACAATGTATGTTCGTTGCCCCCGAAGGGATTGAAGATGCGTTGTTCATTTTCTTCTTCACGTTTTGTACGTCCGTTCTTGAAAAATATGCGACAGGATTGAAGTTAGAAGGTCAAGTTGTGATCCTTTTTACGCAAATCTGTTCCTCGTAGACCATTCTTAAAGAAAGAAAAACCTTCACTGTGAAAATCGTTGTTAAAATTGTGATAATAAACAAACCCAGATCTATTCAAATTTTTGAATGCGTTTGTTTCTTCTTCTGAACACCGATTAAAGTAGCTTAACATGCGTCATTCAACTATTTTTACGCTAATAACTGTCATATCCGGCGAGATCGCGATGATTTCAGAGCCACATACATGTGTCGTTTACCGGAACTTGCGAGGTTATTTTACGCTGTTGGTGCCCAGCGGGAATGCGATGATTTCATGAATCGTTTCGGCTGTAATCTCATACAATGTATTATCGTTGCGCCCGAAGGGATTAAAGATGCGCTCTTTATTTTCCTCCGAAAATCCCTTCGCGTTTTATTTTTACGCTACTGTCACCCGGCGAGATCGTGAAGTCATTAATTATTTCGGCTATAATCATACACTCATATTTGTTAACCAGCACCAGCGAAAGAACTGGAAGTCGGGACTACAAATGGAAAGGATAATAAATGTTGAGTTGCACACGCATTCCAATTTCCATATTTGCCACGAGTGTTGTTACATGAAAAGATTTTGAGTGCGTTATCTTTTTTCCCTTGTTGCGCTGTGGTCTGACCTATACATTACGCACGCGTGTGATCTCGCGAAAAAGAAAATCGAATGATTATGTTTAATAATTTAGTAGGAACATCTGATGGTATTAATGTGTCTTATTGCGTGGTTTAGAAGAAAACATGGAAGGAACCGTTCTCTGCAAAACGGGAAAAAGACATGGATAGCGTGAATTCCATTTTCAATGTTTCGTTTGTCGCGTGTTTGAAAAGCGGCAAGTCAAAAAATGGTACCTCGTTATATCCGACCAAATTTCTTATGTTTTTCTTTATCATGATGCGCCAAAAATGTCCTCGTTATAACCGGAATCTCGTTATAGCCGAATTCGTTATAACCGATTCGTTTTGCCATACACGCAAAAGAAAACGGGACCGACACGATCACCTCGTTATAAGCGGTTCCTCGTTATAACCGAACTCGTTATAACGGGGTTTCACTGTAGTAGACAAAATAGATATTTAGACGACATGGCAAATAGACATTGTGAGTGTAGACGATTTGGCTATTAGATCAATTGTTTTGTAGACGAAATGCTCCTTAGACGAGTTGGGTATTAGACAGTACGGGTAGTGAGCAAAGTGACTATTAGACAATATGGGTACTGGACAAAACGAGTTGTAGACCAAATGGGTATTAGACGAATCGGTAATAGACGATATGCCAGTAGACCAATTGGAAAATAGACATAGTGGCTGTAGACGAGGTCACTATAAACCCTGGCTCCGCAGCTCCTCGCGAGTACGGTACGGTCAAATCACTGATCGGACAGTATGACAGCCGCTATAACCCTTGATATTTACTGGTACTTGAACTTGTAAACTGTCAAACTGGTACTATATTCTCAATCCAGCGTTGACCACAGATTCATGTACTCATTTATGTTATTTATTTCACACTCTTCCCTGAAAGTTGTCTGTATTGAAACAGGTGTTTTTTTCCCCTTTCGGATAGATCTATTTGACTTCGGAGACGTGATCTGCTTTGGTATATAAAATAATCTAAGACGCGCGCCTGTCCTTGTCTGTGTCCTGCCATTTTTCTGATACCTCTCTCAACCCTATGTCTAGCCTTTTTTCCTCTCCAATGATATTGTAAGAAGTTGTGTGTTCGTGCTTTTGATTTTTCTCCCATTAAACAGGTCAAATTAAATTTCCAGTCAGTCCAGTTGTAAAAATCAATGATTTGTGGATATGATCATGTAATACATCTTCCCCATCTGACATAGTATACTCGTTCAACATATTAGAAATTTGGAAGACAACATCACCTTAATTATCTATATTCCTGCTGTTATCATTATCACTAGTAGTGTGTAGTACAATGTAGTTATCACTATTGCACATATTGGTATAGGAAACAATAGGCCTATAGGCATATATACACTGTATATCTGTATACACGAAATAAAACAAAAATCGAGTTTATGCTAATCAGCGACAATTTATTTCACCACACCAATTTTTGAGCGATTTGCAACAACACTTAAGAGCGAATCACTCAAATATTTGTGTGCTGTAAATAAATTGTTGGCGATCAACATGAACTTGGTTCCTGTTTTACTTTCGATATCATGATATTGCTGCACCAACATGTAGACTACCCGGTACTCAATATATATATATATATATATATATATATATATATATAATTATCTATATATAATATATATATATATATATATGTATATATATATATAATATATATATAATATATATTATGTATATATATATATATATATATATATATATATATTCACACACTAACACACACACACACATTACAAGCATAAACTCCTTTCAAGATTGTCTTCCCACAAAAAAAAAAACACGAAGTTAAGTTGGACAGAAGCCACATTTACACTTAGGCCTACTAACTTCGCGATTTTGTACTCCTGTATTTACAAAGCCAACGCATACCGAGATCAGTGTGGGCACTCCCAAGATCAACCCATTTCTGGGAGAGCATTGTTATGTCTTCATGGGGTGATGATTTATGGTTGGAGAACTTCAGGTTTGTTGCTAATTTTTCTACTGCTGGTTTCACTCACTTTAATCGTTACTATACTTGCTACTGTTATCAGGGTTATGTAAAAGAAAAGAAAAGAAAAAAACCCTAACCCGTTAAACTGTACGTAGATCTACTAAATGGCTAAAATAGTAATATTACAGGTGTATGTCTAGTATTCTAATCTATTATTAGGGCCTAATGTAAATCATAAATGTAAATGGCTTGATGTAAATGTAGATTATAAATTGTAAAACTTTACTTCTGTCCTGCAGTGACACTACTGACAGTGAACTATGCTATTGTAGACTTGTTCTAAATTCTATTGTGCATTTGTACTAACTGCTAGATCTACCTACTAGAGAGTAGAGTCTGGTATTAACTTGACCTTACAATTATCAATTGTAATTTATTTGTAACATTCAAAATCAGTATAGCTACCCATGCTCTCAGTAACGCTAAATTTTAAATGATAAATTAAATCAAAGAGTAAATTAAAGGGAAGCTTAAAATCAGAATTATTCTTTAACCATGATTTCGCAGTCTTTGTAGTGTAGAGCTCTTGAGTATACCAGCCCAAGTTCAATTCAATTTCAAGATAAAGTGTATTTAAAATTTTAATGGCATTTAATAATCTTAACATAAATGTACGTAGATCCATAAATACCTGGCTAGTCTTTGCCAAGCCCATCCAGCCGCAAGAGAATGTAAAAAAAAAAAACCAAAACCAAAACCAAAAACTTAAAAGAGTGAAGTAGATCTAAAAGAAAATTTTATAAAGATAATTTATTCTATAGGAAGGACTAGAAAGGGTTTGACTGTAATTCTAACCAAGTAAGATGAATTTTTAGATTTTCTTTATTTCATTAAAAAGTTTACCAGAACCACTGAATAATCATAAACATAAGTGTTTGCATGTTTTTATTTCAGCCTATTTTTGTGTTGCACGAAATGTGTGAAATTTCCCTCATTGCAAAATATTCCAGTTACAAATTGTTGCCAGTCCTCGTGACATGTAAACCGCTGTGGATTGGTGACTTATTTTATGATAATAAAATTTAAAAGTAAAGACGTAATTAATGAAACAAAAGTAAAAAAAAAAGAAGCTAAGTCCATCATCTGTGATTGCAATTATTCCTTTGTCATGAGTCTGATGATAATCAAGTTTGATAGTAATACAGGTGAAAGGGGGGGGGGGGGGGGGGTGTGCAACAGCAACCGGACACTTGGCTTCTAGCATATTAAAACACTGGTTGCGGCTTTTTTTTTAGTACATTTTTGTTGCAAGCAATGTTCACTGTGGCGTGGGCTGTAATATAGAGGTGAAAAGAAAATAATTGACGAGGGAACAAATTGCCTTGGGTTAGTACAGGTGTCAAACTGGGTGAAGGAAGTATAAAGGAACACTATAGTATACTATGAGTATACAATTCAAATTGAATTACTTGAATTGTCCAGTATTTTCATAACCAATTTTTTCTTTCTGCCTTCAATGACACGACACATTTTTGAAGATGACATATCACATCACATGATTTGATATGAAAATTTGGATAACAAAATTGACTAGTGAAAAGACCTGTGTACAATGTATCTCCTTACGCCTTGATTCTGATATCAGTTTTTAACTTTTTTTTTTTATGCCTCCGCCACGAAGTGGTGCCGGAGGCATTATTGTGATAGAAATTCAGTTACTGTTAACTGTAATAATAATAACTGAGTACATGTTGCACTTTATAGTTCACCCTGGAATGAGAAATTGCTGTTCTTGACACAAGACTAACTTGCAAAAATCACACAGCATGTTAAAATGGCAGCAACATCCACATGCGGCATAGGCTTCTCTCAAGTACTTATCTTATCTGGTCGATTTTAACGTTCACTGTACCTACTACCAACTAGGAACAAAAAAGAATACACAAGTACAGTACTACACAAAACTCAAACTAATCTGTAGAACACTGACAAATTCTACGAAATCTAGAATATCAACAAAAACTACAATACGGTAAAATATTTATAAAACAGTAAAACTAGAATAATGAACCTCTGGTACGTACATGTACCTGTCAAGGTTTCGTTCTGCAAAATATTTGAGTGGATGCTGGAAGAGAAAATTCTCACTACACATGGTGTATATTGATGTGCACATCCCAAGCTCAAAGAATACATGTAGCTTTGGCAAGGAAATTTTGATTACCTTGAATCATGAATACATTTACTTCTATACATACAATTAGCAATAGCGAGCATCAAAAAACAAAAAAAAAAAATCAGAACTTAGAAAGGCACTTAGTAAAATCCATTGTGTCAAAATCATCAAACCGGTGAAAGCATATGTTTCTTCAGAGACAAGTATGAAAAATTGAAGGTTAGCCTTTGCTGAAATGACCACCCCCCCCCCCCCCAAGAAAAAGAAATGGGCAACTCTTTACATTACAAGTAATTATAAGATTATGCAAAAAAAAAAAAAAAAAATCACTTTTGGGGTTAAAAATGGATCTTTGAAAAGTTAAAAAAAATCTGCCCCCAACAACTTGTTACATGTAAGTTAAAAAAAGGCCACCAATCAAGAAAAATAAAGTTGCCATTCAATTTCAATAGCAGGTTACACAATGTAACCAGAGTATTGTCTGTGCCAAAACGTGCCCTCTGTGATTTTTGAAAAGTACAAGTGTAACTGCTTGCACGTACAGCCCATTTTACTCCCTGTTGTCTCGAACATGTTAAGATGCAAGTGGTAGGTGTTACCATAGCTAAAATGTCTCCGAATATTGATTTCCTGGGTTATGGTAATTCTTGCATAGAATAAGTGATAAGTACTTTTCAAGGTCAGTTTACTGTCACACACAGTGTAAAGTTCTTGTTTAATTCTGGTTTTATGCCACTCACACTGGTAGGTTCTTGAAGTCACATTGCCCTCTCCCGAACAAACAAGCAAAACAACCGTGAAAAAAAAAAGAACAACAATTTGGTAACTGGTTGAAAACTTCATATGAAGTTGAGTCGTTTCTTTGTGTAAACATGTTATGTACATATACTTGTATCAAACAATCCTGGCAAGAATAAAATTGATAATGTGGCAGCTAGCACATGTTTCACATGAGAGTATACCTTGTTTTATTTTGTTATAAATATTTGTAGCAAGAAAAAATGGCAAATATTGCACCCATGAACTGATTTCCTTGAAAAGTTATTTTGTTTGTGTGTTTACTGTTTTTTTTTTCTAACTGCAAGAGCAAAAAGCAATTTAGGAACATGAAAATGATTGAGGAACCAATATCTGAAGAAGTTGCCCAACAAGATGACCTTTGTGTGTATGAAAATACTAGAATTAAAGTTCTCATCCATGCCATAAACAAACTCATACAGTTTGTGAAATGTGCATGTACCAAGTAGTTTACATACATACATGTAGGCAGATATAATGTATGTCGAGCTCTAAATTGTGACAGCAAATATTAATTTTCTACAGGTTTTCATATCTTGGAAGATTGTGGTATTCTTGCTGAGATGGTAGTTGATTCTGAGCTTGTGGTTGTTGGCGTTGGTCCTGTGGTTGTTGGTGCTGGAGCTGTGATTGATGGTGAAGGTGCTGTGGCCATGGTTGCGGGTGTTGTTGCCATGAATGCTGGTACTGAAGGTCCGGATTCTGGGGGAACGCAGTGTGATGATTGCGTGTGTTCGTTAGAACTGCCATCATCATATGGAACTGCTGATCCCTCTCTGTCTGCCGTGCTCGTTCCCTTTGTTCTCTCTCCTCCCTCTCTGCTCGCATATTTTCCCGGTCTGCATTAAGGATGTCCCTCATCAACTGCAACTACATGTAGATGCAAAGATGCATTATTAGAAGTAAAGGAAATAATTGCATCAGTAAATACTGAAGATACATGTCAACAGATGAATGAGTCATGCAATGGACTGATGGTACCTTTGTTATAAAGAGTGTAACACCTACAATTGTACATGCCTCACATTTTCAAAATCTGTGCCCTAATAAATCATTCAAAGAAGTCCTAGGAATTACCTCTCAAAAATATAGCTTCATTTCAAGACAATACATATAAAGAATAACTTGAGTGATATTTCACAATTATGATGTCTGCACGAACACCCAATATGGCACCACAGTCACTGTGATGTTTATGTTGTTGGCTCATGCATTTGAAACTAGTGCACTTTGCAGTTTTAAAATTAACTTGCAACTGGCCCAAACTTGACAATTTATTCATGAAAAGATGTTTTGTTTTGTTTTGTGTTTTCAAGTTGATCTCTCTTTAGTGAAGTACTCAGGTTAGATTGACAATTTACATTAGATTTTTGCAAAAATTTACTTCTTCTCGTCGCATTTGAAGTTCATCTCTCCTGCGGGCTCTCTCCTCTTCAACAAAAGCCCGGTCTCTCTCCCGAGATGCCTTATAGATTTTATCCAGGGAATCCTTGAGGCCACTGTCTCGTCTGTTCCTGTTTTCTGTAAGAAGTGAGTAATATTCATTGAAAGTATTCTGACTGGAATATAAAATTTGCAAGTTAAAAAATTCACAATTTCCAGTCTCAGACAGGAAAGTTAGTACCACGCTCCCTACTCCACCCTTTACCCAACTCTATAACAATATTTGGGTATTTATAATTTTCATGTACATTTCAAAAAATTAGAAAGAGTTCAGGAAATTTAATGATTGGCATAAGCAAAATATCAATATCAAGTTTGTTTGTTTTTTTCTCCCACAATGTAAAGTATGTTCTTGGCCTTAAGAGCACAATTTACATGTATGTATATTTATGAAGTGAATCTATTTACCTTTTTTTCTGGGCAAAGTAGTGTACACCCCATACATTTTATGGCTATTTTTATTTCATTTTTTGGAGGGGGCAAATTTAGCCACTTGCTCAACATTTGCAAACTGAACAACACACACACACACACACAAAAATATATTTCCTCCTATCCCAACACTTGTTGGTAAATACTAGTAGTAACACAGTGCATTAGAAATGATACTTATTTCCCTGTCAGTTGCTCTCTTCCATTTGCAAAATATTAGACTCAGAAAATATACATGATGTATGCAGCAAGTGTGTGTATTTCGGGAGGGCAAGAATTGTGTTAGTTCTTTGTTGACTTCACAACTGTTGAATAGACCCCTTCCCTGGGATACTGAAAAGTGTACTGCTTGAACAAATTTACATGATCTAAATTCACAACTCACTGGAGTTGCGTTTGGGGTTTGGCTGGACCTCTGCAGCTTCTTCCTTATCTGCATCCTCTTCTTGGGATGTACCTGTATCTTCAACCTCCAACTCTGAATATGGTTCAAAATGAACAAAGTAGCACATTGTTTAGATTAAATGTATAAAGTAAGACAAATATCAAGTGCACAAGGTCATACCAAATTCCATTTGATATAAGATTAACACTGAAAGAGACATTCACTCTCAACTTCTATTTTTCTTTACAGTATTGACTTTGTATAAGTTGCTATCTGAACCTCTAGAGTTAATGCAGAGTAAGGGGAAGGGTACTTCTGTATATATGTGTAAGGTATACAGGTGGTTGCACCCATTCGGCCTTTATTCTTTGGAAAATGACAATGGAAATCATGGGATCAATAATCCCAAGGGCTTCAAACAATCCAGCGATTACCCATTGTCCATTCTCATAACATATATATTGAACATGCACTAATTTTTACTGCAGTTTCCATCGGTACGCATAGCAGCATTATGTATGCATTTTATTTTTTGTTTGCAGTCAGTTGTTTCTAGACTACGCAATAGGAATAACATACGCATAAATGTCCTGTAAACCAGTCACAGAGAACCACCCTGCCCCCCACAGAAGGGAATTTTAGCCCTAAACATGATAAACGCAACCTTAGAAAATGGTAGAGTTTTTAGGCTCCCGTCATATCATAGTTTGAGTAGCTCCCAAGGTTTGCAGAGTCTTCTATTCTATAATTTTGAGGTAAATTGATCAAACTATTCTTAGCAATCATCTTACCAGTAGGCCTATCAGACAGCACGTCTTGGAAGGAGTCATCGACATCCTGGCCACTTGCTGTGATGGAAGAGGAAAGAAATTACTCATTCTGTTGAAAATACGAAACAAAACATGAGGCAGACAAAGTGAAGCATCTATAATTTGTATTCGTCATCTTTTGAATATCCACAGCTGCTGTAAAAAAAAAGAAAAGAAGAATAATAACAATGGCTCATATGTACGTGAAACAATCTGGCAATCATTATGTGATTCAGGAGGACAATTAATGCCAATGGAATTTAATTTTAAACCCATAATTATTGACCCTGCTTTTCACATTCCGAATGGAGTTGTAAAAAGTTATTTACAAAAACAGCCTGTATCCTATCAGGTGTCAATGTTTTTAACACTTAGTCCTGGACAAGTACGGTAGGGCCTACATTCCTGCTTACCAAGAGTAGGCGAATCATCTTGAATGGGAAAGGCCGAACCAGAAATGGGCGGAGTGCTGGAGCTACTTCTATCCAACAAAACTGAGCCAGCATCTGAAAGCAACAAACATGATGGCATACTGATAGTTTATTCATTTTTTTTTTTTAAGCATGTTGTTAATTTTGCGGTTGTGAGGGTCTAACTGAACTTACTTATTCACGTGTTATTATTTTCGCGCTTCAAAGCGGATTCGCGAAATTCGTGAAAATAAAACCAGTGTGAAAATTTCAGCTCGTACAGTATTCACTGTGAGTGTGAGCTGCAATTGGCTATTACTAGTATTCAAAGTCACTCGGCTCAACTCATCATCACCCTAGGCTGTGTGGCAAGTGTGGTTCAATTATCATACAGCCTGGTCTGAGTCTCAGTTTCATGTACATTGTATACCGTAGTACCGTTCTCATCAAAATAGTAACTCTATTATCAATTACAGAGGAAACTCGACGTAACGAGATGGCAGGAACCGAGTTGTTTTCCTCGTAATATAGATTCTAGCCGATATCTCGTTGACATGCTCATTACGCATGAAAAAAAATAACATTAATTTGCACATGTGTGGGACTACAATATATCCATCATATTTCAATCAACAATGATAACCTGGATTCTGTATTCGAGGGAATTAGATTCAGATTCAGATCGTTTATTGTCATGCACTACGGCATAAAAATCTTTGCAACTGTCTCCATAAAAATTTCACATGTAAAGGAAAATAAATATGTATACATAACTGAAGGACAAGTAACGTAACACTAAACAAAGTACAGCAAGTGCACGTACATGTATTATAGTAATCAAAATATTGCACTTGGTCCCTGCACATGTACATGACTTATCTTATTACACGCAAAAAAAGCATGCATGGCTCGTGACCAGGCTACCCATCCGACACTCAAAAACTATACATTGTACACGCAAACCCACACTCATCCACCCACACACACCCACACACACACACAAACACACACACACACACAGACCCACCCGCACCTCCCCACGCCTCATACATGCCCACATCAATGTACAGCTGAACCAAGGGATACTGTAGTAGCTCCGCGGCTCTACATACCCCTACACAATAATCCACACCCCCAGCGTCAGTGTGCGGCTGCGCACCCAAAACACTGACACATATCCACCCACTGCAAAAGCATACCACATACACATACCCAAGCAGACGACATAGACACGTGCACTTACACACCCTTTCAAGTTCCTGTTTCCGTGTACCAAAACATGTGCGCACATGTCTGCATCAATTGGAAGAAAATGCACAGTACACGTGCATGTGCAGGGATGTTATTCAAACAATAAATGTCTATACATTGATAAATGAAATAAAGAAGGACACATACAGTTTACATAACATGTACAGTATGTTAAAATCCATATTGCCAGAATTGGAATATAAAGTACATTATAAACATACAAATCAGTACTCTGACAGATTATTGAACCCCTATATATTCCGATATGTAAATATCATCCACTGAAAAACCAAATACATCGTACATGTATGTGTGTGTTTTGTTTTGTGCCCGTGTGTGTATGTGTATGTGTGTGCATGTGTGTGTGTGTGTATGTTAGTGTGTGTATAAAACATGCACGGGGTGGAAATACATATAACACATATACTTTCCTATATACTGATATACAATCAAATATCCTGAGAAATCCAGTCCTGTCATGTTACAACACCCAAACCAAACTTATACATCACCAGAAAATGCCAAATTATCACACGACCCCTGGCAACTGTACAATTTAAGAGTCAGATCGACATTGTTTGCATGACAAACATTATCTACCTTCCTCTGCTAAATTTACTATTATAAAACATCATTGCACTTGGTAAAAATAACCGTCTCAACCTATCAGTCTGCCGCCTAGGTAATCTTATCCGACCAGACCTACTGAAAACCAACTCCCCATGGCCATGTACATGTAAGGGGTGGCATGAGTCCTTCACAATGGGTGTATGTGCTCACACGTGTGTGTCATGTACAGGTGTAAGTAAAAATACTATCACTGTACAATGGTACCAACAAAAAAAAAAGATAATAATATCATCATCCTGCTGCTTTATATAAACATCAGTTTGTCTCCGAATAGATCTAATTACCGTATATTGCCAGACTAAATCCACACATGGGTACATTACCGGTAACCCTTCAACTGTACAATAAAGAGTCAGACATTGTTTACATGACAAACATTGTCCACCTTCACCTAATAAATTTGCTATTATAGAGCATCATTGCACTTGGTAGGAATGACCGTCTCAACCTATCAATCAATCTGCAGCCTAGATAACCTTATCCGACCAGACCTATTTAAAACCAACTCCCCATCCTTATCCGACCAGACCTATTTAAAACCAACTCCCCATGTACAATTGTACATGGGTCAATCCACGTCAAATCATCCAATTTTCAGAAAAGTTGTCACCCGACCCCCTCCGATTTTCTTTAAAATCGCACCAAATGTTCCCCAAAGTGTCTGACGGAAAATCCCAAAATATTTTGCCTCAAGGTCAATTGGTTGCTAAGATACAGCCTCACATAGCAACCAATGCGCCTTCCAAAATATTAGTTAAAAGAAAATTATGCATTTTTGATTGATTGTGGTAGCATGGATATTTATGCAAAAGTGTTCATTATCTGGAAATGGAGAGAACTTTATAGTCTTTGCAAGAAAAACTGACTGTGACGCGAAATTGACTTTTCGTTAACGTGCATGAGGTCACCGAAAATGGTGTTAAATGTTAATTTCGAAAATTTTAATGCAGATTTAGAGGTTAATATCTTCCACATTTCATCACCTCAGGTTCTAAAACACTATGCTGTTGAAGGCTTTGACTTGCTCAGTAAGTTTGAAAAAAATCAGCTGATTCGTGCCCATCGTTTTTACGGAGAGCGCCCTCAAAGTTGACAAAAATGAAAAATGTGCCAAATTCAAGGTCACGGATCACCCTTCGTCCCACCTAGGAAAGGCATCAATTTTTTTGTATTGATAGACATTTACCTATATTATCTTGGGTTACCAAAGAAATTTTGCTACCGAAATGTTCAGTGGTAAATTTACCCCACTGAAAATGGTCGTAAACGGCCAAATTCCCATGTAATATCACATATTGGGTTTAGAGGACATTTCAAATGTCCATGCTTTCAAGATGAAAAGCCCTAGCCCTGTTATATTTGCTGTAGGGGTAGTCTGTTATACATATTTTAGTAATATATACCACAAAACATTTTTATTACATAATAATGACCTTGAAATTTAATCCAAAATTTGATAAAAACAATAAGTCGCTCCATTTTCCTCATTGCACTGCATGTAATATGTGTTTTGAAAGACTTTTCACAGAGCAATATTTCAAGAATTATGAAAGCTGACAGCCTACCTTATTAAGGTTCTGAACTATTTGTGCTCTTCTTTCAGATTTAGTGTCAATTTGATCATGAATGTTATGCCCTTGACCTTGAAGTGCTTCTGAAAATAGCTGTAAATTTGTTAACTACAAATCACACACACAACAGGTGTTTTATGGCATAACATACTAGTGATTCTTTCACAAACACAAAAGTTTTTATAGTGTAAATGTTATATGCTGGAATAAATCTATAGGTTCTTAGTAGTATAGGTGTACGTATAGCGTCATAAAAATATGATTCATATTTCTATTGTTCTAGAACAAAAGAAATATGAAAAGACAAAAGAATTATGAATTATGAAATATGGATTATGATATGATTTATGATAAAAAGATGGATTATGATATGATTTATGATAAAAATATGGATTATGATATGATTTATGATAAAAAGATGGATTATGATATGAATTATGATAAATCGATGAATTATGATAATAGATATGAATTATGGATATTTACATAACAATAGAAATTGGAAAGAACAAAAGAATGTATGAAATATGAAAAATGAAAGATGAATATTCATGAGATATGAATTATAGATATTGACGATGGATGATGATTATGAAATATGAATATTTATGGATCGATATGAAATATGAAGAATGAATTATGAAAAATATGCTATTGTTTTAAGAATCCGCGTCATTGTTTCATCATATTCTTTTGTTCTCACATCGAGAGATATTTTCGAATGCAATGGTCGAAATGGTCATAATGACGATTGCAATCGTATGCATGACATTTTGTTTGATTTGATGACGTCACTCAGACAAGTTCGGACCTGTCCTCTGACCGACGCTCGCCCGATCGAAAACAAAAGAACTTTAAAAAACGAAGAAATACATAAAAATGGGGGCGTGTCCTCTGACCGACGCTTGCGCAATGCTTGCGCAATCGAAGACAAAAGTCAGGGCGTGTCCACTGACCAACGCTCGGGGACTTAAAGACAAAAGACTGGAAAAACAAAGAAATACATAAGACTGGACCTCAAGTTCACGATAAGTTCGGACTTGTCCTCAGACCGACGCTCGCACACTCAAAGACAAAAGACTAGAAAAACAAAGAAATACATAAGACAGGACCTCAAGTTCACGATAAGTTCGGACTTGTCCTCTGACCCACGCTTGTACGCGAGCGAAGACAAAAGAATTTTTAAATAAAGAAATACATAAACTGGACCTGGAGCCAGTGACGGGTTCGGACTCGTCCTGCATAAAACAATAGATGCCTCATACATATTCAAAGAGATGGTGGCGCCCTTTGCAAAGCAAAATGAGGCGAAGCCCGAAGAAAAAATCCTTTACTATGATTTCACCAGTCTTTATCCCTTTATCAATAAGTTCGGCAAATATCCTGTCGGCCATCCCAGAATTATCTATTCTAACTTCCCTTCACTGTCTCGAATTTTTGGACTCGTCAAATGTAAAATATTACCTCCTAGACGTCTGTTTCATCCAGTGCTCCCCCATCGCTCAGGGGGTAAACTTACTTTCCCTCTATGCAGGACCTGTGCAGACACCTTGAATCAGGGGCCCTGCAAGCACGCAGATAGGGAGCGTGAGTTAGAAGGCGTGTGGGTATCGGAGGAACTGAAAAAAGCTGTAGAGATGGGGTATACGCAACTCCGAATGATCGAAGTATGGCACTTTGACAGGTATACAGTGTACGATCCCAAAACAAGAACGGGAGGACTGTTTGCGCAGTATATAGACAGCTTTATGAAAATAAAGCAGGAAGCCTCAGGCTACCCCGCCCATGCCAGTACTGAAGAAGAACGTGAAAAATACATTCGAGATTATTTGGCCCATGAGGGAATTCAATTAGACTCTAAAAACATCGCGAAAAACCCCGGTTTACGCGCCATTGCCAAGGGCATTGTTAATGTGTTGTGGGGGAAATTTGCTGAGAGACCAAATCTGAAACAAACGCGCTTTGTCAAAACCAGCGCTGAGTTGTTAGATTTCTTAAAGGATCGCACTATCGAATTACAAGACATTCTCGTTCTAAACGACGACATGGTAGAAATTCATTTCAATCAAGCCGAAGGCTTCGTGGACCACAACGTCAACACAAATATCATAATAGCCAGTTTCACGACGGCATTGGCGCGACTGAAATTGTATTCTGTCTTGCAGAGGCTGAACGATAGGGTCTTGTATTACGACACTGATAGTGTAGTCTTTAGAACAGACCCAACAGTACAACATCACGACCCCAAAACCGGCGATTTCGTTGGTGACTTGACGGATGAACTTGGTGAAGGCGAGTTCATTCAAACCTGGCTTTGCGGTGGTCCTAAGAACTATAGTTATCGCACCAACAAAGGCAACACCGTGTGTAAGGTGCGTGGATTTACCTTGAACGAGGCAAACTCCCTCGTTATAAACCATGACTCTATGCGCGAATTGATACAAGGTGAACCGGGATGTCTGAAGACTATTGTGGAAAATAGAATTCTCAGAGACGTAAAAAGCAAGTCCGTGTACACTTCCGAGAGAAAAAAAGACTACAGGGTAGTCTTCACGAAACGAGTTAGATTACCAGGTGGCACGACACTGCCCTATGGACACGCGGACATTCCTCGCTTATAAAGACCTCAATGTGTCTAATTGCCAATCATTCGCTGTTTATACATTGTCGCAGAAGGTGGTACTTTCTCATCAGCTCTGTACCTACCGCTGGCATTGTCGTTGCTAGGAAATCATGGATAAGTCGCGCGCATCATATATGTCCACAGTGCTCAGAAATGTACTGAAAAGTACCAATGCT
Organism: Diadema antillarum; assembly: GCF_040938485.1. Taxonomy (NCBI): domain Eukaryota; kingdom Metazoa; phylum Echinodermata; class Echinoidea; order Diadematoida; family Diadematidae; genus Diadema; species Diadema antillarum. The sequence continues at coordinate 4,418,697 of NW_027270903.1, forward strand.
GGTACAAATGTATTTTGTTTGGCGCTTTTTGTATTTCTCTTCTTTCTATTGTTTTATCTCGAGTCTTTGCTCACTAGAGATGCCCATTTGTCAAATGGAACGGATGGGTTTGATTTTTCCTTAAATAAAACTGACGTTATCACCGATGTCAGTTCTTTCGCGGGCGCTTGATTGCAGCGCATTATACCGTTATGTTGCTCTTGAATATACCGCGTAGTTTTAACAGTTTGCTTCATATCGTCGTCTTATTCTTTTAAGAAACTTAACTGAACCCACATCTCACGTATGATAGAGTATTCCGTTCACTTGCTTCGTTTGACATTTGCTCTAATTTCATTTACAGAACTTAATATCTTATTGTGTTATTCATATAGCTATATTTGTACTATTTAATGCCGTCAATTACAATGGATGCCCGACTCAAACATAGTTTTTCATGTATGGTGGTCGGACCGAGTTTTTCAGGGAAAACCGAATTCGTGAAAAGATTACTGAAAAATGCCTCGGAAATGATCGATCAACCTCCTCGCAAAATTATATGGTTTTACGGGGAGTATCAACCGTGTTACGCGGCAATGACACGATCCTTTCCGAATATTGAATTTCATGAAAATTTACCGGCAGATTTCAATGATTTGACCGACCCCTCCCGACCAGTGTTATTTGTCATCGATGATTTAATGGATGTGGCTGGTGATGACAAGAGAGTAGCCGCCTTGTTTACTAAAGGTTGTCATCATAGAAACGCGAGCGTTATTTATATCACTCAAAATCTCTTTCATCGTGGAAAGGAGTCTAGGACTATTTCATTAAACACGCAGTACTACGCTTTATTCAAAAATTGTAGAGACAAACAACAAATTGCTTGTTTAGCTAAACAGATGTATCCCTCGAAAACAAAGTTTTTTCAAGAGGCATTTATGGACGCCACAGCCGATAAATGGGGTTATTTATTCGTAGACCTTAAGCCAGACACGCCGGAAGAATTTCGTCTCAGAACCAAAATATTTCCCGGTGAAGTTCAATATGTATATGTTCCTAAGATATAAATTGTCGCGTTCGTGTATTAAGTCATTTATTAGTTAAAAATGTCGCGCCGAGTGAAGACCCACGCAGTCCTGCTCAAGACCCTCGCACACTGCTCTCCTGATCAACGGAAACTTCTCATCAAGACAGCTAACAAGAACTTCATTGACGCCATCTGTGAATGTGTTTTGAACGTGATCTGCGGTAATGTCAAGCTGTCGCAATCCCACAAGAAAACTTTGACTAAGCACAAGCGAAAACTCCGTAAATTAGCGGATCGTCGTACATCTCTGGCAGAGAGAAAACGAATCTTAAACCAACGCGGAGGATTCATTGGTCTCATTGCCAGGTTGATCACGCCTGTACTCGGAACTCTCGCTTCTAACCTCTTTGCATCGGCAAAGTAGACGCTGTATAGAGGTACCGCGTTGATAATGGAGAATGCGCGCAAGATGGTGCTTGTGCCACAAACTATGCTTCATTCTCTCAAAAGTCAATCTTCAACACCTACAGAGCAGCGAATCAACGAATTGGACGATCAGATTCGTTCGGTGTTGGACAGGCCCGATCTACCAGAGTATGACAAGGCGTTGTTGTATTCGCAATACTTACAGCGGTTTTTGAAAGCGACGGACAGCGTTAAGAAACCATTGTCTATTGAAGTCGTTAGCGACAGCTCAAGAGACAATGACAGCACGCATCTAGTAACTCATGGACAGAGGGGCGCGCCAAAATCTGAGGACGCAGTGGAGCGTGACATCTTGCAGCACGTGCCTAAGAATTTTGTGAAAAGAGCTTCGCAGTTGCTGGAAAAGATGAAAAGGTGCGACGATGTGGGATGGACGGACAAAGGGGAGCTGATTGTGAGCGGGGAAAGTGTGCCTGGCAGTAACATTTGCGACTTAATGTACGACATTTTCAGAGAGCGAAGTGGTTATATTCCTACTGGTAGTGAACATTTTATTCGTGCGCTGGCTCGTTTGAACATTCCAGAGACTGCGTTGACCAATCTCAGCCGACGTGACCAACTTCAACGTGTTAAGAGGGGGAAAGATTTGGAGACCCCGATTCATCGTCGTTTAGATTCTCCAGACCCCAAAATGTACACAACCCCTACTACAACTAAAAGTTATACACGTACAAGGCGTACAAGAGCTAGTGATGCTAATGGTTCTCAAACCCCAAAGTGGCAATCTTTTTAAAATACGGCTTAAACGGTATGACCACAATCCTCGTTAACCCGAGCTGTTCTCGTTAATTCGTGTAATGATTTTATTGTATGTTAATTTACTACTCTTCTATTTCAAACAGTTATGTACAATTTTAAATAGTAGCCCTTACCATTATGATCTGCGTGTTGATCTAGGTGGGTGTTGAAGTACGCCATCGATGTTGCGTATGGGGTGATATGAAAGTGTGTACACAAGCATTTACATACTTAATATGTATCATTATATTTTACGAATGATGATTTTTTGATTGTATTAACGTTAACATCGTTACATATCCCCAACCAATTATTTCATCAGGTGACCCGCAATGTGTATATAAGATTGTACGGTCTATGTTCAGATGTGAAGGAGTGTATACATAATATTCTGTTTGAATGTATTTGAAATTTTGATGCTAGCTGTTCTTTTGAATTTGTCCGCATGATATAGCGATTGACTATACTATCTTAACGTTTCTCCACTTCAACATTTCATCGTCTGAACATTTCGACTAGTTGCTATGTAAATATTGTAAATATAAGTTCGCGTGACGTTTGATTTTATCTGTGGTGTTTACCGAATGTGTCATACATTTTATCTCCTGGCGTAGTTGTACATAATATGTCTTACTTCATGAAACGATGTAAATAGTCAAATCCTGCCTGGTTTATGCATTATTACATTCAGTGGTGAAAGTAGTTGTTTTTATTATTATTCGTAGTTAATTCCATAAAGACCGTCATATTGTACATATATCCACCACTTCGACGTTTCGTCGATTCGTCATTTTGTCATTTCGTCATTTCGTCATTTCGTCATTTCGTCATTTCGTCATTTCGCTGTTTTAAATCTGTGCATGTAACGCATGCAAATTTCTTTTTTTTAATGTCTGTTTACCTAGAATTAATAACTTTGACGAAACGGAAATACACTGTAAAATGTCTCACGCAGATTCTGCAGATTGATGACTACATCACCTCAATGGTTTATAAGTTGTTAATTATTCTTTCATCACCATGTATGATTTAAGCCATGCTTGAACATCGAAACATAATTGAATAATGTAATCGTATTTTTTATATGAGGAATAGTTCTTTACGTATCCAGTGGAAATGTATATAGTTTGTTCGTTGCACGGTGTAATGATTTTTTTCTCACAATCACAAAATGTAGAAGGAAGCAAAGAAAAACAAGTACAACAAGGAGAAATTTATTTACATATTTATAGTCTGTTGTTTTATTGGAGAAAATAAAACGGGTACCACGTACAATATTCTTACGATACAAAACGCACTCGTTACATCTTATTTTTGTTTTGTCCTGTGTGATATGTGTTATACAGCGTGACTGAGGAAAAGAGAAGCGAGAAAGAAAACGAAGAGCGAAAGAGAAAATGAGACATATACTCGTAACGAAAATAACAAAGTGTGTATTACTATGAAGAACGAAACCCAGCCCAAGTTTAATCTAATATATATATATATATATATATATATAGGTTACCTAATTTTACAAAGTATTCAAGCGGTTGTTACGCTAGGTACGCTAACCTAAGTAATTATGGTCTATGAATTGTAAATGATAATATATTCCATTGGTAACAAACTGTCACAATCACTCAACGTTTCAACATAAAGGTACAAACTTAATTCTCTTATTTTCAAACTAGCTTTCCCAGACATGAAAGAACATATATTCATGATTTGGAGTTATATGATATATATATATATATATATATATATATATATATAATAAAAGAGAGAGAGAGAGTGAGGGAGTGAGAGAGAGAGAGAGAGTGAGTGAGAGAAAAAAGGTAATAGTACAGGCTTGCACATACGATATATACAAATTACTACTAAGTTAAATACTGTTAGATATCTAGCAATCCACATCAAGAGAGAAGTTTACACTACGTTATACACGCTATTACAATATCTTCTTACAAACTATCGAAGCTACGTGCGATTTGTAATAGAGTAAAAGATGTATCATGAACACGATGGGAAACATCAGAACGTCGATTAAACCAATCATTCACTCTCTTATCATTTCTCGTATAATCCTTGCCAAACACATTTAATACACTTCGAGTTGTTTGACCCCCTACTCGTTTCGTCACGTAATAGATACAATATTGTCCGCAAACTGTGGATACAGTTCCTTGTAGCCGTTTGGAATTAGAGGACCATGCCGAGGCATTATTGTCCAAAAACTTTACAAAGTCAAGACTGTAAGTTAAGGGTTCATATCCGTAAGAGTCAAAGAATTCGCCTTTTCCGTTGCAAAAGTAGAAAGCCACCCAGTGTGTTCCTGGTTTATCGCTAGGATCGGTATTCGCGATGAAGCACTGCTTCGCCCCACTAATTGATCGCGGTAGACAATTTGACGCATATACTCCTTTGAAATAGGGCTTGACAATAGGATCGTTCTCTAAGAAACGTTGAATCTGCGATGTATCCATAGTCGATTAGAATATTTCGGCAGTCGGTTGTCCGGAAGAGGTTTTATTGGTAATCGTAGATGATGTTTCTGCTTTTATCAATCTGAATCAGTCCCTGTCCTTCCGAGTAGACGATACAGTTGACGGTGTTTGGAATGGCCACGTCGAATTGTAGCTCTAAGCGCAGATTTCCTTGCTTGATGAGATTCAAGTGACATCCGTCAGATAGGTCGGACGTGAGGTCGAATGCAAAAAGGGTATAACCTTCGCAGTATTCTTCTCGATTGATGTTAATTCCCTTGTCTACAAACAGCGTCATTGTTTCATCATATTCTTTTGTTCTCACATCGAGAGATATTTTCGAAGGCAATGGTCGAAATGGTCATAATGACGATTGCAATCGTATTCATGACATTTGTTTGTTTGATGACGTCACTCCGACAAGTTCGGACCTGTCCTTTGACCAATCTCAGCCGACGTGACCAACTTCAACGTGTTAAGAGGGGGAAAGATTTGGAGACCCCGATTCATCGTCGTTTAGATTCTCCAGACCCCAAAATGTACACAACCCCTACTACAACTAAAAGTTATACACGTACAAGGCGTACAAGAGCTAGTGATGCTAATGGTTCTCAAACCCCAAAGTGGCAATCTTTTTAAAATACGGCTTAAACGGTATGACCACAATCCTCGTTAACCCGAGCTGTTCTCGTTAATTCGTGTAATGATTTTATTGTATGTTAATTTACTACTCTTCTATTTCAAACAGTTATGTACAATTTTAAATAGTAGCCCTTACCATTATGATCTGCGTGTTGATCTAGGTGGGTGTTGAAGTACGCCATCGATGTTGCGTATGGGGTGATATGAAAGTGTGTACACAAGCATTTACATACTTAATATGTATCATTATATTTTACGAATGATGATTTTTTGATTGTATTAACGTTAACATCGTTACATATCCCCAACCAATTATTTCATCAGGTGACCCGCAATGTGTATATAAGATTGTACGGTCTATGTTCAGATGTGAAGGAGTGTATACATACATAATATTCTGTTTGAATGTATTTGAAATTTTGATGCTAGCTGTTCTTTTGAATTTGTCCGCATGATATAGCGATTGACTATACTATCTTAACGTTTCTCCACTTCAACATTTCATCGTCTGAACATTTCGACTAGTTGCTATGTAAATATTGTAAATATAAGTTCGCGTGACGTTTGATTTTATCTGTGGTGTTTACCGAATGTGTCATACATTTTATCTCCTGGCGTATGGGCATTCTCCGTCGAAGACAGAAGACAAAATGCGTCTTTGCTACGATTTAACTTGATTTTCAAATCAACCCCCGGGAGTAACAGTCTTTCTTGAAAAAAAATGTCGGCGTAAATCGGACCAAGTAGAGAAAGTAATTTACTCTCGACGATGAATCCATGTCTTTTCGCCAGACCGGGATTAGCTTCTGCAGAGCTTGCCAGCGGGTTAACGACATCCATTTTCCCCGCTTTGTCCTTGTAATATAGCTGTTGAGTGAGTTGAGACTCTTTGGTCTCTCCTCCATAGTGCAGCAGAGATTCGATGTAGCCAAAAGTACCGTTAAAGGCGTCTGTGTCAACGAATCCTACGACCACCCGATTTGGTAACTGTCCGTGAAATAGATTGTCTTTATTAATCGACATGCTTCCTGCAGGAATGGAAAAGGACTTCACGTCTACTTTGTTGACGGGGTATTTCGCGGTTGTCTTCTCCAAGGCCCTGGCGTGGTTTAACATGATGGTAGGACTGGTCTTTACTCTGCGAACGTAGAGGGCAGCAGATTCTATTTTAATTTTATATCGGGCATTCTCCGTCGAAGACAGAAGACAAAATGCGTCTTTGCTACGATTTAACTTGATTTTCAAATCAACCCCCGGGAGTAACAGTCTTTCTTGAAAAAAAATGTCGGCGTAAATCGGACCAAGTAGAGAAAGTAATTTACTCTCGACGATGAATCCATGTCTTTTCGCCAGACCGGGATTAGCTTCTGCAGAGCTTGCCAGCGGGTTAACGACATCCATTTTCCCCGCTTTGTCCTTGTAATATAGCTGTTGAGTGAGTTGAGACTCTTTGGTCTCTCCTCCATAGTGCAGCAGAGATTCGATGTACGCTCTGTAAGGGTATGTATTCGACGGCTGAGACACTAGTTTTTCATTGAGCATGATATCAACTTGTGCAAAGAGAGATGGGAGAAACAGGTTTACGGGACCAACTGGGGCATCAGCTGGTAAAGCCGTGTTATCATTGTTCGTAACTTTGACTGTCACTTGAAGCATGGTCTGAGAGAGGTCCAAGTATTCTTCCGACGTGCCGGACACGTTGAATTCAATGGGCCCTTCATCGGTGATGCTGCTAACGGGGTGATATTCTACCCATGGTCCTTTGACGATGCTCATTTGAGTGTGTGGTACCGTGAACAAATCCAATTCGGACTTGCAGCAGACATCGCTCTTGTCGTGTAGAAGCGCCATGTTCAGCAAAGACAGCAAGGAGTGTATGAGACTGGTAAACGAATAGTCCGAATTAATCGAAGATGTCGCGCAAGCGAGCTCTTTTCGCTGGAGAATTTCGAGACCGAATGATACGCTTCCTTCCTCGCCTCCTTCTTTTAACTCTTCCTACAACTACTAATCGCGCTCCTCCAGTCTGATTCCCAATTTTTTTCTTTACTGCTCGAACAGTCTTTGAGGCCAGGTGTTTTCCCGCCCGAGCCACATTTTTTCTAGTTGCGCTTTTAAAAGATTGTCCGTTGATGGTGTCCTGAACAATGTTCATGCCTGTATGCATAGCTTCTTTTCCCAAAGCAACAGCCCCTCTTTTTAAGAGAGGAGTTGCGACTTTGAAGAGCCCCTTCACCAGACTACCCAGCCCGTGTCCTCTCTGCATGGATGCCCCGCGGAAGACGGGTAATCCCGAGCCATATTGGTCGTGAAAAATCCTTGCCGGTGCGCGAAATACCACCATAGTTGGACGTATCGCTGTGTAAATTTAGCGTCCAGCTAGTTCGTAGAGCGCTCTCTAAAGTGTAACTTCACGATCACTTTCCCGCGTTCAAATGGTACCACTTCACCCGATTCGGTTGTTAATATAATCTCTATCGTTTCAAAATTGTAAAGCTTAAGAGGGACGTAATGCGGAGTGATATAGGTATTGACGATATTATCGCGATCCTTGTCCGGAATGACTGCTATCGTCCTCAGTAAAGGTACAGCAGCGTCACCTACGTGTTGAAACTGAACGATATCAGAATAGACATAAAATGTATGAAATTTCATGTGTACATCCATTGGCATGGGACTCAGTGTTGATTCCGTGAGATGGCATTCCCCTTCAAACCCGAGCATCATAGCCAAACCACAGGGAATGAGGAGCGCCGTATTTCCTTCTAATCGGATGAAACATTTTCGTTGGGTCCTCTTGTAATAAAATGTGATGCTTTTACGTAATTTTCTCCGGAACTGTTCGTTGATCGAGTCAATGAGTTCCTCTCCAGAATTATAATATCCCGCAGGAATCTCAATTTTTTTCATCAATGGAACAGCGTCGTCCTCTACTTCATTATCGTAAATAGTGAGGGTGTTGTTATCATGTCGTACATTATACCACGTGCACTGAAATTGAACTTCTGCCAACCCCACCTCGTAATCTTCGTTGAGTGAGAGAGGTGCGTGAAGCCGCGTCGTAAACTGACACGTTTTGTTATTTGGATAGTACGACATGGAACTATTACTGGGCAGCGTCACGTAAAATTGAGAAGCCATGTTCGATCAGCCTCTTCTCCTTTGTTCAAAGCGAAGAATGATAACGAGAGTAACGTGAATCGTGTTTTTAACGCGGAGTTAAGTGTCGAACCCAACTATCAAATTCTTTGCCATACCCTGACCAACGAACTAGGTATTCTTTCTGCCCATTGCGCATGCGCGTGCGTAAAACCTTGTCCACGTTGTAAGTAGTCTCCTTGTCTTTCGAAACTCTTATCAATTCCCTTTCATAGAACGTACCCTTCACTCGTTCCCCGTTGTAATCCTTTATTCTGTAGACAGGTACCCTCCTATTGACGCGGGAGCTGATTGTAAAGACCTCCCTCGAAAAATTTGCTTCGTAACCCTTTTCGAACTTTAGTTTGCTTTTACTAATACGAACTTGATCTCCGATTTCATACTTGAATCGTGGAGCTGTACGCTTCTTCCCTCGCATTGCCCTACCGTAGAGACTTTTTATGGCACGCTTTTGATTCTCAATATTCACGTCTTTTGGTTTCATGCCAATACTAGAATGAATGGTGTTGTTATAGCCTTTGACCAAATCTTTTATTACACCGAGATACCTGTAAGTGTTTTTGAATGTGAAGAAGCGCCACATTTTTGTTCGCAGCGTTCTATTGAATCGTTCAGCAACGCTGGCTTTGGTTTCATTTTCTGTTGTGTAGAAGTGAATGCCTTCTTTCTCGAGATATTTCTGAAAATGTCTGTTTGTGAATTCCGAACCTTTGTCTGTATGTAGCATTACAGGCACTCGGCCCTCTTTCAAGATGCTTTCGAATGCCCCGACAATGTCTTTTGATTTTTTGTTTTTTAAAGGAACCACCCAAGCATATTTCGACAGTACATCTATACACGTCAGTAAGTAGCGATAACCATTATTAAACCTTTTCAAATTTTGAACATCTACAAGATCAGCCTCCCAGATTTCGTCGATTCCTCTCACTTTCACAACATTTCTCTTAAATGTCTTTCTCGCCGGTGCGTGCATTGTATACGCATCTTGTTTCGTTAACCAGTCTCTGACACCCTGCAAGCTCGCTTTTTCAGTTTCCACCTCTCTCACCGCATTCCACAACTTACTGACACCACCGAAACTAGCTGGATGTTGAGGATCGTAATAGATTTCCTCTAACGCTCTCTCAAATGAATTAGACATTATTCGTCTCAGCAACCACACACTGCAGAAGCAAACATCAGAAATGGCATTCCTTTCACGTTGCAATGACATAAAAGGCATCAATGATAGACAAGGTAACGAGTAAAAAAAATCATTTGAAAATGAAACGCATCATTTATTGTACACGCATACACACAGTGCAGCGAATTTCGTTGCTTGAATCAATTCACATTCTATTAACATCTACATTCCATACATTATACAACATATACAGACAAAAATGTAAAACGTATCGCGACATTAGTCCAACAGTCATTTTCGGAGCGTGTTCCGACCAGCGCACTTTGTAGCGTTTGAGTCCTTCCACGAATTGCGCGCGAAATTCCTCTTTCCGCTCGTCCGGTATGCAGGCATATTGGTAGATGTTGACAAAATAGCATAGAGCCATCAGCGAACGTTTGTACTTGTTGGGATGATTGGGGTTCTCTATACAATTTTTGAGCAGGGCCTCTATACAATCGTCGAACCTCTCATTGCCTCGAAGCTTGATTCGTCGCACACGGGAAAATTGTTCCTCGCTTGCAATTGTCCGACATGCGCGTAAGATTGTCTCGGTGTCTACGGCGTGAAAGTCGGAAGGAAATGTGTCCTTTATCACCGTTAATAGCAGTCGTTCGTCTAAAGCACGTTCCACTGAGGGTCCGTCAAGACAATGTCGGGCAGGCCGGTCTCGAGCCCCAAGGCCCTGTAGACCACTCTCACAGCGGCCTCTATCCCCTCCACGTGTCTCCCTATGTTGACTCTTCTTTGTTCCAGCTGCTGTTGAGTCTCTCCCCTCAGAATAAATTTGATGTACTCCAGGAAAAAACCGCACTCGACGAGATCTGGTCTCATCCAGAGCACCCTGCCAACGTAAGGGTACACTCTCTCCACAGTCATTGGGTCCAAATGATGAACCGCCTGGAACACTTTGCGCTGTGGATCTTCGGGAGTACCGTCTATTGGAGAATCTGGCACGTTTTGCACCCGTTTCAAGACTTCGATGAGAGTTAGATACTCCGTCAACATCAGCAAGTCCACCTTCTCCACCGTCCTCTGCATTTCGGGACACCAGGTGTTGGCGATATTCGGCTGAGACATTCTGTAACATGTGATGCTCTCGGAAGGTTTCAAATTGAAATGTGTCCCTCTCGCATGTTCTTCGAGTTTTTATTCTTTTGCTTTGCAAAGGACGCCACCATCTCTTTGAATATGTATGAGGCATCTATTGTTTTATGCAGGACGAGTCCGAACCCGTCACTGGCTCCAGGTCCAGTTTATGTATTTCTTTATTTAAAAATTCTTTTGTCTTCGCTCGCGTACAAGCGTGGGTCAGAGGACAAGTCCGAACTTATCGTGAACTTGAGGTCCAGTCTTATGTATTTCTTTGTTTTTCTAGTCTTTTGTCTTTGAGTGTGCGAGCGTCGGTCTGAGGACAAGTCCGAACTTATCGTGAACTTGAGGTCCAGTCTTATGTATTTCTTTGTTTTTCCAGTCTTTTGTCTTTAAGTCCCCGAGCGTTGGTCAGTGGACACGCCCTGACTTTTGTCTTCGATTGCGCAAGCATTGCGCAAGCGTCGGTCAGAGGACACGCCCCCATTTTTATGTATTTCTTTGTTTTTTAAAGTTCTTTTGTTTTCGATCGGGCGAGCGTCGGTCAGAGGACAGGTCCGAACTTGTCGGAGTGACGTCATCAAACAAACAAATGTCATGAATACGATTGCAATCGTCATTATGACCATTTCGACCATTGCCTTCGAAAATATCTCTCGATGTGAGAACAAAAGAATATGATGAAACAATGACGCGGATTCTTAAAACAATAGCATATTTTTCATAATTCATTCTTCATATTTCATATCGATCCATAAATATTCATATTTCATAATCATCATTCATCGTTCATATCTATAATTCATATCTCATGAATATTCATCTTTCATTTTTCATATTTCATACATTCTTTTGTTCTTTCCTATTTCTATTGTTATGCAAATATCCATAATTCATATCTATTATCATAATTCATCGATTTATCATAATTCATATCATAATCCATCTTTTTATCATAAATCATATCATAATCCATATTTTTATCATAAATCATATCATAATCCATCTTTTTATCATAAATCATATCATAATCCATATTTCATAATTCATAATTCTTTTGTCTTTTCATATTTCTTTTGTTCTAGAACAATAGAAATATGAATCATATTTTTATGACGCTATACGTACACCTATACTACTGTTCTTGCAAGATATGTTACAATTAATTACTTTGTTCTGACAATGACCCTGAATTTATGACCTTCAAAATCAGAAGAAATGCCTATTCCTGCCCATAAAGACCTGTATTTAAGTACCGGTACATAATAATAGTTGGTATTATGGACATTGCGCCCAACACATAAGATTCTTATTCTAGCCTGTGAAATGCACATTAAAAGCACTGAGAGTCTTCTTTTTGGGGAGATTTGTTCTGTAACTTATGACAACTTCCAAAATCATTTCCATTCTTATGTATTTTGTTGTTTTTGGAATATTTGCTATGTATTTCTTTGTTTTTTATTTTCTACAGCATTTGTGGGGGTTTTTTATTGGAAATTGTCACAGCCCACTTTTTCTACCATAATTTGAATGGAATTAATCAATCAAAGTGATAAATAGTAAAAAATGGTCAAGTTTTTATGAGTTTCACCACAAAGCACTGTTTTCCATAGGAAATGCACACAAAATCACAAAATATTACTGTCCCCTTTTGTGATTGAAATTGAGGGTCATTGTCAGAACAAAGTAATTGATTGTAATATTTCTTGCAAGCACGTATAGATTAATTCCAGTATATAACATTTACACTACAAAAAGCTTTTGTGTTTGTGAAAGAATCACAAGTATATCATGCCATAAAACACCTGTCATGTGTGTAATTTGTAGTTAACAAATTTACAGCTATTTTTAGAAGCACTTCAAGGTCAAGGGTATAACATTCATGATCAAATTGACACTAAATCTGAAAGAAGAGCACAAATAGTTCAGAACCTTAATAAGGTAGGCTGTCAGCTTTCATAATTCTTGAAATATTGCTCTGTGAAAAGTCTTTCAAAATATATATTATATGCAGTGCAATGAGGAAAATAGAGCGACTTATTGTTTTTATCAAATTTTGGATTAAATTTCAAGATCATTATTATGTAATAAAAGTGTTTTTTGGTATATATTGCTAAAATATGTATAACAGACTACCCCTACTGCAAATATCACAGGGCTAGGGCTTTTCATCTTGAAAGCATGGACATTTGAAATGTCCTCTAAACCCAATATGTGATATTATATGAGAATTTGGCCATTTACGACCACTTTCAGTGGGGTAAATTTACCACTGAACATTTCGGTAGCAAAATTTCTTTGGTATTTACCCAAGATAATATAGGTAAATGTCTATCAATACAGAAAAATTGATGCCATTCGTAGGTGGGACGAAGGGTGATCCGTGACCTTGAAATTGGCACATTTTTCATTTTTGTCAACTTTGAGGGCGCTCTTCGTAAAAACTGTGGGCACGAATCCGCTGATTTTTTTCAAAATTACTGAGCAAGTCAAAGCCTTCAACAGCATAATATTTTAGAACCTAAGGTTATGAAATGTGGAAGATATTAGCCTCTAAATATGCATTAAAATTTTCGAAATTAACATTTAACACCATTTTTGGTGACCTCGTGCACGTTAACGAAAAGTCAATTTCGCGTCACAGTCAGTTTTTCTTGCAAAGACTATAAAGTTCTCTCAATTTGCAGATAATAAACACTTTTGCATAAATATCCATGCTACCACAATCAATCAAAAAAGCATAATTTTCTTTTAACTAATATTTTGGAATGCGCATTGGTTGCTATGCGAGGCTGTATCTTAGCAACCAATTGACCTTGAGGCAAAATATTTTGGGATTTTCCGTCAGACACTTGGGGGAACATTTGGTGCGATTTTAAAGAAAATCAGAGGGGGTCGGGTGACAAGCACTGGATGATTTCACATGGATTGACCCACATGTAAGGGGTGGGATGGATCCTTCACAATGGGTGTATGTGCTCACATGTGTATGTCATGTGTACAGGTGTATGTAGGAATACTATCACTGTACAATGATACAGAATCAATAAGATAATATCATCATCCTGCTGCTTAATATAAACATCAATTTATCTTCAAATAATTACTGTATATTCCCAGGCTAAATCCACACATGGGTACATTACCGTATACCGGTAACCCTTCAACTGTGCAATAAAAAGTCAGACGTTGTTTACAATACATGACAAACATTATCCTCCTTCACCTAATAAATTTGCTGTTATAGAGCATCATTGCACTTGGTAAGAATGACCGTCTCAACCTATCACTTCAGTCTGCAGCCTAGGTAGCCTTATCCGACCAGACTTATTGAAAACCACCTCCCCATGTAAGGGGTGGGATGGGTCCTTCACAATGGCCTGCAGTTTTGTAATGACAGCCCTCTCCGCCACATCTTCCAAACAGCTGACAGAGATTCCTATCACTTTACTTGCATGCCTTACAATCCTCTCAAGCTTGGCCCTGTTCCTAGCCGTTAGGCTATGGAACCATGCTAAACAACAAAAGCAAATTACTGACTGAATGACACTTTGGTAGAAAAGAGACAGCGTTTGACTCCTCACATGAAAAGAATTACTCACCTTTATGGGTAAGAAAATTTTCTTTTTTGCCAACTAATGTTTCTTAATGGATGTTAGAATTTGTAAATGTATAGTTTAGCTAACACTCTAACAGTCAAGTCACGATCGTCAGTGGATTGGTATGTCACTCATGTGGTTATGGCAAGCATTGGTTGTGCGGGCGGCGTTTTTTTTTAAGACGGCACAGATTGGGGCATGGCGCGTGTTAAACCATGGAGCTACCAAACATGGAGCTACCAAAAAGATGGAGTAACAACGGTTGGGGTCCTTTTGAAGTGATGCTCGAAGCCGACTCGTAAAAAGTAATCCTCGCTAAGCCCCCGTGAGCGAGAGCGATGACAGATGAGACAGTGCGTACGCACAATGACGTCATCCGCAGCGCGTTCGCAAACTGGTTCTTACCATGGAGCTACATAGCTCCATGGTTCCACCATGGAACGTCAATGCATGGGACTACACAAACTGCAACTGCCCCGTCGACTTCGAGCATATTCGATTTAACATGATTCTGAATTAATTATAGCTACAAATAGTGAATCTGTAGTGTAACAAATTGTTTAACATGTCATACCGTCGTTTAGTATGTAAATCACGATATGATACGACCGGCATGTAAACAAACACTGCACTCTCGACACGATTAATAATGGCCGTCACGCTGTCCCGAACAAACACAAAGACAAATAACAGCTGGCTTCACAACGGTATAGATAAAATGTACGCAATTGTACGCAGTCAACACTTACGTAAGATTGTAGTTTCAAATGTCAGCTTTACGGACAGATATTGAAATATGTGGAGAAATGTGAGGGATTTTTATTAAGAATTTTATTCTTAGGGTATGTACTTCCCACAGTCACAAAGCATGACGACAATACACTGTACAGTACCTTCGCTGTTCATGGGCCAATTCAGTTCGTTCAAAGTGCACTGCATCACTCGGTATCTCCTCTGTTTTGCCTGTGGATATTATGCGCATGCGCGTGGTCTTCAGCAAAGTTTTGCGCAGCCATATGTTGTTGCAAGTCGAGTTTTCGACTCGATACAGCACTATATTGTATGTGCAATGTTGGTGAATATGACGTCATTTTTGCGGCTCGGAGCATCGTTTGCCAAAGTATCCCCTGCGGGACGAGTTAAGCCGTCCCAGCGAGTGCGGTGCTTTGAAGTCTGTCATGTGCAATGTTGGTGAATATGACGTGGATATTATGCGCATGCGCGTGGTCTTCAGCAAAGTTTTGCGCAGCCATATGTTGTTGCAAGTCGAGTTTTCGACTCGATACAGCACTATATTGTATGTGCAATGTTGGTGAATATGACGTCATTTTTGCGGCTCGGAGCATCGTTTGCCAAAGTATCCCCTGCGGGACGAGTTAAGCCGTCCCAGCGAGTGCGGTGCTTTGAAGTCTGTCAGAACTGACCGCTCGTAGTTGGGTTACGTAATATTGGTGGCCTTCGTTGTTACTCCATCTTTTTGGTAGCTCCATGGTTACATGGTTAAACCTATGGGAAAAACGTTCTGGGCGGCAGTCAGTAGTCCGCAGCGTCGTATGCTAATGAGCAAATCCACCGAATTTATTATTATTAGGTGATCCGAGTATCCTCTCGGATCACCTTCTGTATCTGTACGGATTCTTTGTTTTTCTTCTTCTTCTTTATTTCTCCTCAAAAGTTGTGCAGAGGTTAGCTCAGAAAGTGCATTGCCTCTCAATGTCAGACTTATACCATATATGTATCATGTCGCAAAGACGACAGCGCAAGTAAAATCATAGTGATCAGTCGACCGTGACGTCACTATGACGTCATTATATGAAAACACATTTTCATGCATATCTCATTAATGGAATAGAATATTTCAATGAAATTTACGTCACATATATTTCAAGTCAAGCGCATTCTACTCATATTCTCAAAATTCATTTTTATCTCAAAACGCGCGCGTACGCGCGCGTTGAAATATTTGTATGCTCAAATCCAGCTCAAATTTTTTTTGCACACGTTTCAGACCATTTGGAGCATTTTTTGAAAAATTGAAAAAATTGGACGGACGCGTACGCGCGCACACATATACGCACGCACAGCTAATATGAAATAGAAATTTTCAATTTTTTCACACGGATCGGATGTCCGAAATTTCAAGGAATATTTCTACCAAGTTTCAAGTCGATCCGACTCAATATGACGTCATACGGGCCCGTCAAATTCAAAATTCCGCGCGTGCGTCAATGGGGATACACAGTGCAACTATGCCAAAAAACCGCCAATTTTAAATCGGATTTTACTCGTCAGGATGGACGGTGACCCCCCATTTTCTTTACATATTCTGAAAGGTGATTAGTTGTACATGTCATTTCATGGGCTGGCTATGCTGATAAAATGATTAAAAGATATCAAATTTCTTAATAAAGTAAAAAAAGTAAATTTTCAAAATGACGTCATCAAATTTCAAGTTTACTCGAGCGTATCTCACTAATCCTTTGCCAATTTTCACCCAAATTTCAATATGTTGTAGCTTATGAAATGCTCTTTCATAAATGTTATAAAACAATTTTGATTTGATGACGACATCACCTCGAAAAAATGGATTGAAGGTAACCTTGTCAAATTTGACCAGTTTACGTGTAATCTCTATGGGAGTGCAATTTTTATGGAAATGAAAATTGACATGACTATCTTTATCGAGCACTAGCTCACTTATGCTTCAGTGAATTTCTCTAAGATTTTAATATGTTGTAGCTGAGATGTAGGGCTATCGTAATTGTGCCCTTCGTTTTTTCATACGTTGTCGGGATCACGTGAAAAAACTTGGTTGAAATTAAAGTTTATCTTCGATGTATTGAAATATTTCTTTCTTTTTGCAACTTTCTTTGCAATAACTCAAGAAAAACAGCCCCTATCACCTTCATATTTTGCACATGTTTAGTTCATGTCACGAAAATTGTTTCATAAAATTACAACTACTTGATCAGACGCCATCTTGGGTATGTAAATTAGGGTCAAAGGTCATAGATGTTTCATCCTGTATCTTGGTGAGTACATGTCCTATCTTTCCCATATTTTGCACACGTAAAGACCATGTTACAGGGATCATTTCATAAAATAACGACATTTTGCTCAGATGCCATCTTGTCTGTGCAAAGTGGGGTCAAAGGTCATATGTACTTCTTTTTCTATCTTTGCTATGACGTGTTATCTCTATGGGAGGGAATTTTTTAGATGTGAAAATTGACATGACTCTCTTTATCGAGCACTATCTTACTTATGCTTCGGTGAATTTCTCTCAGATTTTAATATGTTGTAGCTGAGACTTTGCAGTATCAGGACTCGAATCATTGATTAAAAAAAAGATCGGATCACCTTAATTTGTCAGTGATGACAAATTACAATCTCTAGTTATTATTATCACCGTTCTTATATAGCGCATAATACCTTTGGCAAGGTCTCTATGCGCTTTGGAGGGAGACAAAGAAACATACAAAAAATATAAAATTTAAAAGAAACAGTAGAATGCTGCATAAATCATCATCGACAATCACTATGTTACTTTCTGAACAAATACGTTTTTAAAAACGTTTTGAACTTATTGATGGAACTCGCATGTTTTATATCACTTGGGATGCTGTTCCACAGTGCTGGGGCGGCATGCCTGAAACTACGTTTGCCATAATAGTTTGTTGAAATGGAGGGTATTACGTATAGATCCTCCCGTGATGATCTAAGAACTCGCATAGGTTCATATTTTACAAGGAGATCTGAAAGGTAAGAAGGAGCAGTTTTGTGGAAACACTGATAAACAAGCAGTAAGATCTTAAATTCAATACGTGATCTGATAGGAAGCCAATGCAAGGCACGTAAGATGGGTGATATTGACTCATATTTCTTGGTCTTTGTCACTAGCCTTGCAGCAGCATTCTGGATAACTTGTAGTTTCTGGAGTTGGTTGTCTGGTACACACACAACCTAAATGGGTCAATTCCTGGCCTGACTAGCATTAAACTAGTCGAACACAGTTAGTAAAAATTGCTATACGAACATGATGATAGTAAAATGCGCTAATGCTCTGCTAGATGAAATCAGGACATGGTTTACTAACCCAAAGCTAGTCAATCAAGTCTGACTAGCATAAAATTGTGTGCTGTACTAGTTTGCAGTTATACGCCCAAGAATTAGTCAAATTGGAGGAACTAGCGCAAAGCTAGTCGAAGTGGAGAAACTATCATAAACTCGTTGATCTTACGAAAACAGTGCATGCTAGTAACACTAAAGAAACTAGTGAACTGGTTAGTCAAGCTATTTACAGAACTAGAGGCAGTGCCGTCAAAGAGAGTCTGGCCAACTGCTAAATTGGACGCCATGTCGTTACCGCACATGTGTATTATGACGAGTTCCTGGGTACTAGCGTGTACGCTCAGACGTAACAAAATAACCAAGCCGAATAAGGGGTACATTGTACCAGTAGTTAACAATGGGCACTGCGTATGAGCGCACTTTAGTAACGACATGGCTTCACAAAGATCACGGGACCCGTTTTGACTAATCACAGGCTTCAAAACTCATGAGCCGAAAACCGAGTTGGCCAGACTCGCCCTGGAACTAGGGTGCATGCCCGGAGAAAAACTGGCGCGTACAACAATTTAGTCAAGCTATGGGCCTATATAAGAGGAAAAGCAAAGAGCTTTGCTCTCATACTCTCTATTTCAGTCGAATTAAGTACCGGTACGGCATTTCTTATCACCCATGAAACTAAAACTGAAAGCGCCCCGTGCACTGACTCAGGCTTTGTTTAATTTACGAATATATTTCAGTTTTATTACTATAGCTCACTCTCACGTTTGGGTATAGACGTGCGCGAGTTCAAAACAATGCAAAACAAATTGAAGTGGCAATGCTTCAATGCCTTCCAAGAGTATGACAGATAGTACGTAATATACACATATACATGTATATATGTCGTGTTTTACACTTTTTTTCAAAGAAAATCAATTGAATAAGATTTCACATGGGAAAAGAAAACCGTACAGTTGAATGCCGCTGAAATTACCTGGCAATAGCTCCCGGGTTTTCACTTTTTAGAAAACCAATTATAGAGGCTGGAGCGGAGTGCCCCTCCGCCCCCTTGTTTCCGCCACCCCTGTCATAATAGGAAGTTAATTTATAGATTTTAGACGCGCGGACGTTCAAAGGGGGAAAAAAAAAACATGGTCTGAGCGTGCGCAGAAGCGCAAGTCAACTTGACGTGCGCTTCTGCGCACGCTCAGACCATGTTTTTTTTTTCCCCTTTGAACGTCCGCGCGTCTAAAATCTAAAGCTCCCTATTCTCTCAATTACAAAATCGTGCTGAAAATTTAAAACCCTCTAAATTTAACTAGTAGAGACTAGAGGGATCGACGGTTTTCAGTAGGCCTACGTTGTGTGGCGTCCAGTCATTTTACACCATTGTGTAATTTGTAATGTGTGCATAATTATGAAATTGGGTGTGTAGGGGTGTGTGGCCCTGTGTGGAACTAGTATGTGAGCCGTTTATTCCCCTCACGGCATTGTACCCAGTTATTCATCCTGTTAATCCTTTAGTTTCTGTTACTAGTATCTCTTGATAATATAATGTAGGGATATCTGTGCTGTTTGCTCAGTAGGCCTATTGAATTCCCCGTACGTCGCCCATCCTAACTACTTTATTTTGTATCCCTTATTACAATTTACATCATGTACATCGCTCTGTAAGTACACGTGTTCCAGAAACATGGTCCATATTGTTCCATCGATCAATTACGCATATGCACACATAAGTGGTGAGCATTAATTTCATTTGGTATGAGTTGCGTGCGCGCGCCTTCATGTCACGTCACGTGGGTAACGCGAAGATACTTTGGTGGACCGCGACGCGCAAAGCGCACCCACTACTGACGATTGGCGGTAAACACTTCTGGCGTCAAAAATACATTGCATACGTACGTAGGCTATAGCACAGCCTGCATATCGCATGCATGTAGCGCGCGCGTGCTAGCTATCGTTTACTTGTACAGTACGTTGCATGCTGTACATCGTACTATTGTACGTACGGTTATTAGGCAGGATTTGCCCGCCCGGGTTGTTGTCTGCGTGTACGTGTACGTACTGCTGCTAGCTGTGGTAACTAGTCTAAAGTTTCCGTGCGTGGGAAGACTGCCGTGCAAGGACAAATTTTGACATGGCAAGGCCAAGGTAAGATTATCGGATTCTGTTCCTTTTAACACGTAATATACCAACAGAGTACAGTGGCCTATCCCTATAATACTAATTGTTAGGCCCTAGGCCTACTCTTAAAAACTCGTCGCTAGAAAAGTGGGGTGACATCCTCCACGAGTGTCACCGCGCAGAGCGCACAATCAGGTATAGCCTAACGTTAGGCCTAGCTAGGCCTATTATTGTAGGACATGTTTAAATGGCAAACTTTGTTTGCTGTAGATGTGCTTTGAATTTCGCAGAATTCTCTGTGCTTTTAAAGCATTACAAGTTTGGACATGGGACAGACCCCCACTTCAGAATTACTTGTTCAATCGATGGTTGTGCAAAGCTGTACTGCAATGTGCGATCTTTCAAACGACATGTGAAGTCGAAACATGAGGGTTTTTTTATGCGTTATGTTCTGAACTCAGTTAATGACATACAAGATGGAGCTGATAATGTGATGGATGACGGAGTAAATTTGGGTGGAGAACCTGAGCCTGTTCAAAATGAAGGAGTCCAAATTGAGGAAGACCATGAAGTGTCGTCTTTCTTGTTGAACCTCAGAGAAATCCACAAAATACCTCAAGCCGCATGCTCATATGTAGCAAACGAGCTTTGTGAGATCGTAAGCAAGTGTCGTGAGACAATATCAGCAGAGGTTCATGAAATCCTACAGAGATCAGGCGTTGATGTAGAGGAATTAAATAGAAATGGACTATCTGATGCATTTCAGGAGACAAAATTCGAAAAAGCGTTCAGTTTCTTCAGTACACAAAAAAACGTAGAACAATATGTTGCACAAAGAGGTAATTTTGTGGAACCTGTAGAGTATGTCCTTGGAAGAGACGAAAATGGGAAAGAACATACCATGCAATATGTTCCGATCCTTAAAACATTGGAAGCACTGCTACAATTCGATGACGTTATTGCTGAGGTGAATACAGGACATGCGAACAATGCAGATGACAAGATATATGACTTTTGTGATGGTGCAAATTTCAAGAAAAACAATTTGTTCTCTCAGGACCCAAGAAGTTTACAAGTACAATTGTATTTCGATGAGTTTACTGTTGCTAACCCACTCGGCACTCATGTCCAAAGCATGAAATTGTCTGCTGTGTATTTCGTGTTGGGGAATTTACACCCTATGCACCGTTCCAAGTTGTATGTGCTACAGTTGGCAATACTTTGTCCATCTTTCATTGTGAAGAGGTACACCCTGGATAGAGTGCTTACCCCTCTGATAGATGATTTAAAAGAACTTGAAGAGGTAGGAATAACTTTCCTGAAAGAGGGAGAGGAACATACCTACAGAGGTACGGTCTCTTTCTTGAGTGCAGATAATTTGGGTGCACACGAGATTGGTGGATACCAGGTCCACTTTCACAGTGGTCGTGTGTGTCGTAGATGTAATGTGGAGAAAAGTGAACTGAAGCAGCATTTCAGATCGGACTTGCTGACTAACCGAGATCAAGAAGCTTATGACGAGCAAGCAGAGGCAGTAAAAAACAGTCCAGGATTGGCTAGAATATATGGTATCCGCAAACAATCCTCCCTAAACAAACTGCAATATTTCCATGTATCATCAGGGTTACCAGCTGATATTGCCCATGATTTGTTTGAAGGAATAGTTCCAGAAGTGATAGGGGAGGTAATCAAGCATTGCATTGAAGAGGGTCATTTCACACTAGAATACTTGAATGAGCGAATAGGTAATTTTCCATATCATGGACCTGATTGTTCCAATAAACCGTCCTTACTTCAATGTACAAACCTTGCTGACCTTAGAGTTAAGGCAACTGCATCCCAGGCTTGGTGCCTCCTTCGTATGCTGCCATTACTTGTAGGACATTGTGTCCCACATGAATCTTCAGCATGGGTAGTGCTGCTTCGCCTCCTCGATGTCACTGAGTATGCAACAACACCAGTTGTTACTCCTGAGCTTGTGATTACTCTAGCCGACTACATTGAGGAATTCTTGACCTCCTACTACAAACTTTTCCCTGGTATCTCAATGAAACCAAAGTTTCACTATCTTGTACACTATCCTGAACTTCTTCTGGAATTCGGACCACTGATTAATGTATGGACTCTTAGATTTGAGGGCAAACACAATTACTTCAAAGAGATCTCAAAATGTACGAAGAACAGAAAAAACCTGTGCTTCACTCTCGCGCGAAGGCATGAGTTCATGCAATCTTCCTTGCGAAACAATCCAAATTTCATCACCCAAGAAACTATTTCTCATACGAAAGGAGAAACATTTCCATTGCGGCTGTTTGCTCGAGAGGTACAGGCACTTCTCCTGCCTGTTGCAGGTCCATCTGAAAATGTCTACAAAGTTGAGAACATTCAGATTTGTGGTACGTGGTATGCAAGAGGTTCAGCTGTAATTGTGGGCTGTGATCAAATTCACTACAGTTACATATTCGGAGAGGTTGTCAATGGCATCATCATAGAAGGTGATGCTTACCTTTTATGTAGGATCAGTGAAGAGAGTGAGTACAGTGCCCATGTGCATGCCTACGCTGTCAGATTTGGTTGCAAGACGTCTTGCTTCAGGCAAAATGAGCTTCTTGATTATTATCCTTTACCTTCTTTTACCACAGAGAACCATGGTGATGTAAAACTCATTCCCATCAGACATTATGTTCCATTATCATAATTGTATTTGTATCCCGTGAAAGAAGTGAAGAGTTTGGGGATACATGAGCTCGATCTGCACTTGGTCATCATTTATACCAAGTTTTGTTTTTCTGCAGCATTTGTTCATAGAATGTCCATGATTTTTTGGGTCCTTTTTATCAATTTTCGGCAAGTGGCATATGAATGTTTACGAAGATTAGTAAATTTAATTGGTAGACTGTATACATTCTATATGGGCTTGTCGACAGTAATGTGCATCGGGACGGAATGACTTCAGTTTGATCTGAACAGAGTAATACTAGTAGGCAGATCGCGAAAGCCTTCCTATCTACAGATGATTCTGCATCATAGAGGGAGATAACTGGAAAAAAAAATCATTATGTTTTGAAGACCTTTCATTATGTACATACCATGATGGCTTTCCGTCCAATTGTTATGCGTGTAGCATTCCGTCCTGTTACACACGTAAGATGTAATTTTTAATCCAAGCTTCTTGTGAAGGCCCCTTCTTGGTATTTCAAGAAATAATCACATAATCCTAAACACTATCATGTAGGTCATGTCACTTTCAAAATTTAGTAAAATGTGAATTCTAAGTTCATCTTTAAAATGAGAAAAGAATTAATGGGTTAGACACGTAACATTCCGTCCAAATGTTACAACCGTAATTTTTTTTTTTTTTTTTTTTTTTTTTTTTGGGGGGGGGGGGGGATTTGACATACGAGCATTATAAAGCCTGAATTCTTTTACTTTTTACTTCCTTAATGTAAGGTACTTACATGAAGACAGTTCAGGCTATGAGAGTGATTATTTCAGTAGCTAAATCTGGACTTAAAAAGGAGCTGTGATGTATCATTTTCATCTTACACGCGTAACGATGACGGAATTTACGCGTGTAACATTTGGACTGAAAACTAATGTAGTGTCTACGTTGAAGGGTCTTGAAAATATGCAATAATTGTTCGTGTTATTTCCCCCTATAGTGAAGTTTATACACTAGATAGCCCAAGTCTCATTTCTCTCTTTAAAAGTATTTAATTCTACTTTAAAAAAAAAAAAAAATTGACAGTTTAGTATTAGCCCATTTTTCATCATGTAGGTCAGTGATTCAGTTTCATGTCTGATTTATGTAATATTATTAACGAATGATATTTTCCCTATAATTTCCAGTCACAACCACGTGTATCTCCTCATGTATGGTGGGTCAAAGCGCAAAGTGGCAATAACTGTAAGCAATCCTGATGGAGCTTCTAAAGAGGAACTTAAAGAGGCTGCAGTCGCACAATTTCCTGACTGCTCTGCTGATAACACAGTTGTTCAGACTTGGGATAGTGATTTCGATGAATTCCGAGATGTAGACGATGGCGAACTTGTCCCTGGACCAGCGAAGATCCAAATACAGCTGGTATTTCCAGTTACTTTCACTCAACAAACACTGGAAGCTGGGGGAGAGTAAGTTATACACAAAATGAAACAATTTCAATAATGTTAATTATAAATGGTTTTCTAGCAATATTATAATTTGTTATTTCATCATTCTTAGTATTATTAATACTACTAAATCTATTATCATTATTAATGTTATTTTATATCATTATAAATTTCTACACTGGCTTTTACTGTGATGGTATAGCTCCTGGTATGCTTAAATTTCCTAACCACATGGCATGTGATAAATCGATGTATAAGCCATTATGAACTAGTTGCCAATAGGCACCATGCACTTGTTGCTGTAGATCGATGTCGCAGGGTCTTGGATTCGAGCCTTTCTCATGATGTGTCATGCAGGATGTAAACATTTTATGGGCCCCGACCAGTGACCATCTCATTGTGACCAGCTATTTTATAGTCTTTTTTTTTTTTAACCCATCAATATTCATATTTTCAACGAGGTATGCTATGTCTCTAAGCCCTAATCTTAACCCTAACCTTAGATTTGGCTAGAATCACGCAATTTCAATTTCTACTTTGAAGACTTGCATTATTGTACGATGAATTCTCAGAAAATGTGATTATTAATGAGTTAAATGACTAGCTGGTTACAATGTGATGGTCACTGGTCGGGGCCAATAAAATGTTTACACCCTGTCATATGCAAGCACTCTGAGACTAAGCACGCATGACTGGTCTACATTACCATTTCATTTAAATGTTATTTTTTATTCATGGTCACATAATCAGGATTCGCATGTGTTTTACAGAAAACCATTTGTATTTTGTAATCCGTTTTAACAGTGACCTCATCATATTCTAATACATGCATGCTGCATGACATTAAACACTTAATAACATAGTTTTGTGAATGATATTTTCCTTTTATATGTACCCTGTATATTTATTTTACATACATGTATTTAGTTTGTGTTTTATGCACGTATTTATTTCAATAATATGGGCAGTAACAGACATTGAATCAATCCCCTCCCTTGAGATCTCGGCTGCCAATAGTGCAATCACTGCATCAAATTTAAATGCAAGTTACCTGTTTACATTTACAACAAAACAATTTTTGATGTAAATATTCTTTGTATTGTAGCATTTGCAACAATGTTCCTGAAAATGAAAAATCTGTTATCTTAATTTCTAATTCGTATTTCATTGTTTTATGTATTTCTTTGTTTTTACCAGTTATTCATTTTTTAATTTCCCAAAATTGGTCACAGAACCTTTTAAAAAGATAATTATGGCAAAATGAACTCATTTCAGCAAGTAGAAGTGCAAATAGTGATATCTTTTTGAATAAGGTGAGAAAACTTCATGTCCCGGGTACATTGACTTTTGTACACAAAATCATGTTTTTCGGTCTGACAAGCAGGTATAAAAAGTCGCGTGGCATTGTAGCGGCATCCCTGATTTTCGCGATGTCAAAAGATGCACGAGACTTGGAAGTAAAAAGTCAGCGACTAGCATGGTCAAAACTTTTCAGGTGGTGAAATGGTCACGAAAAATATTGTCGGGGGGGGGGGGGTTGATTTAGCCCCCCCCCCCCCCCAAACCGACCTGCCATTTTAGGGTTAAGGGTATAATATTGTACTTCTTTTACCCAGAGTCTCTGTCACCTCACCAAGCTGTGATGATGTCAACGCTGGAAAGGACAGAGATGACATCCATGTTGATTCTTCTGATGCAGGCGAAGTGGGAAAAGACCAAAGTCCCCCTCTTCATACACTACCTAGTCCAAGTTCTTGTGTAGGGATGATTAATTTCAAGATGCCGATTCAACCACCATCTATTGAGGCCAAGGCCAGGGCTGGAGTCCTCAATACCCAGTCAGAGAGAACCATGTTCCTGGACAACATCTATGATGCATTCGTCAAAACAACTGGTACACGGTAATAAACACTTATCCTTGATGAATTTCAAGTAAA
Organism: Diadema antillarum; assembly: GCF_040938485.1. Lineage (NCBI taxonomy): Eukaryota > Metazoa > Echinodermata > Echinoidea > Diadematoida > Diadematidae > Diadema > Diadema antillarum. The sequence continues at coordinate 4,445,273 of NW_027270903.1, forward strand.
AATAATTTGATATTTTCCGTTGTGAAACTTCATGGACATAAGGAGTGTGCTAGCGGTGCGCACATGCGTGGATTAGCTATAACGTGTAATTTCTCCCATCAAAAAATGTATCTTGATGCTATATGTTGAAATATGTCATATTTCTTGTTGACGGCACGGAAGGGGGCGAAGCGATTTGAAAAGAAGACAAAATTTACTTTCTTTTCATGTTATTATTTTTTCCAGAGAGTATTTATCTTCGCTGCTTTTCAAGTTTTAATTTGGCTAAGCATGTTCACTTTTTGTAAAAAGTCTGTGGAAAATGAAGAAATTTCCACAATTTCGTACGTACTCGCTAGTTTTCAACATCGATCAAATCAGAACCATATATCGTATCAACTTGTGGGGGCGCTGTGGCATAGTGGATAAGACTCACGACTCCCGAACGGAGGACCGCGAGATCGAATCCCTCCCAGTGCTTACGTCCTTGGACAAGATGCTTTTACCCACAATGTCCCTCTCGACCCAGGTGTATAAATGGGTATATACCTGGCAACGCTAGGGTAATAATGATAGCAGGGCCCTCTGGTAGAGCAGTGGCAACACTGAAGAGGCTACCCTGGGTAAATAAGACCTTATTATTATTATTATTATTAACTTGGGGCGAAGTGTTTTGGATAGAGCAGGCTGTAATCTACATGACTATATAAAACTCATTAATTGCTATTGGTTATTTAACTCCGCTGCTTTCTTAGGCTAAAACTACTGATCAATTGGAAAAACTGTCTCAAAAGTAGAAAACCTAGCGATGACGTAATGGGCGATACTATTCATCGCAAAGGGAGATGACCGGATGTACGTGGTACAACTGTATGTATGTACGTTCAGTCCATTGTCTCATTTCTCACGCGAGAAGCCCGAATGTGACAACGGTGATCTTTCCCAAGGTATTATAAAGAGGAATCCTCCTGTTTTGTCCAAAAAAAAACTTATTACAACGGCCATGAATTAGGTGGTTCAAATGATCAAGTATGCTTTAAGATTGGTGGAAGCGTACATAATTTCATGAAAAAAATGTCTACATAGCCAGAAAATGAGGTAATGAATGAGGTCCTTAGGCAGCCAAACAATGAACGATCGTCTCGGTGCAATGAGTCCCACGTACAAAGTTGCGTATGGTTAATTACAGCTACTGTACGTATACTGGCTTCCATCAGGGAGGTGGGGAGTCCCTGCTTTCATACTCGAGCTGTGGCTGTCTATGTAATCCTGAGGCATTTCAGGAAGCATTTTTGTCCGACAAAGCTGTCAGACAAATTTTCTCTCAGGCAATCAGATGCAAGGATTTCTGTAGCTTGTAACAGTGTGTCAGAAATTATGCTTCATCAAATGCCTCCATGCAATGCAGCGAACCCCTATTTTGATAATGGAAACGCCCCGTCTCTTTGCTATCTCTGTTCAAGCGTGAGATGAGTAAAGAACGTGACCCTGTGACCTGAACGTGCACACACGTTGTTGCTCGGAAGGCTTGTGTCCAAAATTGGGGGAAAGTTTTCATAATGTTTAGAATGCAAGGTGGTAACAGTTACAAAACTGAAAAGGGAAAAGTTATTTTCAGTATTTTTGTGTGTTTCATTCAGTACATTTGCTTTCCTTTATTACCATGGCAACAGCAGTTCTGATTTTCTGTTTGAGATTAAACCTTCCATGAAGGCTGTACATAAAGAAATACTGAAGGATGCTTCGGTGGGGTTTCCAACTGGACATTACGGTACAACAAATCAAGCTCTACTTGAAATACATACGTGGTTCTGTGCATAAAGCGATATCATTGGGGGGGGGGGGGGAGGGGGGGGGAATCAAGAAATACTCTCCCCCCCCCCCCCCCTCCAAAAAAAAAAGAAAGTTTATATCTAAAGAACCTATTTATATTTTTAATGATCTCTCTTTGCATCTTCAATGAAAAAGTCTTCAGATCTTTAATATAAGGCATTATGCAACGTATTTGAGTTTTTCCTCTAACAGTATAAGAATACTGTTGGTACATTCTGTTGCTTTCAGGGCAGCTTGAAGTATCGAAATGTCCTGCCCGCAATGCCTTCAATGGCTCGGAATTACCTGAAGCTAAAGAACATATAACATATGTTATACCTGTTGTGACATATATAAAGATCAGATTTATGTGAATCACTTCCACCTTAAGCATGGTACCTACATGTATAACTGATCTGTTTGCAAACATGATAATCGTTCATGTGTTTACATGTAATAAATACAAAAGTGAGTGAACATTTTCAGCACAAAAGTTACTGAAAATCATAATCATGCGTATGACCCCTTGATGTACAAGGAGTCTATTTTTTGTATACTTTACATGAGATTTTACTTTAAATGATAGTATTTCGTTAATTACATGTATTTCATATTGTATTGTATTGTATTTCTTATCTTTCAGACAGCCAACAAAAAACATGTACGAGGAATTGGTCAACCAGCTCTTCAACAAGTATCCAAAGCTTGGTCATCAACCTCAACCTAACCTTCCTCTGGGCAGCATGCGTGTATGTTTTCCTTTTTACCTAATTTAAGGGAAATTCTGGTTTGAAGTTACTTTAAGTGAAAACAGTGAAATAATACACGTACAACAATAAATATTTAGCTAAAAATTAAAGTTGTTTTATTTTAAAGGTTTGTGGCATGTCATAAACACAAAATTGAGAGACTTACATCATTTAGCATAAACTTATATTGCACAAGATATACTAGTAGCCCCTCCCCCCCCCCTCCAAAAAAAAAAAAAAGTTACCTGTGGCCAAATAATTTCTAGAAATAGTACCCCCAGAGACAAAATTTGTTGAAGCCAGTGTACATTTTGTCAGTCCTTTCATTCAAGGGTTCAGTTTTTAAGACTTTTTTTTTGAAATAATGTAAGGTTTTTCTTTGTGAGGATGAGGTATTGCCATGACAACCATATTTTATTTGAATCTTGTACTAGACTGAATAACCCTCGCTCTTTTCTAGATTTGCTAAGTTTAAAGGAACTCTTGCATTCAGCCTATTTATTCTTGATCTACATATGGAAAAGCTTATGGGTGATTTTCCCTTTAAATGATATAGTGCGTAGTCTGCGAGTGACTGCACACGCGAGCGCAACCTGATACAACCCAGCTTGACCCCAAAGGTCACACGAGTACTACGTGGTGAGGAATGGGGAATCCAATACCCAGAATAATAATGAGGGACGCCAGTTACAAGGAGTGTGGAGGGTACGATTTTCAAGATGCTTACTTTATCATTAATTCCAACAAAATTTAGGAAACAGTGACATCAAGTTTTTGATACATTATAAAGCAATCAATTGTCCACGGAAAACTGCTTACCACAGCTTCGCTCGTTATGTGAGTCAGAAAATATTGGTGTTCAAAGACAAGACTGCGCGCTGACAGAGCACAAGGAGCGCATGTTTAACGTGTGTTATCGTTTAAATAACGTTCCAAATGAGCTGTGCAAGCCACTGTTCTAGAGCTTTTTCCGACGAAACAAAATAATATTTTTCTGTAAGAATTTGAGAAACTGTACATGAAACAATCCTGAAACATATGCCTCTTATATACCACAACTTTCAGATTTCTATTGTCTTTTATCAAACAACGCGCAAGTACCCAAACCACCAATTTCATGCATCTGACCCCATATGTTATAGTACAGGCACGTGCGTGCATCATGCTCGGGGAGCAAATGGGAAGACTTTTCGATACGCCAATAAAGGTGAAGTGTAGAATGAGGGAGCAAAATGTTATCGACCTGTTTATCAGCCATTACAGGTGTTAAGTTTATGATCTGTCAAGGTTTAACTGGACCTTCCCCACACAGACTCTTTCAAGACACTGAAGTTGCTCTGTTGTTCTGTTAATGAGCAGGCAGACTCTTGTTATGTTGCACTTGCAAGTTTACAGGTTAAACCTATATAAGTTATACTAAAGGGAATCAACTTTCATGTTTCACGCTTTTGCATTTTAAATATAAGTTTTTGGCACCATTGACCTTTAAGTTGATATGTTGCAAATGAACAACATACAGTTTACAATATGTCTGTTGCATTGTTACTGTTTCACATTGTAGTGGAGTATGTGATTTAACCTGTTGAATACGAGCTGATTTTGCTACAACATGCGCTTCCCATAGACCCCAGACCGAGTATACTCTGGACTCGTCTCCAATGGGTTAAGATACATATAACTGTTTAATTGTGATCCCTAAAGCTATATGATAAGGTTTCATTGGATAAGAAAAACCCTAGGAGTATACAGTGTTGAAAACTGCCACCTGTATTAAGGTACCTATGATGGAGGGATAAAATGACCATGTGAAATCTGGTTTTAATGTTTAAGTACTTCTTTTCTTTTTTTATACAACAGGCTGCTCTCCAGTTTCTTTATATCACATGCCCCCCCCCCCACACACACACACAACACTATGTATGTATATGTATATACTACAAATGTATATGGCCCGTTTCACGTATGGCGCCACTTTTCATTTTTTTCAGTTTTCAGTCTACTACACAAAATAAGAGTAGATTCATGAAATGTTTTGATGTGCATATGTTAGACCCCCATGGGGTCTACCTCCCATAGCATAACGAAAATGCAACTCCAAAGCATTTGCTCACAGTGAGGCAAGATGTGCCCAAATCGGACTCACTGTGTGTCAACCTGGCAAACATCCCTTTTTTGCAAACTTTGCCATTCTGTATCATATCTAGCCATGAGTTAAGTGAACATATCTATGTTAAGTGTATGAGTAGCCATAATGAATCATATCAGAGCTAAAAAGTTTCAACTCCTTTTTGTTACATTTTTTCCACCCCAAAATTCTCTTGGTGGATGTGACATTGTCCGTTCACATTTAAGCATCTGCTTATATGGGTTGTGTAAGTAAACAAAGACAAGTCTCAGGAAAATAATGCAAAAGTAAAGTATAGCTTTGTATGAGTGACTGTAGAAAGTTTGTTTGTGCTTCAGTTCCATCTGATGAAATGACAGTAATTTGAAAACAAAATTCAAATGTCCGTTCACATTTTTGTCACATCCACTAAGATTTTATAAATTTATAACTTTTTAATGGTTTAGATTATTTCTAAAATTTTTGCATAAATCAATGATACACAGTTGGGTGCCTATCCCTCTGAAACAATTTAGGATTTGAAATTCACATGCTTTTTTTATTTCACAAAACATGGTGTCCGTTCACACATGTCACATCCACCAGCCTTTCTTGTCAGAAACACATTTTGGTGTGCATCTCAGTAAATACTGGTCCAATTAACTTTAAATCTCAACACATTTTAGACTCTTTAGTAACCTTATAAATGCCACTGGTTTTGAGATTACTATGAAACTAAACATTTGAAAAACTTAAAAAATATGTGAAATGCCCTGGTGGATGTGACATTTTAAGATGTGAACGGACATTTCGATGAATATCACATAAAATCTAGGGACAACTTATTTTTTGGGGGACAAAATATGTTTAGATTTGAAAAACATGTCTTTCCCAAGATATCTAGATATCAGACACCCACTTTTATACCACATTCACTTATAATTTTACATTAGAATACTTGTTCACAGTGAGGATGTAGTATGATTTTGTCACTGTGACTGTGAAAAATGATGTTCTACATATTCTAATCAATTTTCCAGATGATTAATCTCAAAAAAGCAAAAGAATATAAATGTTATTTAATTACATTGATTAGACCTCTCCTGTATCCTGTATTTGATAAGTTTAAAAATGATTGAATATGTGGTGGATGTGACATTTCGGGGTGTGAACGGACACACAGTGTATCTCCCAAAAACGCACAGCATTTTTCAGCATTAGTTCCCAATGCTTCACGCAGCATCAAGACTTGAACACAGTGTGAAATGATCCACAACCATTGGAATGGTTAACTTAGATTGAAGGGTGAAAAAAAAGTTAAAATGATTTATATATCACTTTACTGCAACTGATTGAAAATTGCCCTTCAACATAAGTAAGCACCGGTAATGCAGTGTTCTAATAGTAGCCATGACAAAAAATAATGGGCATTCAACTTGGTCAGATTTAAACCAGCTTTCTCCTGATGGTTATTTTCCAGTGAAGGTACAGTGCTAAAGGTGATTCACAGAGTTAATGGTATGGGTCCATCTCACTGAAGGGGTCCTTTTAACCCCACTTTCCAATGCATTTTTAGAAAGAAAGGAATTCTTGCATATTTATTTAGTGTTTTAGGAGCATAACCACATGTGTGATGAAAAAATCCTGGCCATATGATACTCAAGCTGGATTTAAATCGATCATCTCCTGATTACCAGACTGGCGTCATATCCACTAGACTACCAGGCTTCCGCTACAGAGCCTGTGCTAGTTCTATGGCATGTGATCCTGTGCAGCAGATACTGTGAATTTACCTGGTATTCAAATAAATGAATTCTTACATTGTACATCAAGTTGTTTGGAAGTGGAGCTGATTGACAAATCGCCCCTTGTCGATGTACAATAAGCACCAATTATCCAGTGTTTATAGTTGTAGTCCTAATAAAATCATGGGCGTACAATTCTGGAACCAACAAACTCCTGATTATTTGGCAGGCATTGTAATTCATATCCACTAAACTACCTCAACCCCAAAAGCCAACCAGTGCTTCTTCCAATTCTTTTTAGCAGAGGGTAAGTCCATATTTATGCAAATAAATAAACCCTTGTATCAACTTGTTTTTATTGCAACTGACTGACAAATTGCCCATTGTTGACAAAAATTAGCATTATTCAGTATTAGCCATGATTTAAAAAAAAAATACTTGCTGATTAAAAAAAAATACACTTGCTGTATGTGCTTCACAAGATTACATGTTATAGCCAGCTATCAAAAGCTCATTAGGGATGTTCATTATTCCCAATGTTTGTTATTCTGAAACACACAAATTCCCTTTACTTACAGGTTCGTTCAGCGAAAAAATGAGAGAGTGTTTATTTTTCTGAGGCTTTGTAAATCCAAGAATTAGATAAAGGTCATTATTCCAAAGGTTCATATCCCAATATGAAATAAGGCATGTTATTCTGAAGGTTTGTTCATCTGAAGGTGTAATAAGGTTTGTTAACCCTAAATTATTGTTTTTTTAATCTGAATACATAATGATACTCATAAAGCAAAAAGGGAAATAAAGTTTGTTATTTAAAAAAAAAAAATGAATGTTCTTCAATTGACAAAGAATGGCTTATCCTGGTGATGATGTGGGAGAGGTGGAAGGGTGGTATATGGATGAGGAGGAGAAAATGCTTCTTTTTACAGAACACAAACTATACAGATACCGTAAAGATTTCATTTTGTCAATATGTGGGGCCTACATGTATGTATACCCTGTGCATTAACATACTAACAGTGGTGCTTCAATATCAACAAACTATGGCAAATTAGAAATGTGATTTTTAACTGACATGATAAAGTTTATGGGTGGAATCCTGGTAGGTGACATATATGCGAGGGTTATTGTAGCTTTTGCCTGTGCTGTAGATTTACGATGCATAATGCACACAGGGTCATGACCACATAATCTGCATTTTTTGTTATCATTATTGAGGATCGGTCTTTATACCAGGTTTTCACTTTTAAAGTTTGTCATACAGGCAGAAACTATAGGTAGGACAGGTTAAGGTAAGATTAAGACTCACATTACTTGTACTGTACCTTTTCTTTTCAATACCCTGGGAAAACACTGCACATTGGGGATTTTGATCACAATAAAAATGTCACATTCACCATGTTGGATATCATTTACTGAGAGAAAAATTGAGTGCATAATTGAGTGCATAATTGCTCTATCAGAAACATTATGTATGACTTCATTGGTTAAAGAATAAGGATGTCATTACTATGTTGATGAATTTATTGTTTATATGCAGTTCACATAAATTGAAGGTAAAAAATGTCTGTTCACATTTGATTTTGTCACATCTGCACCAAGGAGTTATCAGGCATTCATACATTGAAACTTGAGAATACAATTGTATGTGGACACTGTAAGCAGTGATTTGCATTCTAAAATGTGGCTATTCTATGTGGTTCTTCCAAGTAGGATTACTGTTACCAGTTTATGATAAGCAAAGATTGAAATTCAGAATTCTGTTCACAATTTTGGCATCACATCCCCTGTGTTGGATCCAATTTACTCTGAGAAAATTAAGTGAACTGTACAATTAACAGTGTACAGGTATGTATGTCTGCAAAAAGACCTAATACTTTGGTCATTCAGTGTATGTGATTCAATAGAAATGTAATGATTTCGACTATTACTATTAAGTATAAATTGAAGAAGAGTAAAAATGTCTGTTCACATCTCCAATCCGTCACATCCACCACTTATGAGGAATTTCAGGCATTCATAACTTTTTACAGGACATGGAACCTTGTCAGCAGTGACTTGTACTTAAAGAATACAGCATTCTTGGTGGTACTGCATGAATTATAATCATTGGTTGCAATGCAAGGTGTGCAGGAAAAAAAAATAAGGAAATTGGTGTTCCGTTCACATGTCACATCCACCATGTTGGATATTACTGATATCATTTATGCTGACAAAAAAAAAAAGAGCTTTCTTATGAAACATGATTTGCTTCTTACTGTAAACTGACTTGTGCTGACTGTTCATTGGGTAATCACTTGGCTTATTTCTTTTGTTTATTGCTCAAGGTGTAAAATGTCCGTTCACATCTGTTTTTGTCACATCCACCACATCCTCCAGCTGAAATTTTAAATGTAAAGGTTGGACACTCACAATGTTAATATTAGATGTGTGTATGTCCCCCAACATAAGCATTATTTCCATGAAATATTACACATCCTGAATGAGGAAGTGTAAAACAAGAGAAACTTTTTGAAGTCATTTACTCTATTTCACACCATATTTTTCCTTCAAAGCGGTACAATTTTCAAATAAATCCAAATGAGTACACAAAATCTGGCACGGAATTTGCTTAAATATCACTTAATCATGTTACAGTATCAAATTTCCTGTTGGACACTTGAGGGCTTTTTACACTTGTAAAATTTTGCTTAGCCCCGGACCAACGGTGGGGCTAAGGGGGGGGGGGGGGGGGGGGGGGGGGGCCTTAGCCCCACCGTTGGTACGGGACTATCCTTAGCCCACTTTCTGTTTACACTCGTTTTTGCCAAAGTGGGCTAGCCCCACCGATAGTACGGTACTATCTGGCCCTGCAAAATAGCAGGGGTTAGCACCGCAATTGCGGTGCCAAGCAAGTGAGTGTAAACAGAACGAAAAAATAATCCTGGGCTAAGCGACGGAGACGAAGTCAGACCCTCACTGACCAATCAGAAACGAGGCAATCAAGTGCTGCCGGTGCGTGCATGTACGTGTACAGTACGCAGCGTAATTATGAATATTCATGTGGTTTGGAAAGTCCGGGGCTAAGAAATACGAGTGTAAAAAGGTCAGTTTTCTCCTTAGCCCCGGACAAGAGATAGTACGGGACTAATTGGCGAGTGTAAAAAGCTGAAAAAATTGGTACGGGACTATCGATAGTCCTGGGTCAGAGAAAGTCCGGGGTTAAGAAACACAAGTGTAAAAAGCCCTATAGTGTGTCAGCTCTGTCCATGGTATCATAGTGTTATCTTTCAGCAAAATTACCTTCATCTCCTATTGAACCATTCATAATATCAGATATTGTAATAATAATTAAGCTCTGGCATTACATTTTCCATTAAATTCACATTCTTGGGAATAAAAAATCAAGCCTTTCCATCTCTTAAAGAGAACTTGAAATTTTGACCCCTAGGTTGACAAAAAGTGGCGCCTAACCGTGAAACAGGCCATATAAAAAACAACTTTCCTTTCTTGCACTTACAGGGAAGTGCAGCATAGGAAAACTGTTGCTGAATTCTATTGAATTAGGCATAAAATTGACTGTTAAAATATCAAAATGTACATTTCAGTTTTGTTTTTGTTTTGTTTTGGTAGACAATCTGGAAGAACCGCATCTTAGACAAATTCAGAAACAACAGGAAGAGAAAAGATGCAACCGTACCAGAGGTGCAGGTGAAGAAGCAGCAAAGAAAGATCAGAGAAACACCAGCGAAAGATCAGAGACCTGTAGCTGTGGCTCCTCAGTGGGGTATGCCGTGTTATCTGCCCCCAAGACCCAAATCTGAAGATGACACAACAATCGCCAAGCACCAGGAGTTCATGAAGAAAGAAAAATCGAAGCGGCAACCTGACTTCAACCAAGTAAAGCTGGCAATGGAGAAAACATTTTCTGACAGAAGGAAGTGGATCGTGATGACCCAACCTACCCCAAAGATGTCAGAGGTGAAGGAGACATACCCATGGTTGTTTGATGAAGATGAGGTATTTAATCAATTTCATTCTATCTATTGTTGGGAGGTATGCAACTCAGTGCACATGTTGATTTGGGGCTAATTAAATAATCAGGCAAAATTGATATTCAAGGCAATTATTATTTAGATATTCCATGCAGACTTCATAAGAAGAATAAAGAATAGAACCTGAAAATTGATAGAGAAAACAAACTTTTTAGGTGTGAGATAATTTGTGTGTGCATGTGTGTGTGTGTGTGTTTATATCATACACTGATGGACTGGATAATCGAGTAATTCCAAAATGCTATGTTCCACCTTTGCTTTATATAGCTTCATTGTCACCTACTTGCATGGATTTGACTCTGTGCCATGTCTGGGATGATTCATGTGTATATGTTTAATTTTCAACATTAAAATCTGATAATCTTCATAACTTGGCTTTAAGGTAATCAGGAGTATTGATAATAGAGGTCAGAGTGCTTCAAGAAAATTCCTATTGTATGATTTTTACCTTAAAGCATATTATGTATGCATAGTTGCATGAAAATGATTTATCTGAAATGTTCCTCAGCGCTTGTGGACTTTGAAGTAAAAAAACATATCCAAGAAATATTTGTGTTTGCCACTTGGCAGAGTTTGCATAGTTGATTCTGTCCATGCACATATGCCTTTCTGTGTCTGTACTTTGACAGCATGTTGATTTTCTGTAAGATCTTCATCAAATTAGAGCATTTCATTCTTTTCGACAATATTGATAAATGCCACAACTTCATTCACTAAAAGATAAACAATAAATACGTGGTTCAAGGGCAATTCATGTCAACATGTAGTGGCTACAAGTACTCCACAAAAAGTCCACATTATCTTTAAATGCAGTTGATCTTTCTGTTCTTCATTATTAGTTGTCGGCTGAGATGATGAGGCTGCAGAACAACAACATCCCCCTCCTCTCTTCGTTAAATGGAGGCCTACTCAAGTATTCAAGGGCGTTGGTAGCCAAGGGGAAGGAGAAGAAGAAGCCACACACATTCTTCACTGTAACCACTGCAAAGGTCAGCGAGACACGTGGAGAAAAAGAGAGACAAGGTAAACTATTCTCCCATAAATCTGTAATATGAAAGCTGCCAGGGCAATGAAACATAATTATCAATCTGAATCATTAAGGCACACTTGAACATCAAATTGTGTGAGTATTGTTTACTCAAACATTGTGGCCAATAGGGTATAATTAATGGGGGAACTTCTTTTTTCTTTTGGAGAGTTTCCTTAATAATTTAATGAATTTGCATTTTTATGAAATTTAACGGTGTTACCATTTTTGGCCAGATTCCTCTTCGGGGAGAAAAAATATTAGGACATGTAATAGAGTAGTGTCTCTATGGACGGTATAATGCTTTAATCATATGCTATAACTGAGGAGAGGTGCTTGTAATTTGGACAGGAGAGAAATAAAGGTGAAGCTGGTTGCTAAATTAAAGGACAAGTCCACCTTCATATACATGTGGAGTGAGTAAATGCAGCAATATTAGTAGAACACAGTGAAAGTTTGGGGAAAATCGGACAATCCGTTCAAAAGTTATGAATTTTTAAAGTATCTGCATAGTCACTGCTGGATGTGAAGACTACTACAATGTATGATGTCATATGTGTCCAACCGTATAAGTGAATAATTAGTGCTTGGTACTGCAAAATCAGAAAATAGCATTCAACACAGGCATACTAAAGCTTTTCGACATGCACTCATCAGAGTAAAATTGCATGAATGAACAAAAAGCCAGAAACGAAACAATATAAAGGAAGCGAAGGAAACCATACGGGCGAAATGGCTTTATATTGTTTCGTTTCTGGCTTTCTGTTCATTCATGCGATTTTACTCTGATGAGTGTATGTCGAAAAGCTTTAGTATGTCTGTGTTGAATGCTACAACCCTATAAAGAAAATAAAAAGAGAATTTCACAAAACTTTATTTTTTGAATAAAGTGCACATTTCTTCAACTTGTTACTGACATATTTTAAGAGTAATATCATTCCCCCTGCCTTCTGAAAGAGAGAGGTCGAGTGTTCTTTTGTTATGCGAGAAAAGTGAAAATATGTTGAATTTTCTTTATTCTTTCTTTATATCGTACTCATGTGACATTACAAGCTATTGTAGTCTTCTCATCCAGCCTTGAGTGAGCAGAAACTTCAAAAATTCATAACTTTTGAACGGATTGTCCGATTTTCCTCAAACTCTCAATGATGTGTTCTACTGATATTGCTACATTCACTCAACCCATATGTCTATGAAGGTGAACTAATTGTCCTTTAAAGCGCTAGGTCCGCGGATATTGGGAGGGATATTATTTTAATCATACCTCTGAGTTGATCATGGGGTTGCAATTGCTTCAAATGGGTTTTAGAGCCAAAAAGAGGTGAAACTGAGTGCTAAGCCTATATAAGTGCACCTGAACCCATGGATTATCTTTAAAGCATGTGGCATTGCAAGTATTTGAATGGATTCAACTACTTAGCTTAACTTGTTTCTGTTCCTAAAGGACTGGAAACATTACTTCTTTTGAAGTAGAAATGTGAGAGAAAGTCGTAAAATGCAGTGTGTCCATGAAAACCACTTTGAATTAGTTTCCAGTGGTAATTTGTGACAGTGCACCTCAAAACAAACAAAAAGTCGCCAGGCATGAATTTTAAGTTAAGATCATATTCTGAAAGAGCAGACCTTAAGCTTTAAAATGAGGTATAACTCAAATCAAATGGACTCTCCTAACCTATCTAAATATTGGAAAGAAAGCACAAACTCAGGAAAAGTGTGAACCGAGAAAAGAGGCTCTGAAGTGCAGTGTCTATTCAAGCGCTTAATCTTTACCAAACTGTGCTGGCTGTGCAATGAATGGGACAAAAAACAGGAAGTAAACCACCAGAGTAACAACAATGAAGAGATTATCAGATTAAACTGAAATTAAGCATGCCTCATTAACACATTCTGTCCATAATTAATGCCAACTTTCAAAGCAGTAGCACTATCCTTTCAAAAGTTATTAGAGTCGAAGGTGAAGAGTGTGGACAAGGTTTTTCAGAAATGAAAAAGGGATTCTAAAGACACACCTAATCACACTATTCTACCAAAAATGTTCGAGATAAACTGCTAAAAAACACACTTTCGTGCCCGTTTTATAATCCCAAATTTTAGCATAATGTAAAAGAAGACCCGCTCTTTCAGAAAATATGAAAAAGTCAAGTTCGGCAGGGTTGACCCATTTCACTTATTTTCAGTCCTCACGCAAAATCAGTGCGTGCGACTTTATGTTCGTTTTGAGGTGCACGGTCACATTTATACTATACAACAAAACTGTAGAACAGAAATTGTAGTTTCACCTTTCTGGACCTAATTTTAATTCATATTCACTATAATTGCTTGTTTTACAGAGGCATTGTCCAGAGCAGCTTTCATAGCCATTCCAGGACTTCTGCAAGAGAACGTGGAAAACATCCTTGTACCACCTTCGGCTGAGGTGAGAGTTAAAAGCATGCAGTATTTTGTGTCAAAATAGGACTTGGTGGCCCAAACTATAAAATCTAAATCAAAAGGATATCACATTCCAACTGAGTAGTGAATACTTTAAAATAACAGAGTAATGTAGGCTTTGTTTTACCCCCAATAATTCCCCACCCACCCCCTCTACCTCAACAATGAACACTGCAAAATGAGAGGAAATTATTTCGGGTATGACCAAAATGCAAGTGATATTAATGTCAGCCCTGGCAAAAAGCCCCAAGATTTGTTTCCATAATCAAACTTTCTGTTCACTTGATTCTCTTGTTTTTTTTGGGTTTTTTTTATATGATTTTGCCATTGCCTTTCCAAATGTACTTGAACAGTATTTAGTTTGCCTTGTTACTTCACACAAATTACATTGAAAATTATTTTTAGTGTTTGGACAACGTTTTGTACTCTAGTGAACTGCAACATCTCTTCTTCTGCTTCAGCAGGGAGTATGAGGACACTTTTTTTTTTTTTTTAATCGGGGTCCCCATCCTGTAATCAAACATCAGTTGTTGTTGTTGTTGTTTTGTTTTGTTTTTTTTTTTTTTGGGGGGGGGGTTATGCAGGAAAAAAACTAGGTCTGGAATGTGGTGTCAGACTCACAGGCTTTTGTGTAATCGTAAATCTGTGAACATGTTTGTTTTTTGTTTTATTTTCCTAATTCATTAATTAGTACACATTTTCAAACATGCATTCAAGTTTCTTGATGAATACATTTAAACCTAATTAATGTATTATAAGTTTCTATTTTTAGAGTTTTCAGCCTTTGAAGTGAGACTGATTGAAATGAAGCTTTTTTTTTCATGTATCAAACTACAAAATCAGTAAATTTCTATATGTAAATTCAAAGTGTTATTTCACCCGAAGTAAAGATGTAATATATAAGCTATTGCATTCACTCTTTGTATGTTGATCACCTGGGGTCATTCTCATTCCCTTGTGTGTACATTTCTGTATGTTTGACTTAAAAAAAAAATTAATAGATGGATTTTAAGGGCAATTTATTTAGATTTGCTAAAGTATTGTACCTCTTCTGTGGGGATGATGTTAGGCATACATGGGGCCAAAGAAAAGTGATTTGTAAAAATAACCCTAAAAATATGAAGGAAATTGCACCATTATATTTCAGGCAAAGTCTCCAGTTTACCTTCAACTGGACAGTCAGGATATTCTCGAAGCTTCATTTGAGTTGATGGCAAGTGGAGAAGCCATTGCGAGAACCGACGACCTCCTAACTGCTGCAGCTTTGTGGATGGCTATCTTCTACGTTTTCAATCTAGCTTATCCGGCCTCCGTTGCAAAGACCCTCCTCTTCTGCCAGAAAATCCTCCTTAACATTCAAGACGAGGAACCGGCTCCAAGACCAATCGTCACACTTACAAGTAAACTTAACAACTTTAATGCGAGTTGTTAGAATTGAGTACTGCACCATCCCATTACACTTGCCATTGTTAGAATTGAGTACTGCACCATCCCATTACACTTGCCATTGTTGGTATGTTTGCTATTAGTAGACGGCAAGTTGTCACGAAATTGGGATATTCTTAAAGGACTAGTTCACCTTCATAAACATAAGGATTGAGAGAATGCAACAATATTAGTAGAACACATCAGTGAAAGTTTGAGGAAAATTGGACAATCGATGCAAAAGTTATGAATTTTTAAAATTTTTGTGTTGGAACCGCTGGATGAGGAGACTACTACAGCTTGTGAGTCATATGCGTACAACAGTATAAAGAAAATGTAAAAGAAAATTCAACATATTTTCACTTTTTTCGCATAATAAAAGAGCTCTTGACTTGCCTCTTTCTAAAGGCAGGGGGAATAATATTACTCATAACATTTGTCGGTAACGAGTCATGGGAATGTGTACTTTTTTCAAAAGATGGCATTTTGTGAAATTCTCTTTATATTTTCCTTATATTGTTGTACGCATGTGACATCTAAGTTATTCATACACTGGAGTAGTCTTCTCATCCAGCGGTTACTGCACAAAAACTTCAAAAATTCATAACTTTTGAACGGATTGTCTGATTTTCCTCAAACTTTCAATGATGTGTTCTACTAATATTGCTACATTCTCTCAATCCTTATGTTTATGAAGGTGAACTTGTCCTTTAAAATTTTCTGTCGATTTTCATTTTTTGTACTATTTCCCCTATTTTGGGGTGCTGAACACGATTCTACTTGTTGCCATTTTTATGCCTCCGCAACGAAGTGGCCGGAGGCATTATGTTTTTGGGTCGTCCGTCCGTCCGTCCGTCCGTCCGTCTGTCCGTCCGTCCGTCCGTCCCGTTTTGTTTTTGTCGATATCTCAAGAACCGTGTGGTGGTTTTACATCAAACTTGGAATGAGGGTATATCCTGGGGGGATAATACTTTGTGTGGATTTTAGGGTCACAGGGTCAAAGGTCAAAGGTCACAGGTTATTTTGTGACAAAAAAATTGAAATTTCATGTTTTTCTCCATATCTCGCAAATGGTTCAAGGTATCTTCATGGAACTTAGTATATATGCTTGTACCGATGGGCAGTGATTATCTAGGGGAGTTGGGGGTCATGGGTCAAAGGTCAGGGGGTCAAAGGTCAAGGTCAACTCCTCAAAATATCACTACTTTCCTTAAAATGCAATATGCCTGAAGGTTTTTATGCCTCCGCCACGAAGTGGTGCCGGAGGCATTATGTTTTCGGGTTGTCCGTCCGTCCGTCCGTAATGAATTTTGTGGACAGGGTAACTACCAAAACCTTTTGAGGTATCCTAATGAAACTTGGCATGTATGTGTATTAGGAGGTGAAGTTGTGCCTATCGACTTTTGGGTGCACATGCTCAAGGTCAAAGGTCAAAAGGTCAAGGTCAAATGCTTAAAATTTTATAATTTCCCCCATATCTATGCAATGCCTGAAGATATTTTCTTGAAACTTAGTGTATACATGTACTACCCAATTAAGATTCTCTGGTGAAAGTTTGGGGTCATGAGGTCAAAAGGTCAAAGGTCAAAAGGTCAAGTAAAATGTTAAAATTTCACTTTTTTCTCTGTATCTTGGAAATTGTTCAAGGTATCTTCATGGAACATAGTATATATGCATGTACTGACTGACAGTAGTTATCTAGGGAATTTGGGGTTCATGGGGTCAAAGGTCAGGGGTCAAAGGTCAAGGACAATACTTCAAAATTTTACTATTGTCCTTATATTTATGCAATGCCAGCAGGATTTATTTTTTTTTTTACTTGTGTATGCATGCATGGATATTAAAACCCAATAGAGATTCTCTGGGATTTTTTTTTTTTTTGCCAAGAAGGTCAAAGGTCAAAAGGTCAAAGATCAAGTGAAAGTGCTGAACTTACTTCTTTTTCCATATCTCGGAAGTGGCTCAAGTTATCTTGAAACTTAGTACATATTTATGTATGTTCTGCCTGACAGTGATTCTCTTAAATCAAAGGCCAGATGAAAATGATATCAATTTACTGTTCAATACAGAAATTGCACTTTTTCTCCATACCTTGAAAATTACTCAGTGCATAAACTCATGAAAGGGTCAAAGTCAAGTTAAAGTTTGTAAATCCCCAAATACATGCTCTCCTATTCATCCAATTTAACATAGGTCAAGGAAGGTAAACATTCAATACATTTGTGACAAACATGTCATTTTAATATTTTGCCAATTTTGTGAAAATGTAATCACACATTGTCCACATGTACTGTAGACCTATTACATGTTGGAGAATCATGCATTATGGTGGAGGCATACCAGTCACCATAGCGACATTTCTAGTTAATGAGATACTTCTCCTTTCTGGGGAAATATGCTGTTGCCATAGCAACGATAAAAACTTTTAAGGAAAATAATGCATTGCCATGGCAACGGGTGAAGACATCAGTTAGAAAAATGGCAACAGGTGGATTCGTGTTCAGCACCCCCCAAAATAGGGGAAATAGCAAAAAAAAAATCAAAATCTACAGAAAATTTTAAGAATATTACAACTCGCCGTCTACTATATCTTTGATATCTTCCCCAAGTTGTTATTGCTAATGTCTGATTTTTGTGGAGCCCTTCGGAGGTGAGGGATGACTAAGGGATCACCTGCGGCGTCTGTCCGTCCGTCGTCTGTCCGTTGTCCGTCCGTCGTCTGTCCGTTGTCCGTCCGTCGTCCGTCCGTCGTCCGTCCATCTGTCCTCTGTCTATAACGCTACAAAAACTTCAATAACTCTTTACTCTGGGCTCAGTTGCAATCAAACTTCGAGGGAAGAGGGGTCATACAAAGTTTCACATTTACCATATTATATGAAGGTCACCTCAACGTCAAAGCTCACAGGCAGAGGTCAATGAACTTTAGGGCCCAATGTTAAGTTTTTGTGGTGCATTTCTATTATGAGTCATAACTTTTGATCATTTGTGACCAAGCTTGGATGGTTGATGACCTTTGGGGATTGGATGGTCACCACAAGGTCAGTGGTCACAAGCATGGGTAAACAAACTTTTAGAGCCCAATGTTAAGTTTTTATGGCACCTTTTTATTATTTGTCATAACTTTTGATCCGTAGGTCTGTTTGTGACTAAACTTGGATGGTAGATGTCCCTATGTCCCTTGGGGAGTGGATGATCACCACAAGGTCAAAGGTCACAAGCAGGGGTCAACAAACTTTAAGAGCCCAATGTTAAGTTTTATTAGCACGTTTCTTTTTTGCCATAAATTTTTTTAACCTTTTATATCTCTAATATATATCTTTATCTGTTATATCTCTTTTTTTATCTGTTATATCACATTTGCGTAAAATTTCTTGCACGCGAATGGGCGCGACACATTATGGCACTTGCCTTGTTATAGTAGCTACCATTGAAAGTTGATTACCGTTAATGGTAGGATTTATTCAAAGGGGCCCACATTTTGATTGTTTCTCATGCCTTTCCTAGTTTCCCTAGATGTGTACCATGTTTGAAGTGTTCTGAAAATTACCTCAATTTTCATTGAAGGTAAATGGGTTTAAGAGGGTAGGAGTGGAGGATGCAAAATTGCTTAATGATGAAGTGAAATGGTAAAAAAAAAAAAGAGTCACAAGGTATGACAGAAGCCTACATGTATTGCAAAAGCTTTGGAAAAAATGTATGATACTAAGTAGACTGTGAGTGCGATGCTGTAACTTCTTCCACAGCATTTGAACAATTAATGTCAAATTGGGTGTGCATGGTATATGCTATATAGTTTAGGTTTGAAAGACACCCTGTGTGATTGTGTACACCTGACCAAGCTTTGCCATCGGTATTTTTGTGAAAATCTTGTGGAGTGAACCACAATTTTTAAGCAATTGAAATAAAGTACTGATGTATAGATACATGTGCAAGGCATATTTTTCGTTTGTGGGGCAAAGTGTTGCATTGGTACATGTACATGTAACTGCAATCTGCCTTTATTTTTTTTTTTCACAGGAGTAAGACCTGCTGAAGGGGGGAGGTATTATTTAATCACAGTCGGTGGTACTTCTAGTTTCAAGTCTCTTTTAGTTGTTTTATTCAATTTCAGTGTTTTAGCTTTAATTTAGTACCAAAGTAAATTCTTTTGCTCTTAAGGTTGAAAACTCAGCATCTCAAGAACAAATAGCTTGGACTTGCCCTCAGATATAATTCCAGAAATTTTGACTAGTTGAAAATGTTCAAATGTTCAAAACACTTCCAAGCAATTAGGAATGTTACAGACATGGTATGAGTAAAGTTAAGTACACAAGTTGTTAGGATTGAGTAGATGTTGATTCTGTTTCATACCTCCACCAGGAATTGTCACCAAAGTGTTTTGAAAATTACTCTGTATTCCTTTACTTTTGAGTAACAGTATACTGTTCTTAGTAAGATTCTTAAAGTCGAATGGGAGTGACGGGAGACTAGGACCATACAGCTGATTAACTAAGCTAGTTCGCGCGAGATACTCTTATCAAGAGTGCAGTGTCTGCGTGCAGCTAAGTCTCCTGTCCAGATTTTCCACCTGGACGACGCAAGCTTAGAATCTGTTCTTGCAAAGATGTATTAAGCAAACTCTGCAATGTTTTAATTGTGACATTACTAGTAGGTAATTCCATCAGTAGGGCGAAATATTGTATAAAGTATGTGGTTCTCTGAATACATTTTACCTTGTTATGTTAACAATGTTAAAATAGGGAAATTCTGAGCTGTTGGCGAGGGTAGGTTATAGATATGTGAAAGTTAACTTTTTTAAACAAGATGAAAAACGTTCATATTGACACAATCAGTCGAAAATCATACCTTTTGTGATGAGACTTTCCTAAAGGTATGCTTTTCGACTGATTGTGTCAATATGAATGTTTTTCATTGATGAAAACCCGATCAGATGAATCTGTTCAGTGTTTTTTAAACACAGTTTGTTACAATTGAGTTGAAGTTGAATTTGTTATGCCTTTGCAAAGTAGTGTAGTATCACCAAAAGGCCCAAATTCCCAAAGGTGAGTTCAATCTAAATCCATGGGTAACTTTAGTCCATGGACTAAAACAAGCGCTGAATAACCCTGCAGTGTTCCCTTAGTGTTCGATTTGTGTAAGTGGTGACAATCTACATAATCTATATGGGCTAAATTTGACACACCTTTAGGAATTTCAGACCAAAGTGTTTTGAAAAAAGATCTGTGTAGTCTTTACTTATGAGTCTACAACAGGATACTATTCTCAACATTATCTGTTCTTTGTCGCAGTGTATTAAAGTGAAATGTATGTAACCTGTATATTCATTTGTTTATTCAATGCTGCAATTCAATTTCTTTTCAATTGTGTAAAATTCATTTATGATGATGCCTACATTATTTGCTGCATTCGTTGGATGAATAAAATATGCGATTTTTAACATGATATTATTGCTTTTGTTTTGATGTCTTTTCTTCACAGTTACATTATCTACATACAACTGTACATGTACTTTCTTTTCAGATTCATCTCCAAGACCTTGACTAGCTTTCGCTTGTCACGCATGCTGGACTAGGTTTGGTGACAGTTAGTCAAAAGGGTCAGACCAGGCATAAGCTAGTCTAGCTGTTTGTACTAGTTCTATGTTAGTGTAACTTGACACCATCTACACTAGTTTAAAGCTAGTCGTTTTCTAGTCAAGCAGCAATGACTAGCCTTACCCAGCATAGTCCAGCATCCATTACAAGTCTCATGCTAGTCCAGCAGTCATGACTAGCATGGAAATCCAAAGCTGGTAACTTAGTTCAGCAGACATGACTAGCTTTGTGCTAGTCCAGCACTCTTTGACTATCTTTTGCCTTACTAGTCCAGCAATCACTACTAACATGATGAGTAGTTTTATGCTCATTACTAGCTTGGTTTCCCTAGTCCAGCAGTGTTAACTAACACCATGACTAGCATTATGCAAGTCCAGAAGTCATTACTTACCTTGGCTTACCAAGTCCAATAGTCATTACTAACTTCACGGTAGTCCAATAAGCAAATCAAGCTGGTAATCAGTAGTCATTACTAACTTCACGGTAGTCCAATAAGCAAGTCAAGCTAGCATTACTAGAATAACACTAGTCCAGGGTGACACCATCTGGACTAGCTTCTTATTAGTCCTGCCTACCAATTTAGGTTGTGTGTGTAAGCCATACAAAAGACTGTTGCAGTAATCAATGTAGCACATAACAAATGCATGAACTAATTTTTCAGTGGTTCCTTTGTCAATATACGGTCGAATTTTGTTGATCTTATACAAAGCATATGAGGCTGACCTGCATCTAGAAGTAACATACTCATGCAACGTAAAGTGATTATCAAACACGACCCCAAGATTCTTGGCCATTTTGACAGGGAGAACCTGTGAGCCATCAATATCAATGGGTGGAAAGGAACTACACGTATGAGAACGAAATCTGGAAGTCATATGAAGAACTTCTGTTTTCTTACTATTCAACATGAGACCATTCAACCGTGACCACTCTTTAACTGCTCTAATACAGTTTGTTACTCTGGGAAGTAATTCTGACATGTCAGATGCAGTGAAAGATACATATATTTGTGTGTCGTCTGCATAGAACATTTTAGAGAAACCGTGTGCTTCAATTACATTTTCCAAAGGAGCAGTGTACATTGTGAAAATCAAAGGTCCAATAACTGATCCTTGTGGGACCCCACAGGTCGGTGTGTGGGGTGATGACTGGATCCTATCGATGACGACAGACTGTGTGCGAGATGTAAGATATGATCGAAACCATTCAAGTACACAATAGGCCATGGGGTGAGCTGGTTTTTTCGCTTGTTTCGTTCCGACAACTGCGGCACTAAAATTTCTCCACAGCTACGTGTAAAAAAATACCCAAAAAGGCTACAGGAAAAAGTTCGACACAAACCCTCCTGTAGTATTTTGGTAATTTAGGGGGAAACAGTGAACTTTTTTGTCACTGAGGAGCTCAATATGTACACTTTGCCGTGTACGATATTCATTCGCGAACGATCATGTGATGTATGTTATCCAATCCGAATCGAGAATTATCGTTTACGAGTCAAAATGGCCGCCCCCTGTGAGCCTGTCGACGCGTCTACGTCGTCTGCTCTGCCGAAACTTTTAAGATGCGTTATTATGCATGTAACATCGATGAAGTTTGAAAATTTCACGGCTATGACAAACCTAAGATAGACGAAACCTATTTTGTGTGCCAAAGAGTGGATCAAATTGAGTGGGGGAGACCGTGAAATCGCAGACCAGAACGAAGTGATTCAGCTGCTCGGGGGACTGACTCAACTGCAACCTACGTAGCCGTAGGATAATTTACAGGTTAGTTTACGTGCGTACAGTCGTAGCAGTCGACACTGCAGTGCAGTCTCTCTCATGTCAATGTTATATGCCAGTAATAATTATAATATCAATTAATGACCATGATGACTACATACAAGTACAACGTTAGCTATGTTATGAACGTTGCTTGTGTATGTTATAATGGGCGCTAATGCAGTAGCTTAGCCGTTAGCGTGTCTGTTACATTTTAGATAAGAATTTCACCTTGGCATGGCATAGCACCGTTATAATGTAGCCTTAACCGTTAGATGTAATTTTACATGTTGTTCTATGTACAGCCCAGGTTAGAATGATGTGGCTGATTGGTGATACTGTTTTGTAAAAATCTTGACACACAGGACTGGATTGAAAAAGGTCTAAACTGCATGTAAATTTATATTTTCATAATCATGGCCATGGAGTATTAATATTAAAAATCCATCCTGTTTCTCTCACCCCGAAATTGGCGAATCCCCCCTCAAAACACACATTTGGCATCTCATTAAATTGACTTATTAATATTTGATATAAATAGGTCTAAAAAACCAACAATAACAATAACATAATTTCAACAATTAAACTCCCTAAAACATATGATTACCATTATGTTGTGCCAAACTATAAAGCAGTGGGTGGTGGCGATAGTGAAAGGCCAAGGATTACTAGTATTAATGATGATAAGGCAGTTGTATTCATAATTATGATAATTGATATTGCATGTGATCAGGTGCTGAAAGCTGTAGATGTAATTTAAAATCAGTAATTGCACTGCAAGTACAAGTTGAAGTAGTTGATGATGACAATGATCATGAGGTGTTAATGATTACCTGGCATAGTACTAGGGCCTATTGGTAATTACAAGATTCAAATATTGGCAGTCAATAGTCTACCGTACATTTAATGATATTGAGTGTAATGTTCAACCCCTCCCTCTAGCGTTTAGCCTTTTTTCCCCCTAACAAAATCCAACGGCTAATCATTGCTGTTCATTTCTCCATTGTATTAAATAGGATTCCATGAAACGTGCTACAAGAGGTTTATAGATAGCAAACGCCTGAATCTCGCTAGGAAACGAAAGCTGAAGGAGGAGCCTGGTCCGTCAGCAGGAGCATCTGTTTCCTCCCCTAAGACGCTCACATCAAGATCAAGATTTTCTTCTGGAAGCTCTTCAGGTTCTGCTGTGTTGCCTGTAAAATGCATCATTTGCAACAGAGTCAACCTGCTCATTTACTTGCCAAGGGAAATGGGTTAATATGATTGATATTGAAGCATGAAAACATTGTCATGTTACTATAAGTTGTCCTTGATAAAATGGAGCAATATATATACACCACTGAAACATTCACACACATACACAAAGAACTTCAGTGCAAAGTTCAGAAACAACAGAATGTACTGTATATGCACCAATGCTTTGGTCAATGTGATTGATATTCAAGAATTGACATCTTACCAAAGTTGTGCATGATAAAATGTCTTTGTAATACAGATTGCTTCCTGTATTTTGAATGCCAATGTTTATGCAACATGTTTTGACTCCTTGCCTCAGTAAGTGATTGTTTGCCCTTTAGCAAACATTTCTGCCCACTACATGTATTATGATTTGATTAGGGTTGAATTATTCTAAGAACAAAGATGTTTTCCTAAGTGTGTTTTTTTTTTCATAAAACTGAATGACTACAATTGAAATTTGTTTCTCCCACTCTGGGAAAAAAAAAAATGTAAATATTATCAATACTGAAACAGAATGTTCATGTAGAAAGGTCAGTACAATGTAGGTGTGAGTACAAAATCAGTTTGCTAAAACTAATACACACCAGCCAAATGAAAATTGTGCATAAGTGGAGTCAGGTTTGCACTGATCCTCTGATATTGGAAGTTAATTGCAATGTTATCATAATTTTTAATGCCAAACCTGTTTTATTCTCTCCGAGATTTTCAGGTACACACTGCCTCCAATACAGAGTCCAACAGTTTTCACTCATGAATGGGTAAACTATAATTTTGCCTTTATTTTATATATTGGCATTTTTCAAAACGTTTACACCCTTTCAAGGATATTTGGACCATGGAATGTTCCAGGAAATTTATTAAAACTAGAAAATTTGACTGATTATCATTTTGAGCTATCTTACATGAAAGGAGGTAGTGTCCCACCATGTTGTAACCTAATAATAGCAATGAAAACTTCAGGAAATTTTATGAAGATTAAATTTTCTAAAGTACTGTATAATATTTCATGAACAACGTGATTGCTATGTGATCTAAGTATATTAAAGCTTCTTAAGAAGAAGAAGAAGAAGAAGAAAAGAAAAACATGTTTACTGATAAACAATATGATCTGTTTAATAGTAATGTCTCATGTGTGTAAATGAGTTTGTATGTGTGCGTGTGAGTGTATATGATATGTCAGCTTTTTTATGCACCTGTGTATGTGTAATGCACCTGTGTATGTGTAATGCACTGATCAATACATGTATTATATCATTGTGTGTGTTCATGTTTATGATAATCTTTTTTATGATGCTGATGTGATTAATGGCCAAGGCATGTAGAATAATATTTTAATACACTTGGGTATATTGAATCTTCATAACTATGTGTGTGCGTATGTGTGTGTGCATGTGAGGGTGTGTGTGTGTGTGTGTACAATAAGATTCTCCCACATGCACGCGGACACACACAAACAAACGCACTGAATTTTTTTCTTTTTTTTTTGCCTTGAATGATTAGTCATTTGATTAATAACATGTCTTTGAACAGAATATAAGGCATTTGCCTTGACCTCTGACGGTCAGTCAGTGCTCTCTCTCTTCAATGGTCTCGAACCACTTTGCTCTTGTCTTCCTTTGCATAGCCAGCATCAGGAAAAGCTGAAACATGAGATATAATGCAACTATTAAACCAAAACTTCACTTTTTTTCTAGGTATATGGCTAAAAGCAATGCTTTACAAATGTGTATATGTACACGTATTTCAGCTTAGAAACACTATGGGAACTATACTGCGGCTAGCAGCCCCATACGCATAACTGCGGCCAGCAGCCCCATACGCATAGCGTCATGGGGCTGTGAACTGTAGCATACAGGATCATGACGGAAGTTTTTTCGCGGACAAATATCAACTTAAATCGGGAAAAAATCTTCAATTTGAAGACTTATCAATAAATTTGAAGTATTGATAACAGAGTTCGTGCAAGGTTTGCTTCTGCAAATAGTTCCTTTCTGTTCAAATTGATGACTAAATGTGACTCGGTCGAGAGGAAACTGGGAGAACTACACTGAATTGACGGCCAGCGCATGCACACACAGACATCTAATATCCAGTCAATGGATACGAAATTTGTGCGCAGTGATGTGTGCGCCTGCGCTGACCGTCAATTCAGCGTAGTTCTCCCAGTTTCCTCTCGACCGAGTCACATTTAGTCATCAATTTGAACAGAAAGGAACTATTTGCAGAAGCAAACCTTGCACGAACGCTGTTACCAATACTTCAAATTTATTAATAAGTCTTCAAATTGAAGATTTTTTCCCGATTTTAAGTTGATATTTGTCCGCGATAAAACTTCCGTCATGATCCTGTATGCTACAGTTCACAGCCCCATTACGATATGTGTATTTGGCTGCTGGTCGCAGTTTATAAAATATGGATTTTCGCAAAAACTACAGGATATTTCGAGGAGAACTTTTTACAGTATATTTAGGATGTACAAAACATCACATTTCCGCATTCAGAAAGTAGTGCCAGTGTTGCTGGAACGAAACCCATTTTCTAAGCCTCTTTTTCAGCTTCACCCCATGGCCTACAACCTCGGATTCCAAACCACCTAGCCAGTCTCCCCAGGATGGCATCATGACTAATAGTGTCAAACGAGGAATTCTGCGCATGTGTCTGGCGACGAGGCTTTTTGTCGACGCAAAATGTATATCCCCAACATCGCTCGTTGTTACGTACGTTGCCATGAACCTGTTTCCGGTTTTTTTAGACGGCACAGATTGGGGCATTTCTTCAAAAGGGGTCTTGAAACAGACTAACCCATCCACGTATGGGCCTCCGTGTAATCTGTAAGTTTGTGCCTGTCTAGTAAGTCGGCAGTGAACTTGGGCGCAATCTTCCCTACGGCGCGATCTTCACGCGAAGGGCATTCATACGTCATTGAAAAAATGCCTGTGTCATTCCCACTATAGGCAGGAGGGTTGATGCGTGTACACTCGAGCGAATGTGCACTTAGTTGACTTAATACAGCGCTAGTTTGTGTGAATTATGTGAAAGAAAATAATAAAATGTATGAATTCTGAAAGAAATGTTACGTTTGTGTGTATTTTTTCGTATTTCCTCTTCATTTCAACCCCGTTGTTATCACACATTACCCATACGTAAATCGAAGCGTCCACAATGTCCTCGACTCCCTCGGAGACAACTGTGGGACATTCCATTCAGTCACGGGGGTTTTGTTTTGCAACATCATGAAGTAACTCTAATAAAAGAGATTTTTTGCGATTGCTAATCTATTTTATGAATGAATCACGATATATTTATGCTTAGATAACATATTTCAAATTT